>NC_140084.1:17132102-17603241 GCF_964194135.1 Talpa europaea | reverse complement strand
GCTCGCAGACCCAACAGGCCCCGCCCCTCCTGGGGTAGCCCCGCGCCCCGGTCCGGCCGGCTCGCTCCGGCTCGCTCCGGTCCGGGGCCGCCCCCCGCCCCGCCCCGCCCCGCTCCCGCCGCCCGGGGTGTCCGCGGTGTCGCGCCGCCACCCCGCCACCTGCGAACATGGCGCTGCGAGCGGCGCTGAGCGTGCGGGCCGCGGCCTGCAGCCTTCGCGCCTCCTGGACGCCCGCCGCGCCGTGCTGGCCGCGGCCCTGGGGGCTGCGCGCGGGCGCCGTCCGGACGCTGCGCACCGGCGCCGCTCAGCTCTCGGGTAAGCGCGGGCGGGCACGTGGGCCGCGCCGGGTCCGGGCGGGGGCGCCTCTCCGCCCGCGGCTCACCTTCGCTGCTGTTGCCGGCGGGCGAGTCCCTGTCGCGCTTCTCTTTACTGCGGGATCCCCCTTCGGCGGCCGCTGCCCCCGCGTCGGCGGCGCGGACCACACCGCAGCCTTTGTCCGGCGCTCGGGGACCGGGGGGCGGGGCGGGGGGAGGCCTGGGCCGCTCGTGCTGGAAACACCCAGGGCCGTAGCCTCTCGCACGTGTGAGTGGCGTGCACCCTGCAAGTGGAGACAAGTAATGGGCTCGGGTTTGCTGAATGGACCATTGCTGAGAACGCCAGAGCAAATTTAGAGCAAGAGCACTTGCTGAAATTCAGGCACCGGACCCAGACTTCTTTTACTAGCTAAAGCGATCATAACTTAAAAGACGCGCCTGTTTCCTAAAAACAGAATAAAGTCTTCTGCCACAGAAGACGTTCTGAAGTCTACACTGAGTCGTGGATGTCTTGGGGCCGCAATGAGGCCTGACTTAAATGGACCTGAAATAACCCGGAGACCTGCCCCTTAAATGCCTTATAGCCATGGGTGCTACTTGCAGTTATAGCAGCGGAAAACAAGTTTTCTAATTTCATGCGCAAATGCTTGTGACATTTAACCGCACCCCCTAGAACTCAGGCTTCTAGGTCTGTTACGGCTCTGGTCTTGTTAAAGTTCATTGTTTCAGGCACTTGTTGGGGCTGGCAGAGTTGATAAATTTATTCCAACGTCGAAACAAAAAGATGCTTCTCCCCCCTTGCTAATATTCTCTCTTGCTGGTCACATATCTGTTACCAGTTTGAGAACCAGGGGAAAGCTTTTGTCAGATCTAAGAACTTAATTTCAAGTCAGTTTTTTGGTTATTCAGTATGATCCTATTGCTGATTTTTGTATTTTTCAATTATCTAGTTAAATATTGCTTAAGGTGTCATACTCACGCTCTGGTTGAAGCACCTAGCTTTTTAATAACAGCTCCAATTGTGGGTCTACCTCTTATGACCTTGGGTAGTCACTTAGTCTCCAGCTCGGCTTCCCTCATCAGAAAAATTATAATTCACAGTTGTTGCATGGAATGAAATAATATAACTGGAGTACATACAGTCTGACACATTGTAAGTACTTGATAAATGCTACTTTATTGTTAGTGTATAGAGTTAAAAATGACCGATATTAATATAATTCATATTTTCTCTGACTAGTGACTTTGGGATGATATAACCCAAAGCTTTTCATAAATCGAAACACCTAATTTTTTGAGGCCAAAACCTGTATTTTTTGAGGCTCAGTAAAAAAGTAATGATTTACCAAATCTGTCTCACATTTTTCCTTTTGGGCCAAGGGTTAAAGGAGCACTCTACTGGTCACTGTCTTTAGCCTCAACAGCATGGCCTAGTAAAAAAAAAAAACTTGTGGACTTTGAAGTCAAGCTGTCCTGGGTACATTTAGCTAAAGTTGCTGCCTTTCCCTCTAAACTCAGGGCTGCTCAGCTGCTAAATTAGCAACCTTACTCCTAAGATTAGCTTTACAATTAGGTAAGATGGCAAGGCCAACATCAAGATAAAATAATGTCTCAGAGAAGTCATTTAATTTTCCAGTCCTTACTTTAAAAAGGTGTTTTTAGATTTAAACTGCTCATAATTGGTAATACCCAATTCTAGAGAGGTAATAGAATGAAAGACAGAAAGAACTGAGTATTGTAGCCAAATAACTATTATCTACTAGATTTTTGCTCAGAACCCCTTTTACTGGACTGAAGTTTTAACAATAGGATAGTGAACCCTGCTGCCCCTTGCTTTATATTTAACAGTACACATGTGTATATAAGGACTATATCTGTAATGTGTTAAGTGCCTTGAGTGTTGAGTCAGGGTGGAGGCATAGTGCTGTGGGAGCAGCTGCACAGCCTGAGGAAGCTAGGCCTGAGGCTTTGCATTGCAAGGCTTCCTGCAGGATAGACCTTCTAAGCTGAGGCATGAATACCTCAAGGCAGGACCGTATATAAACCTTAACTTTTCCTGTAGAAAGGTCAGGTTCACTGAGGCTTTCTTTATTGAAATGGAATGAAGCAAAGCAAGTTCCTTTATGACAGATTTTGCAACTTCTGCAGAGTATGAAATCAAGAAAGGTCCTTAAAGACTAGGGGAGAAAAATGTAATAAATTACACTCCTTGTATTCTGTGTATTAGAGTGATATAATCTAATCAATGTAAGCTGTTTAAAGTACAGCTATCTTTTGGGTATGAGTGAACCAGCAAGGCTTACTCTAAAGCAGCATGTGAATTAATGAGCCATTTTCCTTAACTTCCGATGTGTCATTTTTGGTAAAATACTTAAGAATATGATATATAGTTAAGGAGATGGCACAGATTAAAAAAAAACAAAAACAAAACTTAGTCTTCAAAGCAAGTACATTTAACATTAAATCCTAAATACTTTTTTTTTAAAACAGCTCTTCAACTTTGGTCATTCTTTTTCCAGGAATCTTGAATAGTTTGAACAATGCCTCTGATGAAAAACAGCTCATAAAGCCTCAGACTCCACTGTCCAATGAGTGCGCAGAGCTTGACTTTCCATCAGTAAATGGCCAACTTCTAAGGAGACTAGAGTTCTGATCTGTTTTCTCCTTGCATGATGAGAGACATTTTCTTCAATGGCAGGCTTTAAGTCCAGTAAAGTGGAATTTTGGGAAATTAGTTGTAATTTTCCAGGTCAATTTCATTCCAAGTTTCATTGAAGCCTTCCTAGGTCAATTCTACCTAAGGAGGCTTTTTTTTTTTTTTTTTTTTTTAGTTAAATCATTTATGATCAGTCTTTATGCTGCCTCCCAGAACTTTATTGCTCCATCTATCTTTCTGAGAAACAGAAATGTACATATGAAATGTGGGCCAAAATATTTTTTTGTGGCTCAGACTAAATAAGATCAGATAATCGTATCTCCCAAGGTGTTCACATCAAGCCTAAATGATACCACTATTGAGAAGTCATGTTGTCTTTGACACGACCTGTTCTCTACTGGATCGCATAGTATTGAAAGGCAATGTCAATAAGTCAAACACAAATACTGGGAAAGTCTTTTGCTTGGATAGTGTTGATTGAAAGGTGCTGTTAAACAAGTGATACCACTGCTTTTCTGAAATACTGCTCTTCTATTTTAGTGCGTAAATTCACAGACAAACATGAATGGATAACAACAGAAAATGGTATTGGAACAGTGGGAATCAGCAATTTTGCACAGGTATTGGATTGCCTTGAAATATTTGTCTTTCACCAAAATTGGATTGTCTCTACCTCTTAGAAATTGTTTATTCTTCCTCTTAGTATTTCAGGCCTTTGAGGTCCTTTTAAAAATATCAGTCATAGGTGAATTTAAAAAAAAAAATTAGGGCAGTGTGTAGTGTTTTAACAAATACCGAAAGGTTAACACGTAAAATCAAAAGCAGTAAACACATCTTAAGAAAGATGTGTCTTTTCAGACTGGGATCAATTAGGGAAGAACGAGCAAGGAAATGGCATAGCGTGAAGTGTTTTGTGGGTGCAGTGTCACACATACTACCAGTGAGAGACCCTAGGTTGGCACCTGCTACACAGAGGAAAACCTTTATTTAGCTTTTCTTTCTCTATTCTCCTATTCCTATTGCTCCTATATTGAGATGTGAGAAGCCAAAGAACAGCATGGGTCAGTGATTTTGAACTGGATCCGTGTGTGAAGTAGGGCAGGAGGGATAGGAGGGTGCTTGGAAGCCCAGATATTGAGAATCGCTGCCAGTTTATCTTCATTGGCATATTTGTGCTTCAACGGAGGCCCAGTAGAGGATGCTTTGTGAAATATTGTCCAAAGTGTGAGAAACAAAGTGTTACTTGAGGGATGGATGAGCTGAGTGGTGCAAGGAGTTGTGACTCACTCACATGGTAGAGATCGCTTCTTATTGCAGTCAAGGTCTTCAAGGAGCACCAGGCATGAGGACTATAATTTACAATCAGTGGGTGGGATTTCAGCAAATGCAGTAGGGGAGAAATGGCTTACATAAAACTGAACAGGTGGGGAAGCAAAGGTGTGCATGTTCTTAGTGAAGCTAGTAATATTGTGGGGCTTTGGAGGGCATATGATTCATGATAGGGCTCACTACTGCCCATGGGCTAAATTCAGTGGGTGGCCTGTTTTTGGCTCCTGCATGAAGAACAGTTTTGCATTTTTTAAAATATTATAAGAAAAACCCAAGAACATGGCTTCTCAAGTGTAAAACATTTAGTGTTTGAATTTAGGGGATTCAGTGTTTGGCTTGATCCTGTTTCTAGGAGGTTTGATCTTTTAGAGTTTTTTTGTGTTTGTTTCTTTAGGAAGCTTTGGGAGATGTTGTTTACTGTAGTCTGCCTGAAGTTGGGACAAAATTGAACAAACAAGGTGAGTGTTCTTCCCATCTTGGTATGTCATGATTTATGCCGTGATTTTTCTTTATCTGCACTGTACCTTGAATAATGACTTATTTACAGAGAGAGAGTGCTTTTTACTCATGTAACAGAAAGTTGAAATAAAAGTAGATTAAGTAGGGGTTTATCATGTCTCACACAGTCTGAAGATAGGTGGATGCTGTGATGTATAGAAAAAATAAAGATTATTGATGACAACAGGATCTTTTTACAACCCCAGAAAAGGCTTTTATGAAGATCTTCAAAAAGAGGGCTATGACCTCTATTATATGAGGGTTGGTAAAGAAGACTCATGACATGATCATGACCTACCAGGACTGGCTCAGTGAAGGTCAACCATGGCATCCTCTTTAGGTACTTTTTCTGCCTCATGTCAGAGTTCACAAAATGGCAGCAAAATCTTCAAGCATCACATTCTCAAGTGACAGTATCCAAAAGTAGACAGGTGTGCTCTCTTTTTGGGAGCTAGCTTTATAACTGACCATCAGTTCTCATTCACATTAACTGTATTTTTGAAAGTGGTGACAGATAACCAATGTATAGAGCTTATTTGGTGAATTGTCATCCTCATTACATTTTCCAGACAACTGCACATGGATTCAGTATTCCTTATTCCTTTGGCCTGGACAGTTTTGTTGAGGCAGGCTCTCTTCTTTGTCTGATAGCTTGTTAGCCAGGTCTAGGTTTATTGCCACTCATAGCTGCAAGGATTGATGAGAGGAGAATAACCAGCTTTTTCCTATACTCATCAATAAGTTAGGATAATTATGATACCTCTCTCATAAAGTTCTTGTGAAGATTAAATGAAATTAACATAGTGTCGAGCAAAAATTTAGTGCTTGATGAAAGTTAGCCAGTAGTGCCAGGTATGTTATATGCATGAGTTCCTTGACATATATGAAACAGTGCTACACAATTTCAGTTTGTTTTTTAAATATCTTTGATAGTATCAAATATCATTTGATAGTATCCCCCACACCAACATTTATCTACTTGAACTTTCTCTGCTTCCTGACTTTCAATATCCTGATCGTATAATAGAGGTCATAGCCTGCTTTTTTATTTATTTATATATTTTTTTGTGGGACCTTCGCCGGTGGCCGGGGGTTGAACTGGCGCTGCGGAGGCTGCGGGCAGCCTCGCAACCCAGCGCTCAACTGCTGCGCCACCAGGGGAGGCCCTTAGCCCGCTTTTTTAAAGACCTTTCTAGAAACCTTTCCTGGGGTTGTAAAAAGACCCTTATCATCAATAATCTCTATTTTTCTTCTTTCTATAGAGCATAGGTGTTGGTTTCTTTCCTCGTGTTCTCACTCTGCTACAGGAGACTATTTCAGATTTCTTGACATCTCTTTACAAGTGAACAGATTGAACCTACTTTTGATACTGAAAGAAATTCTATTAATATGTGTTGAGTGACATTCCTAGTGAATGCCCTCTTTAAACATTTTGCTAAAGTTTTAATTGATGTGAAATTTACATACAGTGAAATTTATGGATTTAAGTGTACATTTCAGTGAGATTTGACAAATGTATATACACTATGTAAACTTTGCTAGTCAAAATCCTTCTCTGATACCTATCACCATAAATTTTGTTCATTCTTTCATTTCCTGTAAATGGACTCATATAATACATATAATAATGTGTCTAGCTTCTGTCCAATATCATGGTTTTGAGATTCATTTATACTGTTGAGTGGTCAGTAGTTCTTTTATTGCTAAATAATGTCCCATTGTTATACCCTTTCACCTGTTGATGGATTTTTGCATTGTTTTTACTTTTGGGCTATTATGAATCTTAAAGCCACTATAACATTTTTTGGATACATTGTTTTGTGAGACTATGTGTTCATTTTTCTTGGGTAAGTACATGCAGGAGTGGGATTTCTTGTTTGTGGTATTGGTGTTTACTTTTTTATTTTAATCTTGTTTAGGGCCTCCCTGGTGGCGCATGCAGTTGAGTGCAGGGAAGCTGTCCGCAGCTTCTGCAGTGCCGGTTCTCCGGCTGCGGAGATGCCCAAATGGCGCACCAGACCTCTCCTGTCTCACCCACTGCTCCCCTCAGCAGTGTATTTCATTCAGTCTGCCCATTCTGTTCCCTGCTCTGTCTATGGTGACACCCTCCTGCACATCTGGCCTGTACCCCAGTTCTTGTATAAATAAATCTTTAAATAAATAAATCAATAAAAATAAAAAATAATCTTGTTTAATTTTTTTTTTAAAGATTTATTTATGTATACAAGAACTAGGGTACAGGCCAGAGGTGTGGGGGGCGGGTGAGAGGATTCGCCAGAGACAGAGTGGGGAACAGAACAGGCAGACTGACCAAAGTACACTGCTGAGGGGAGCTGTGGGCAAGTCAGGAGAGGTCTGCTGTGCCATGTGGGTGTCTCCCTGGCTGGGGATCGAACTCATGCTGCCATGGCTGTGGATAGCTTCAGACGTTGCGTCTTAACCCCTTACACCACCTGGGAGGCCCTTGGTGGTTAGCTTTTTAAGAAAGTTTGCCACAGTGGTTGACCTACCTCATGTTCTCACCAACAGTATAAAGTTTGTGGTGCTACAAATTTTACTATTTTAATTTTGTATTTTCTTAGTGATAAAATATTAAGCAGCTCTTTTTATGTTTTTGCCATTTACATCTTTGTTTTCTGAAGTCTCTAGTTAAGTCTTTTACCAAATTTCTTGTTTAGATTCTCTTTCATTGGTTAGGGATTCTTTGTTATCTTATGTTTTGTTGGTTTTTTTTTTGTTTTGTTTTGTTTTTTTTCAGGAATTTTTCCATTTCATTTAGTCAAATTGGGCATAAAGATGCTCATTTTTCATTTATTATTTTGTATCAGTGGGATCTGTAGTGAGGATCCCTTTTTCATTCCTTCACATTTCTGGTAATTTGTTTCCTTTTTTTGAGCAGTCTTGCTAGTTCTGAGATGTACTAATCTTTTGAAGGAAGCAATTTTTTATTCTGTTGACTGGCTCTATTTCCATATAAGTTTTACTTGTATCTTTGTTTTCTATCTTCAACTTACTTAGATTTAATTTGCTTTTCTTTTTCTAGCTTCTTAAGGTGGAAACTTGGGTATTTATTTTTTTAATGGACATATTTAGTCATACTGTGAAATGTTCTCTCTTCTGTGGGTGGCAGTTAGTTTAATCCTTTTAGCCTTAGCCAGAGTTTGCCCTGTGCAAGCATGGTTTAGGGATAACTGAGAGACCTGGGCAGAGTTATACACAGAATTTGGGGTGCTCCTTTTTAATACCCTCCACCTCACTTTCTAGTAGCTATAGTGGTCCCAAAGTGGTCTTTTGTTAGTAAAGACTGGAATTTTCTTTCAGATTTTGCCAACCCCACACTGCAGACTGGTGCCCCTGCTCAGGCAAAAAATCCTTTAAAACTCACCACTGTCTTTACTTCTTTCAAATGTCAAATGTCCATAAATTTATTTCTTTAGTTTATATCCTCGTGTCCTTAAAACCCAGATCATTGAAGATGTTCACTTCTAAAATACAATTTAAAGATACTAATTTCCTTCTAAGGACTATTTTAGCTATACACAACAAACTTTGGTATGTTGTATTCTCATTATTCAGTTCAGATCTCTTGATTGTATCCCACAGATCACTAAGGCTCTAATTTTTCAGTCTTAGATCCATTAATTTCAGATCTTTATTTATATTCACTGACCCTCTCTTCTGCTGTACCCAGTCCGCTCTTAACTCTGCTCTTAACATCTTATACTTTCCAGTTCTACAGTGTCTTTTTATTTTCTACTTTGCAAGTATGTTCACGCATTGATTTTTTTTTTTTGTCTTTGAACATGTTTTTAACAGCCACTTTAGGATTCTCTGCTGATTACAACTCATGTAGGTCAATCTGGGATCTGTTTCTGCTTACCACCTTTTCTCTTCACTGGCTCCTTTCTAGTATTACATCCCTAAATTCCAGTCCCATGCTTTATCCTCCAACCTGTCAAGCAGTAATACTGTTTTTCTGCTTTTGTTCTATTATTCAGTACTCTTTATTTATTTTTTTTATAGAGGCATGTTTTTATTTATTTATTTGTTTGTTTTGTTTGTTTGTTTATACATGCACTGGGTACAGTCAGAAGGCGGGAGGGTGAGAGAATTCACCAGAGCCAGAGCGGGGAGCAGAGCAGGCAGAAGGACCGAAGTACACTGCTGAGGGGAGCAGCGGGCGGCAGAAGAGGTCTGTGCGCCCTGTGGGACCCTCCTCTGGTGGCTGGGGAGCAGCCGGGGATTGAACCGGCGCCCCAGAGGCTGCGGGCAGCTTCGCAACCCAGCGCTCAACCGCTGCGCCACCGGGGAGGCCCTATTCAGTACTCTTTAGATGAAGCATGTTGTCAGGGTACACAGTCTGTAAACCACTATCTCACCTAATTTGGGTGCCATCTTTCAGGGGCTCTACAGAGCAAGTTTTGTTTTGTTCAGAGTTGGTTACTGGTATCTGCTGAAAGTTGATCTGATGAGGTATTATAATGCTTGTTGGAAAAATCATGACGTGTTTTTGCTTGAAAAACATAGTAAACACATGTCATGACTTTTCTGACAACCCAAAACTTCACCATGACTTATTGAACTTAAGCACATCTGCTCTTCACATACATCACCACTTGTTCACTCTGTCTAGAACACACAGATCCAATTTATATGAGGATTACCCTTTTTTCATAGATGATATTAGCATGACAAAATCTATGGTTTTCTTTAAAGATAATTTGGAATTTTTTCTGATTGTATTAAGAGGTCACCACATCTCCATATTGCTTGTTTTCAGGTCATTAACTGTTGATGTTTAATATTTAATTTTCTCAATTTAGAGGAGTTTGGTGCTTTGGAAAGTGTGAAAGCTGCTAGTGAACTCTATTCTCCTCTGTCCGGAGAAGTAACTGAAATTAATGAAGCTCTTGCAGAAAATCCAGGACTTGTGAATAAATCATGTTATGAAGATGGTAAGTTGTTGCTAGAAAATTTTCAAGGGGCTACAGTTAGCATTTAATCTGGGTTAGTTTAAAGCAAGCTTTAGCAGATTGTGACTTCCTCATTTTTTACTTTTTGGTACTAAGCAGAGATGTCCTGCTTTTTAAAAGGAAAACAGGGAACACCTCTTATTGTAAGGTGATGTTTAAGATCTCTGTCGGTAAGTGCACTGCCTGTTTTACAGGGTTATTAGTATCATGGTTGTAAATTTTGTAAATGCCTGCAAAGTACCTTTTCAGAAATAAAGCAACTGTGTGGAGTAAGTAGGTGGTTATAGAATAATGTGTACATTAATTTTTAGTTTTCTCGTTATTTTCATCTTCATAATAAGTAAGGTGGGATACAGCAGTTCCCCCATTTTGTATATGGATTGAGGCCCCAAAAGATTTATCTGTTAGGTCACACAGCTAACAAAATGCAAAATTAGGATTAGGTTGTAGTTTTAAATTTCTTAATTCATTATGGTAGAATCTATTCTGTTTGTAATTCTTTTCCATTGTGATATGCAAGGATATTGCTTTAATTATAAAGGCTAAAATGTAAAGCTCCTGGAACAAATAATAAATGACTTATGTAAAGAAGAGTAGATTATTTTTGAGGCGCTCAGAATTTAAATTTTGAATGAATTTCACTTTTACTCTCTTAAAAGGTAATTTGTAATATAAAATACTTTTTTTCTTGGTTGCAGGTTGGCTGATCAAGATGACACTAAGTAACCCTTCAGAACTAGATGAACTAATGAGTGAAGAAGCATATGAGAAATACGTAAGATCTATTGAGGAGTGAAAATGGAACCCCCTAAATAAACTAGTATAAACCAACTTAATCTAGCATAGTTGTCTTAAATTAGTGGATAGATGATTTAAAATAGCAACTTTTAGTAATACCACTGGAAAAATAAACTACTTGCAACAATGATACTGGAAGAATATAACTTTCTAATGAATACAGATGAACACAATATGCATCTTTTCACAACACATTATTTTTAGAATAGGCTCCAGTTATATTCAAAATTCTTGAAAATACCTGGTTGAAACTAGTTATAAAATTTATGTAATTTCAAGACAGCATTTTTATGTTAAGCCTTATATAATAATGTAACTTGCTTACATCCATTACTGGATTTGGGTCAAAATACTTAATGATCTGTTCATTGGAATAAATGACAGTGGAGAAAAGGGTTTTTTTCCCTCCACTGTCTTACAGCATCAGATAAAAAATACTATCATAATTTTGCAATATACTGCATTTGCTGGTGCTATTTTTATACAGTAAAGTGACAGCCTTGAAGGAAAATCAGAAACAGTTTAATAATAAAATACTCAATTTCATTATTTTTTTTTCACTGTTAGTATTTCATTTAGTGACTCTGCTAGTATCTGAAAATGTTAATTTTCACTTATGGAAAGTTATTTAAAGGAAATTTAAGCCATAATAATGAAAGGTTCTAAGAAAATCTGTGAACAATCTGTGTATGTATATATGTGTGTCATAGATGCACATAAAAATACATACTTACACACAGAGCAAGAGCAAACTCTTATTTTCCTACTTAGTATAGGAAAAGGGAAGTTTTCAGGAACTATCAGCTAATGATGTATAAAAGGCAATAAGAGAACCGAGATGAAGTAGGTAGGAGGAATATAACATACAAATCTTTCCTTAGCAGATAAAAACCATTCTAAGATTATACCAATAGTCACATCACTGCTGAGCTTATCTTTGCACCCTTATCAAGAAAGTAATCAAGATATATATCTTCTTTGGAAATAGAAAGGGATAGGTAGTAATTTCATACATGTACCTTTTTGTTTTGAAGCTATTTTTATATAGTACCTTCTTTGATCTTGGTAACAGTCAAAATTAGCCTGAGCTAGGTCGGGCATAACATAACTACAACTATTTTACAGTATAAGGTTCTGGAATGGATTAGGGATTGTCACAGAGGGAGTTAGTCATGTTAGGCTTTTCATATTTCCTGGCCTACTCTTAATCAGTTCCTTCACAAATGTTACTACTGAAAACAAATAGGAATCTGAGAGGGGAAATAGAAGGCTTATGTTCTAAAGGTGAGAAGCAAAAGTTCATTCTAGAGTGAAAGTACATGAATGACTAGTGTAGTGTTAACGGGCAGCTTTTCATTCTCCCCCCCCTTTCACAAACAGGACACACACTCTTACTCTGTACCAAAGAGAACATTATGGGAACTTGCTTCCTTTGCTATTGGGAATATAGTGCCAATTCCACCCTTGTTTCTATTATAGTGCTGCCAAAACTAACAGGCATTGAATACCCTCCAAACAGACAAAATGAACAGAATTTAATTTCTGACCTCATTCCCTTTGGTTTAGATCTTAATAGCAGCTTAATAAAGAGTTTGAGTTATACTTTTTAATCATTGAAACTCAAATATACGGAATAGGTTAACAAGAAGTATTAAAAAATCCTTTAAAATTGCCTTCCCAAGGTAGTTTAAAGAGGTTGGCAGCAATAAGTTTTAATAACCTCTAGAAGGCTCTGCATTGGCATGCTAGTACAAAAATGAGGTTGATATTTTATATCCATTATCAACAAATCAGAATTTCTGAATTTCCAGTTCTTGGGTTAAAATGTCAGTACCACCTACCTTCAGTTTTAAAAGCTGCTAACTATAACTACCCTCATTACTGTTCAACAATCACTGTATTTTTTCAGACCTCATCATGCATCTGCCTTCCTCAGCAAGAACCCTCATTTTATACCAAGATTTCTCCTTCTCTAAAACATGGGTTTTCAGGGCTACCCCAGTAGTGCAGTGGGTTGAGTACAGGGCTGTCCGCAGCCTCTGCAGTGCCGATTTGATCCCCGGCCAGCCAGGGAGAGACCCACATGGCATGGCAAACCTCTTCTGTCGCGCCCGCTGCTCCACTCAGCAATCCCCTACCTTTTCAGTCCTTTTGTCTCTGTCTCTGGTGAATCCTCTCACCCTCCCACGCCTCTGGCCTGTACCCCAGCTCTTGTATAAAAATAAATCTTAAAAAAATAAAAACAAAACATGGCTTTTCCACTGACCATTTCTCCCCATCAGTCTTTCTCCTTTTAAATAGAGTATTTTTAGGAGATTTGGTGCAAAACTGAACAGAAGTTTTCAGATACTTCCTGTGTCCATCTTTCTGTTTTTTAAATCCCTTTGCCAACTCTAAGATTTTATTGAGTGCTTCTGATACCGACTTAATTTCTACATTGGCTTTTTTTTTTTTTTTTAAGATTTTTTTTTTTTAAGATTTATTTATTTATTTATTTATACAAGCACTGGGTACAGTCAGAAGCGCGGGAGGGTGAGAGAATTCACCAGAGCCAGAGTGGGGAGCAGAGCAGGCAGAAGGACTGAGGTACACTGCTGAGGGGAGCAGCGGGCGGCAGGAGAGGTCTGCGCGCCATGTGGGATCCTCCTCCAGTGGCCGGGGAGCAGCCGGGGATCGAACCGGCGCTGCAGAGGCTGCGGGCAGCTTCGCAACCCAGCGCTCAACCGCTGCGCCACCGGGGAGGCCCTACATTGGCTTTTTATAAACATAAGTCGGTCAAACTTGTTCAGTAGTAACTGGCCCATTATAACTAGTATTAGGCAAGGTTAGTGGGAAAGAAATCATTACCAGGTCTTCCAACTTCCATGTATACTTTTGTGCTTTTAGTCAAGTTTAACTGTCATTTAGTAAATTTTAGACGAGACTTATGACATACTTACCAGAAACAGCAACTTTTAATGACTGGGTAATAGACCTGCTGGTCAAAATGTTTCAAATTTTCTGTTTTCAAAAGAACTAAAGGAGGACCTAATCATACTATCAGCTGATAATTAAAACTTTTTTTTTTTTGGTGATCACTATGTGATTTCTGTTAAAAAAGCAGGTCAAAATGTCAAGATACACTGTCATGTGCATATTCATGTGAATAAGGAATCTCAGTTTACATCTATGAAAACGAATTCAACTGGGGTTGACCGTCTCATTCTAGCAACATACAATATCTGTGTACATGAATTGGGGAGAGGAGCAGAATAGCCCCATGCATTTCATTCTGATACACCTCAGTAACATTCATTGGTTTACCATTTATCCACATGGAATATATACTTAATGTCTGCCAAATGAATAGTAATAATGAACTGTTTAGCCTTATTGTCTTATGACAATTTTAAAATTTCATTTTGAATTAAATTTTTTGTTGCAGATTGATTCCTAGGTAGTTTTTGACCATAAATGTTAGAACAAGATTCTGTGGAGCAAGTAGAATAAAAATACAATTAAGAATTTGAAAAAAGTTTTTTTTTTAACTCATGGATTTTTTAAATGAATAGTGGTTGTCATTTAATATTTTTAAAAGTAATATTTTGAAGTGCCAACTTTTATGATACTTTGGATGTTATAACCTTTGCTACTATTTATGATTAAAATTTTGTTTTAACAAAATAATGGGATAAGGTATGCATTTTTGTACAATACTTTTCAGAAGCATGTAGGCGTACCATTACTTCCAGGTTGTGGAATAGGACCCAAATATGTGTATTTTAGGTAAAGAAGTGATGCCTTAAAAAGCAGTCAATCTGGGGGCCTCCCTGTTGGTGCAGGGTTTAAAGTCTCAGAGCTATCAAGCTATTAGCAGCCACTGAAGCATGAGTTCCATCCCAGCCAGGGAGCTACCTACATGGCACCGCAGACCTCTCCTGTCTTGCCTGCTGCTCCCCTCAGCAGTGTGTTTCAGTCAGTCTGCCTGTTCTGTTCCCCACTCTGTCTCTGGTGAGGCCTCTCACCCCTCCCCCCACACCTCTGGCCTGTACCCCAGTTCTTGTATGCATAAATAAAAAAAAATCTTTTAAAAAAGTCAGTCTGGCAAAGTACTTTGTTTTAACATCTTAAAATAATGTAATGTACACATCTAAATCACTGTCCATAGGCTTTCTAACTGTGTTCTGCATGTGGTGTAAAAAATGATGTATGTAAAACAGATTTCTTTCTAATTGCCCTTTTTCACAGTGTTGTTTTTCCACAGCAGATATATTTAAAACCCAAGGTTGCACCTCCAAGATGTTCAAAGTACCAGCACCGGGGGGGGGGGGGGGGGAGGCAGGGAAGGGTGGCCTCTCAGGTGTTGAGCTAGCTCTCCAGTTGATTTGAGGACTTAAGGCTACTTTTCTTCATTTGTGTACGAGATGCCAATGCCCACCTGACAGGGGTGCACTGCCACGCACAGAGTGCTCTCTGGTAATGCCAAAGGATCCAAACCCGTTCTGCCCAGTCACATAAGCGGGTGCCTAAATGTAAAGCCCAGCAGATCCTCCCAATAAATTTGGGGCCTACAAGATACTAGGGTAGTCGTCTTTGCGGGGAGGGTGACTTGGCGACAGTGGCAGTGCCTGGGGTTAAGTGGAGCTGCCTGGTTTCTGGAGAATGGAGGCCAGAGTGGCTGCTAGCCGACCTACCCCGGGGAGGGTGGCCCACCACGGAGCCATCCAGCCCAGCGGCGATACTGTCCACGGCGCAAGGCCTGTCCGACCAGCAACAGGATACGGAGTGTGGGGCTCGACAGAAAGCAAGTCCCAGGTTCCCCTTCATCTACGCCCCGGCGAACACTCAAGAATGGCCTTACCTCACGACGCGGCTCAGGCGGCCGCAGCCCATAAGGGACGCCTTACTCAGGAGGAAGCGGCGCCCTCGTCGCAGGAGGCAGCGCGTAGCACGTGCCCAGCGCTGACCGCCCGCGAGCGACGCCTCCCGCGCTCAGCTTTGTTACGCGCGGCTTGCTGACGTCACTTCCGCCAAGATTCCTCGCAGACCCGCCCACCGCTCCGCCCCCAGCGCGTCTGTCCGTTACCCAGAGCAACAGTGTCCCTCTCCCGCCGGCGGGACTTGGGTACTCCGGGGTCTTTCGCCCCGCTGGCCCCACAGGAGGGTGTGAGCGGCTGCGGCCGCCTCCCCGCCTCCGGGGCAAGACCCCAGACCATTCCACGGGCGGCAGAGCGCGAGAACCTGCCCACTTTGAAAGGAAGCTGCCCTGAGGCGGGGAAGCAAACGGGACAGGTATTGTGGGCCTATGCGCCACCTGGAGGTGGACCGGCCTAGGGGAGGAGAGGCGCGAAATGGGTGGGGAGGTGGGAGGAGCCAGGCTACGGCAGGGGCGGGGCTTGGTGTAGACAGTGCTAGTGAAGGAAGAGAACTTGTCTGTAGGCCCCAAGGACCTGTTGGAAGAAGGGGAGGAGCTAAGTGTGGAAGAAAGGATCATGGGTAATGGGAGGAGCTTCTGGGAGGGGCGGGGCCTGTAGAAAAAGGGGTGGGGCTAGTGTAGGAAGGGGAGGGGCCAGGTGTGAGGTGTCTGGACTTTAGGTGGGATGTGGTTTTTTTTTTAATTTTTTTTATTTTTGTATTCCCCATAGAATTGCACAGCCCTTATTTTGCTCCCAATCCCTCCTTTCCCTGCCCCCCCCCCGCATAGTGTGTCTCTGGTTTATAGTTGTTTGTTGATTTTGATTTTTTTCTTTCTTATAGTTATTTTTCCTGGTCCCTTATTTAGTTTTTCTAGATTCCTGCTATGAGTGAGACCATCTGGTATTTTTCTTTTTCTTTCTGGCTTATTTCGCTGAGTATGATCCCTTCCAGCTACATCCATGTTGCTGCAAATTGCACAAGTTTATCTTTTTCGATTGAGTAATACTCCATTTTGTATATGTACCACATCTTCTTGATCCAGTCATCTATTTTTGGGCATTTGGGTTGTTTCCAAAGTTTAGCTATTGTAAATATTGCTGCTATAAAGATAGGGGTGCAGGTGCTCTTTGGAATTAATGTTTCTGTGTCCTATGAGTACATACCTAGGAGTGGAATTGCTGGATCATATGGAAGCTCTATCTTTAGTAGGTTGAGGAATCTCCACACAGCTTTCCATAGTGGTTTCACCAGTTTGCACTCAGGTGGGGAGTGTTTTGATGACTTGTCCTGTCTTGTGAGAGCTGTGAGAGCTGGGAAGATGGGCATTGCTTTATCATTGTATTCTCAGTGTTAGACTGCTAATAGGAATTTAGTGAGTGCATGAGTGTGAGTGGAAAAAGCGCAAGAGTTGGAGACTGGGATTGGAGTAGAAATGGTGTGAAGAACAGGGCTGCATGTAGAGACGGCACTTCTAGGAATCATTTTATAAAGTGGTTGTGCTCAGTGGTCACGTAATAAGCATAAGTCACTGATAATTGACACGGGGAGGTAAAGTAATGCTCAGCGATCAGCCAGTCCATCTTAAAACGTCTTCAAGACCTGCTTAGTTCATATGCTTGAAGCATATCTCCGTATAAGAAACTTAATTTCCATCATGGGCAACAGTGTTTATAATCATTGATTTCTTCATTCAGCACACGTTTATAAGGACCCACAGGAACGTCCACTGAGAATTCCAAATGAAGCTGCCGGAAGCCCATCTTTCCCTGTCTGAAATTCTGACATAGATTTCAGATTCCTTTAAACCTGAATCTCTAGGAAGGAGAGGGTTAGCTGTGGGGGGTGTGTTGCAGAGCCAAGGACATGGTAAGGAGTTTGGAGAGAATACAGCCTGTTCACTTTTTGCCTTTCCTGGCCCATTCAACTCCCACCTTAAATAATTAGAATGTGTCAGCCAGGTGGAAGAATTTAGGGCCAGCCATTTGTCATCTGACTATATAGTCAGGCAAAGGCAAGTGAGTGACATACATATATTCCCTGACTGCAACACTCCAGTATCTGCCTCTGGGGCCTTATACTGCCTTCTCTCTGTTTCAAATATCCTTTTCACTCTCTGGTATACATGTCATTGCACAGAGGGCGCACCACCCAGGGAAAGTTTTTTCTTTTTTTCAACACTTTGTTTGGTTTCCTTATATTATTCTTTTTTTTTTTCAAAGATTTATTTTTATTTATACAAGTACTGGGTTACAGTCAGAGGTGCAGGAGTGTGAGAGAATTCACCAGAGACAGAGCGGGGAGCAGAACAGTCAGACAGATGGAAGACACTGCTGAGGGGAGCAGCGGGCAAGGCAGGAGAGGTCTTCCCTGACATGGGGGTTTCTCCCTAGCTGGCCGGGAATCGAACCCACAGCTGCACAGGCTGCAGACAGCCTCACAGCGTGACGCTCAACCCGCTGTGCCACCGGGAAGACCCTCCATATATTATTATTCTTATGAGTGAAACCATCCAATATTTTTCTTTTTCCTTCTGACTTATTTTATTAAGCATAAACTCTTCTAGTTCCATTCATGTTGCTGCAAATGGCATGAGCTTATCTTTTGATTGCTGAATAGTATTCCATTTTGTATACATTCCATGTCTTCTTGATCTATGCATCTGTTTTGGGGCACTTTGGTTGTTTCCACATTTTAGCTATTGTGAATAGTGCTGTAATCAATATAGGAGTGTAGGTTTCCTTTCAACTTAATGTTTTTGTGTCCTTTGGGTATATTCCTAGGAGTGGAATTACTGAGTCATATGGTAGATCCATTCTTAATAATTTGAGGACCCTCCACATGGTTTTCCATAGTAGTCAAATTCCCACCAGCAGTGTGAGAGGGTTCCTTTTTCTCCACATCCTCACCTTAATTATCTCTTTGAAGTTCTTTTTTTGCCATATAAAGTAATATTAACAGGTTGGAGGGATTAGGGCATGAATATCTTGGGAGGGCTATCATTCAGTCTACCACATCTAGCCACTTAATTTTGGGGTGATTTGTTATATAGCAATAAATAATTGGAAATTAGCTGTGTCTCCTGGGATGACCTTTGTAAACCTGTTTTCCTAATTTGTAACTTTGAATCACACTATCTAGAGAAATGATAATGATTTTCAGGCACTTGATTAGTGTTGGTTGCCTTTCCCTTCCTGAGTCTTCTCTTTTTTACACTTTAGTTTCTTGAGAAATTCCTGAGATGCTGTGGTAGAAATCGGTCATTTGTGGTGGCTTCTCTGAATGCACTTTCTACACTAGGTACTCTGCACTGCATTCTGATTTCCCTCTTTATGGTAGAACAGAAGCCCCCTCCCCTTCCTGTGATACTCTGTAGCAAGAACTCTGGCATATGACCCACCTTCCACCAATGAGCTGTCATGATAATGGCAAAGGCATTTGATGCTTTAGGTCTGGGGTGATAGGCAGTCCCAGGTGTCATATTTCTGAAAGCGGGGTCAATTATAATTTCCTACTAAGTAGTGTGATTGGGTATTGATACCAGCTTTACAGCTTCAGAGCTGGCTTTACAGCTTCAGAGCTGGCTTTACAGCTTCAGAGCTGACCCACCTCTCCTCTGAAGATACTGTAGGCTACCTAATAACTTCTGATAATTTTCCTTCCTTATTAAAGAATAATGAACATTCTGTTGATTGCAACTAATAAAAGTGTACTCTTCCCATTTGAAGCCTCAGAGCCAGTGGATTAACATTACAGTTAAATAAGAGGAGTGTCTTATAGTTGCATGTGTTTTATAGTTTATAAAACACTTTCACTAGTTATTTTTTAATGTAAATAATAATCCTTAATTCCAAAACTCTTTTCTAAAGTTTACTACTTTGTTGTTCTCCTATCAACAGCATTTGTAGTGTAATACATATGTAGTAAACAGGTTTTGTAACCTTTAATATATTTAGGTATGTTGTATTCTCATAATTTTTCATTTCTTTCTTAAATATTGACACTCAACAAAATTGACTTTTGGTTGGCATAAAGTTTTATGAATTTTAACATATGTGCATCTTTCTACCACCAGTCTGGTTTAATCTTTTTGAGAATATCTGGAGGATCACATACTCTCCTATTACAGAGCATGCAGAATAACTCTTTGAGATTGGCTTTTTTTTCATTCAGCTTTATGTCTTTGATATTCACCCATGTTGCTATAGATATGAAGAATTATTTCCCTCTGGTTGCTGAGTATTGTCAATTTCCCTCTGGTTGCTGGTATTGTCAATTTTTTTAAATCTATTCTAACTAAGTGATTTTAATTTACATTTCCCTAATGGCTAATGATGTTAAGTGTTTTCATGTACTTGTTTGCCTTACTTATTATATCCTCTCTGGCAAAGTATCTGTTCAAATGTTTTGTCCATTTTTTTATTTGGCAAAATTTATTTTCTAATTTTTTATTTGTTGCTGTTTTTTACTTCTGGGTTTAAAGTTTCTTTATATATTCTAGACAGAAGTCCTTTGCCAAATAAGTGATTTGCAAATATGTTCTGTAGCTTCTATCTTTTCATTCTCTGATAGAGTGGCAAAGCAAACGTTCTTAATTCTGATGAAGTCAAATTTATCATTTCTTTCCTTAATGGATCATGCTTTCAGTGCCATATCTAAGAGCCCCAGCTCAGCCGCTCTCCTCCCTGACTGCCTGTACCCATGCAGGTGTCTCTTTTTTCCCTTTCTCCTTTTCCTAATAAACTGGTCCTTTTAAAATTTCGAAAAGAAAAGAAGGAGAGCATCCCTGGTGGTGCAGTGGGTTGAGCGCAGTGCTGTGAAGCTGTGCACAGCCTTTGCGTCGCCGGTTTGATTCCCAGCTGGCCAGGAAGATTCCCACATGGCGCGGTAGACCTCTCCTGTCATGCCCGCTGCTCCCCTCAGCAGTGTATTTCGGTCCTTCTGCCTGTTCTGCTCCCCACTGTGTCTCTGGTTAATCCTCTCACTCTCCCACACCTTTGGCCTGTACCCCAACTCTTGTATAAAAATAAATAAATCTTTAAAAAAAGAAAAAAAGAAGGAGAAGTAGAAGGACTTCAAATTCTGAGGTACACAAATAAATGAAAAATGAAACAAGCAAACAAAAATCAGAGTTTTATGGGAATCTTTTTATAGATCTAGCTTTACTTTCATTAAAATGATAGAATAACCACAGTATCACCTTCTTGATTAAAGAAATACAGAGGCCCTTATTTTTTTTTTTTTTTTATTTTGTGATGTACTCTTGTGGGTCCTTTCCTGCTTCTTTTGTTTTCTCTTTTCTTAGTTCCTCTTTGGCCACTAGCTTTTGGAGATGTCTGTTCTTGATCAGGTGCTCTGCTTTTTTCACATTTCTTTGGGAAGCATTGCTTATTTGAAAGTATCACTTATGTTCACTGATCTTGGTTTCAGTCACCTCCCATCCCATTTTAACTTTTACACAGCACTTTCAGGAGGGTAGCAACAAAAGACTTGTCCTTTTGCTGGACTCCCTTGTACATTGGTGTGCTTCTGCTGTTGACCCCTGGTAGCTTGATAGATCTTCACTCATTTCAGGAGCAAGACACTTGCTGGTCTAAATTCAAGATTGGTTAGGGTGTTCACGCTATAATAAATTGGCCAGATATGTAACAAAGAGGCATTTCATAATTGGTTCTTTTCAGCTCATTAACAGACTGCATGATCACTGCTATGTCAGCGATCCAAAGGGTAATGTCTGATTTACCCCACCCCCTGTAGTTCTGACCCTTTCTTTTGCAGTTCAGCAAATTCATTGAGAAGGCCTTGAGTAATTTGACATAAAAGTAACTGGGCAATTATTTACAGAGTTTCTCTAAATTACCTTCATGGATGGTTACCTAATTTTTTATACCTTTGTTGATATCTCTTCTCTTTCAGCAGGTCTTTGCTTCAACTTAAAATCACACAAAACATGTTTTCTGTTCTTTGTTTCAGTTTGCATGTGATCAGAATTTACTGTCCTCTTACCTCTCCACCATTATCCTCCATTCTGTCTCTTGAACCACTTTGTTTACAAATTGGCTTAACATTTTTTTATTAGAGAAAAGTTCACACTTACATTACAGAGAACAGTACAATTAGACTCCATGTCCCCCAAAAATAGAACTTGCGGCTGTTTGGTCTCATTCTCCTTTTTCTAAACCACAACCACCCACCTCCCCTTCCAGGATTATTTTGAAATAAATTATAATGACTTATGTTTAATTGGTAAAATAAAATAAGATATTTTACAATTATTTGGTTTATCATTCCATTTCCATTTCTGTCTTTAAAAGCTATTAAAGAACATATTTTCTGACTCATAGTGAATTTTTTTTTTTAAGATTTTATTTATTTATACAAGCACTGGGTACAGTCAGAAGCATGGGAGGGTGAGAGAATTCGCCAGAGTCAGAGCGGGGAACCGAACAGGCAGATTGTGAGGGGAGCAGCGGGCACAGCAGGAGAGGTCTGCGAGCCATGTGGGACCCTCCCCAGAGGCCGGTGATGGAACTGGTGAACCGGTGCTGCAGAGGCTGCAAGCAGCTTTGCAGCCCAGCACTCAACGACTGCACCACTGGGGAGGCTCCTGTATCATAGTGAATTTTTATAGGTTGTGTTTTTTAGACTGTCTTTCATCTTATTTCATTTTTAGATATTTTAAGTTCCTCAGCTTTTCCAATTTGGGTTTATTCTTGTTTCTCCAAACATGTATTTTGGGGACTCGTACATCAATGAAGACTCTATGTACATTTCAGTTCTAGTCACTTCAGTGCTTATGTAATAGAGTTTAATACTTTCTGGCTTATGTCTGTGTGTCTCCCTGGTTTGTCCTCCAAATCCAATTTTCTAGTTACATCTGCAAATGCAGTTCCTTATGCTAGCATTTTCACTGTGGTCTTTGTGTTCTCTTGATGTGATTTCCTCAGAAAACATTAGTATAGACTTTAATGTACACTCTGTATCAATGATTCTCAAATGGGATTTGCTTTTAAAGCTCTGTGGAAGTCAAGAAATAGAATCGCATGATGTATGGATTTACTTCAATTCTGTAAACAAGGTGTAATATTTTTTCAAAATCAAGACATCAGTGTTTTTTTCCTATCTTACTTCAAGAATGGAGAGTCCTTTTTTTTAAACAAAACATTAAGGATCTTTATTTAAACAATTGTAATTGCACTTATTCTTTTTTTTTTTTTTTTAAGATTTATTTATTTATTTATACAAGCACTGGGTACAGTTAGAAGCACGGGAGGGTGAGAGAATTCACCAGAGCCAGAGCAGGGAGCAGAAAGGCAGAAGGACCGAAGTACACTGCTGAGGGGAGCAGCGGGCGGCGGAAGAGGTCTGCGCGCCATTTGGGACCCTCTCCCAGCAGCCAGGGATCAAACTGGTGCTGCAGAGGCAGCGGGAAGCTTCACAGCCCAGTGCTCAACCGCTGTGCCACTGGGAGGCCCTGCACTTATTCTTTCTCAGTATAAAGAATGCATAATTTTGCCATCAGAAAACATCAATTTTCTCATAATGCAAACTTCTGCATTCCAACATGAAAGTGAAATTGCAGATGATTTGTAAAAGATAATATGTCCATCCCTTAGTAATCTTTGATTACGTGTGCATTTGTATTTGCCATCTGTTACATGAGTTGGAAGATAAGAATGGCAATAACACTTGCAGGGCATGTTCAGAGGAGGAATACTCCAAAGACTTGTTTTCCATGAACTGATTTTTTTCTCTGCTAATTAGGAAATAACCTCCAATATTTTATTTTAGTAGTGGATCTTGATCTACCCTGAAAAACACCAGTGTTCTAGAGGTGATCTGCTATGCAGTAAACGGATCACTTGACTAATAATACTGTGTTCACTGACTCAGAGGTGATTCTTAGTTTTCCGTCATCAGGAGTCAAGATAGGAGTCAAGATAAGGAGTCATGATCTCCCCATTAAATAAGTACTGATACAATGTATTTATAACAAATAAGTAAAGTGCTTATCACAATACCTGGTAAACTGAAAGAACTACTGAACAGTGAACTCTATTATTCAATCGTTACAGTTATCTGCATTTCTTCAGTCACTTGGTAATATAATGTGACTGGAGTCACTTCTCCAGCTTCTCCTGACTCCAGAATAGTGACTCACCCAAAGTTGCAAGGTTGCCTCTGCCCTTCTTTCTAGATAGAGAGATGGAGAGAGAGAGAGATAGTATTCCTCTCAGGTTTCACATATTCTCATGCCATGTAAGAAGCTGTTGAAGGAACTGGAGATGGTTAACCTGAATGAGAGAGGAGGACATGGAACTTAGAGATAGGGCTGCTGGGAGGCTGAGGCCCTGAGCAATTTCTGGGTCAATTATTCTTCCACCTTTTGTGGTCACAAAAGAACTATGTCACTCTGGTGCAAGCCCTTCTTGAGGTGTCATAGACCTCTCATAGGCCTTCCATGGATGGGAAGGCTTCCCATCACAGAGCCTTTCTTTGGCAGGCAAAACTAGGTTGGGGAGGGAGAGATGTTAATAGGGTAGGGAAACCAGTGTGGACTCCAATATATGAGATAAATTTTTAAAAGAATTAGTTTTCTAACTTTGCTGGATTTTTGAATCACTTAGGTGCTCTTAAAAATCCTCATGGCCTAGGGGCCTCCCTGGTGGTGCAAGGGGTTACGCACAGCACTGTGAAGCTATCCGCAGCCTCTAAACACGAGTTCAATCCCCAGCCAGCCAGGGATCTACCCACATGGTGCAACAAACCTCTCCTGTCTCACCCGCTGCTCCCCTCAGCAGTATATTTCAGTCAGTCTGCCTGTTCTATTCCCCACTCTGTCTCTGCTGAATCATCTCACCCCCTGTACCCCAGCTTTTGTATGCATAAATAAATAAATCTTTTTTTAAAAAAAAAGATAGCCATGGTAGTTACCATTTTAAAAACTACACTAAATAGGTTTTAGTATGTTTACAGTGTTGTGCAAACATCGCTACTAATCCTAGAATATTTTCATCACACCAAAAAGAATCCCCTCCCTCCAAAGTTCCCGTCCCTCTCCTACCTGTTAGCAAGCTTAATTTTGTTGTCTTTAATGGATTTACCTTTTCTGGCTATTCCACACTTTATGTGACCCTTTGTGCTTAACATCTTTCACTTGCCATGTTTTTAAGGTCTATCCATGTTGAAGCATGTATCAGCATGTCATTGCTTTTTATGGCCAAATGATATTCCACTGTGTGGATATATGTTTAACCATTGATTGACATTTGAGTTGTTTCTACTTAATATTTATTACAAATAATATTTATTACAAATAATACTATTAACATTCATGTTCCCGTTTTTGTTTGAACAACTGTTTTCAGTTCTCTTGGAGTGAAATTACTGGCTTATATGATAATTGTATGTTCTGCTCTTTGGGGAATCACTAAACTGATTTCCAGTATGACTATACCATATGTGAGGGTTCTAATTTCCCCATATCCTTGCCAACACTTGTTACTTTCATTTGTGTGTGTGCGTGTAAACTAGTCTTTGTGTTGGGGGATATAAGGATAGAGCATGGGAAGGGGAATGACTGATTGACTTAGCCTAGACCACCTACCTCACCAGCTTCCTCAGCAGCCTTCGGATGCCCATGTATATATCAAGAGTTGTTGAGAGGATGAAAAGGAGAGCAAGCAGGCTAGGTGTGTAAGGCACACATACTCACAGTAGTTCTCCTGATACTAGCAGTGTCATTTGGATGCTTGTGGAGTGGAGGGTTGGGATACTTCAACCTACATTCCATACCCCCCTCCACACCCCATCACAGGGGAGAGAGCCTGTACCAGCATCCTCTTGTCCTCTTCACTCCCACCTTTGGTCTTGAATTAAATCTATTTGTCTTTAATTAATTTAGCCTAATCTTTTGTAATGTCAATTGTTAGTAACAGATAATTTTATATTTCTTTTCAGTCTATTCCTGAATGTAATTGGAAGATATTTCACCTGAATTACTGAATTGCTTTTCTTTAAAAAAGAATCAATATTAATAATTACATCAATCCACTATTCAAACTACTGGAGGAAGATGTTAAAAACTTTAAGCACCCATCACAGTAATGGATGTCTATCAGGAAAATGACACGAAGTCAGAAAATAGTGAAAATAATGAAATTCAAAGCACAGAAGAAACTGAAGTAAGCCATACTTGTTCAGATGAAAGAGAAGAAAAGAATCATGTTTGTTGTCTTCTTAGTATCAGTGACATTACACTGGAACAAGATGAAAAAGCCAATGAGTTTATTATCGGGACTGGATGGGAAGAAGCAGTGAGTATCTATCTCATCTTGAGTTTGACTTATTGCATGTCAGCTTTCCCCCTCCTCCAAAAACAGCTTCTATTTCCCGAAAAAAATGGGTAAACAATGACATATAGAAACCTTGAATCAGAGGGAAAATATTAATGATTAAAAGCAGTACCTTTTATTGAGTGTTTATGTCCACTTTAGTGTAGCAAGCATAGTGCTGAATGCTTCTTGGATGGACATCAGTTCACTCAACCTCTCAGTTGTTCTATGGGCCAGGTTTATGAGCAGTCCCCCTTTTTGGACAAGGATACTGAGGCACCCAGAAAGGTGAAATAACATGCTAGAGATTACTAGCCAGTGGCCAAAGCAGGGCTTGAATCTGAGTCTTTTAATCAAGAACCTTTGTTTCTTAACTGTGGTGTGAAATTCCCCAAGAGACCTGAGATTCTGACTTAGTGGTTCTACTTTATCCTTAAAGTACTCTTAGAGTCAACAGTACAATCCTCAATTTAGAGCTATATATAAGGAAATTTGGTCTTCTGCAGTGATTCTCAAATGACACTTAACAGGATCACAAGAGTGAGGGGAGATTACTACTGGAATCTGGTGGTGTGCTTCTTCACATCCCACAAAGCATTGGACAGCCTCACCATGAGAAATGATCCAGCTCTGCCTTGTTGGGTGGATATAACAATACCACAGAACTGGGGGCTTAATCTACAAACATTTATCTCTTACAGTTCTCGAGGGCAGAAATTTGAGGTCACGCATGATGGCATGATGAGAACTCTCTTTGTGCTTATGTTCTCATATAGCCTTCCTTGGTGCTGCAAGCAGAGAGAGAGGCCCCCTTAGCTGCTCCTGTTTTTATAAGGGCCCTGAACCTACCCTGAAGGCACCACCTTCATGACCTCATCGAACCCTAATTACCTCTACAGGCTCCACCCCCATATACGATCACATTGGTGAGGGTAGGAGGCAGTTTTCAACTTAGGAATGTGGGGGCTGAGGGAAGATACAAAGATACGGCCCATAACAAACCCCAAATGTCAGTCATGCTGATATTGAGATCTGATCCAATAATTCTGATCCAGTGGTTTCTTCGGTAAATTTACAAACTGAGGCCTATTCAAGGCAGAGTGACTCAACCAAGTCCACTTGACAGTGGAAAGAATCCTGTCTTTGGAACCCTCCTCCAGTTCTCTGTCCTGTACCGCCCCACAACCACCTTTAGCACCTCTGCCTTTCCATACACACACCCCCACCAATAAGTCAGGGTTGTAGAGGATTCTATTTAACAATTTCTAAGTTGAAAAGATTAGTTTACTTTTCAAGGTAACTCCTCTGAAATACATATTTCTAAGGACTGTTGGAAAATAATTTCCTTTTCATTGGAAAAGATCTCTTCTGTGCCCCCTCCTAAGATCTTGTTTATTGTTCACACTGTCCAGTAAGATATGGCCCTGGCATTTCCCAGAATGGAAGCAGTGAGACGAGGAGACTGGGAAAGGTGTCCTTTGGCTGACTTGGTATGCAGGGAGAAAGTGTGCAGCCCTCAAACGTAATGGACTTCCAGGAATTGAGACTGTGGAGACCAATTTTTGTTTGGATTATATCTGCAGCATTAGCACAATTTTGGGAAGAATGCGGGTTTTGGAATAAGAAAGAACTGAATTCAAAGCCAGCTCTGCTATTTAAATGGCAGCTAGCCTTGGGGAGGTTTCCTTTTCTTAGCTTCGCATTTTTCATCTATAACTGCAGGCCATAGGAATGTGGAGAGAACTTAGAATGCCTAATTTGTCGCCACACACTTAACCAGTTTTGTTTTGTTATAAGTGATTCCTCTTTTTTTTTTTTTTTTTTAAGATTTACTTATTTATGCATACAAGAACTGGGGTATAGGCAGACATGCGAGAGGTGAGAAGATCCACCAGAGACAGAGTGGGGAAAAGAACAGGCAGACTGAAATACACTGCTGAGGGGAGCAGCGGGCAAGACAGAAGAGGTCTGCTGCAGAGGCTGCGGATAGCTTCACAGTGCTGTGCTTAACCCCTTGCGCCACCTGGGAGGCCCCGGTGATTTTTTTTTTTTAAAGATTTTATTTATGCATACAAGAACTGGGGTACAGGCCAGAGTTGTGGGGGGTGAGAAGATTCACCAGAGACAGAGTGGGGAGCAGAACAGGCAAATTGACCTAAATACACTGCTGAGGGGAGCAGCAGTAAGTCAGGAGAGGTCTGCTGTGCCATGTGGGTTGCTCCCTGGCTGGCCAGGCATAGAACTCGAGCTGCAGTGGCTGAGGATAGCTTCATAGGTTGTGTCTTAACCTCTTGCGCCACCAGTGAGGCCCAGTGATTCCTTTTATTTATTTTTTATTTATTTATTTAAAATTTATTTATTTATACAAGCACTGGGTACAGTCAGAAGCGTGGGATGGTGAGAGAATTCACCAGAGCCAGAGCGGGGAGCAGAGCAGGCAGAGTGACGAAGTACACTGCTGAGGGGAGCAGCGGGTGGCAGGAGAGGTCTGCGCGCCATGTGGGACCCTCCTCCGGTGGCCGGGGAGCAGCTGGGGATCGAACCGGCGCTGCAGAGGCCGCGGGCAGCTTCGCAATCCAACACTCAACCTCTGCGCCACCTGGGAGGCCCAGTAAAGGGAAGCTTTTGTGGAAGATGCCAGAGTCACCCTGTAGTGAGGCCCTGGAGAAGCCTCCTCTCCTTGATCTCTCTTTGGTAATGCACAGCCCTTCTGAAAGTGCCAGACTTGCCACTGGTTGAAATAACCTCTGAGCCTCAGTTTCTTCCTCTGTAATCTGGGTATCAGAAGACCTAATTGTGGCATTGCAGTGAAAATGAAATGAACAAATTACCAGTAGCTGCTCAGTTCAGTGCCTGGAATATAGTAAAAGAATAGGAGCTATTTTTGCTTTTCTCACACGTAAGGTTGCCAGAATTAGCAAATGAAAACACAGGACACCAGTCAACGTGAATTTCTAAACAGCACCTTGCTTGTTTGTTATAAGTAGATCCCACACATGGTCCTGTGTTCTTATCTGGCAACTCTATGTAATGGCCACCTCCATGGTAAGGTCAGCCAGGGGACTCGGGGGTGGACAGGGATAGAGGGGAGCCTGAGGTTGCTCTCCCTCAGTCTCTCTGAAACAAGCTTCCCAGGGGATAGTACAGGGAAGCCTGGCAGGGGGCAAGGAAATGAACAGTTGTGACTGTAATTTCAGTAGGTCTGAATTTATGTTAATGTACAGAAACTCTTGTTTAGTGTTTTAATATTAAGTGCTATGACTAGCAGATACGATTACAAACACTGTTGCTTAATAACACTTAAAGTAGGTATGAAAAGTTGTTTGTTTTTCTAAAAAGGTGGGCTAATTTTAAGAAAAATTTTGGTTCAAATAAGACAACCAATACAGGACTGTGGCCAAAGTTGGGGCAGCTGGGCCAAAGAATAACCCGCTGCTGTGTTTGCAGGTCCGAGGCTGGGGAAGGACTTCTCCAACCGCCTGCATCTGGCCCAGAAAGAAGCTTAAAAAGGCCAGGGTGGGAGAAGGCATGGACAACTGCTTACTCTGTGTCAGCCTCTCCCAAGGGAGCTCCGAGGCCAGGCCTCCAACGCCAGGGAAGCTGGAGTCTGGGGCTCTGGTTCAAGGGGGCCTCGAGAAGGATAGGGGTGCTCTCTCCCAGACACAGGGGCATCCCCCAGGCCCCACCACTGCTTCCAAGGAGATTAGAAAGATCTGCTTTTCCACCTACAGTCAGGCAGAGAAAAAGAGTCTGCAAATAAAGGAGTTTATTTGGTGCATGGAAGACTGGGTTGCCCCTGAGACTGTTAAAGGAAAGGACCTCAGAAATCCCAGCAGAGGGCTCTACAGAGGGGCCTCCCTCTCTGACTCCTTGACCTCCAAAACTCTTTTAGTTCTGCCTCCCTTGAAGACTGCACCTGCAGACAGCATGGATGTTCCAGGTAAGAAGAGTACAAATTTTTTCTTACAGTCAGAAGAGAAGGTGCTGAGTGTGGAAAAGGATGAGTGTATGACCTGTGCTTTTGGAGTGAAAACAGTTGATGGGAAAGGTGAAAAGAGACCATTTGAACTGGCCAGGCACCTGAAGGTCAACAAAATGCTGCCTTTCCCTCCCCCAGAGCCCCGGACATCCCTGCTGGCTGAGCCTCAGCCCTGCTGCCTGCCCTGGCCCCTCCTGCCTGAGAAAAACGCGATGTGCACTCCCGACCCCAAGAACCTTCACTTTCTCACCACCTTACAGCTTTTGCAGAAACATGGAGTGCAAAACTATAAGGCCAAGTTCAAAGCCAGGGAGCCAAGACCTCCTGTGAATACCCCAAAGCGCATTCTCACCGAGGCCAAGCAGGAAAACAGCTCCAAAACTTTGGACCCCAAATTGTTCCCCAAATCTCTCTTGCCGTCCCTCACAGTGAGCAGAGTTATTATTCCTATCTCCACGCACAGGTTCCTCTGAGTTGCCACAATATAAATCCCTGGGAATAAGCACTGTCTGAAGTTCTTTCAGCCCTCCTCTCCTCCCTATTCCCATCTCCTCCTCTTGTTCCGTCTTCTCTCCCTCCCCTTGTCCTTTTTTTTAGTAGAAAACAGAGGAAATTTAGCCAGTTGAACCTCACTATAGAAGTTTTTGCTTAGTCTCCTGTTTCAACATACATGTTACCTGCTTCTGTTGCACCACCATTTACAAAATGCTGCTCTCTGCAGCTGCCTGCATTGCCTGTCCACTCCCACTGGAAGCCAGGTGGATGGCCAAGCCCCAGAGTCTCTTTCTGTGATGCCCCCATGCCAGCCTTTAGTGAATGGCACGGCCTCTCTCTGCCCTAGCGCCTTAAGCCAAGTGGGCTGGCTTGTTTAGGCCAAGTTGTTTCCTGGTTTGTTTTTTTTTTTTTTAGTTTAATTTTGACCCAGGCAGATAAGTCAATTGGCTCATTTTCTCTTGCAATAAAGATCAGAGACATTGCTTTTATAACTCCAGCCTACCTCCAAATGCTTCCTTGTGTCCAAGGACTATCCATGGATATATCATAACCATTGAACTCTTGTGTGCAAGTGTCATATGTACATCCAGGGATGTACCAGATCCACATATCCTCTGGGTCCAGTGACATATGGATAGAACATATCCGCATCTTGGATCCAAGGTAACACATCCTTATGTTTTATCCATTGATACCATTATATGTGCCCAAGATTTCATTGTGCTCATGCTAGTCTCTGTGCCTGCGAAGTTTTAACCACAACTTTACAAAATCCATCTTGGGGGAGCAGGTTACGAAATTAACCTACTTTAAATAATAAAAAAAATAATAAAAATACAGAAGGAAACTTGTGTCTCAGGAAGCAATTGAATTTAACCAATATGGAAGTCCAGAATAATCACAATGTGACTGCTGTTTGTCATCAGACAAAAGAACAGTCATTATAATAAAGGACTCCCAAAATGATAATCGAGAAGTTGTGCATTAAGCAACTTTAATAAATAGTCTGTAAAAAAATATATAGAAAATTTAGTGGACACTTATATCTCCCAATTTATGTATCTTCGTCAGCTTCTCCACAGGCTTACCTAATTGTTCATATACTACATCTTACTGAAGTATACATTTTAAGCTGTTAGGCTATTAATTTACTCTTGCTTATCAAGTATTACCAGTGTTTAACTGTGAAAAGCACACAACATCCAGAAAACTGTCGTAGGCTTCTCATAATTTCATTTATTTAAGTTTCTCTTTAGACATGGAAAGAATTTATCAGACAGCATTGCTGCTCACAAGAAGCCATTTTCCTGAAATTGAATGAGGATCAGTGAAATAATGACTCTGATAGCTGTTCTTAATTCTGTTAATGTTTTCTCATTCGCAAAATTCCTCAGATATAACTGGCTTAGTAAGTATATATCTTAGTATAAATGATAGAAAATATAGGCAAGGTAAAACAGTGACTGTGGTATTAAGACTGAGGAGCTAATACAAGGATATTTTAGATCTATATTCAGAAGTAAATGTAAGAGTATAAAATGGAAAATTAGAGGTCAAAGGAATATAACATAGGAGTAAATATTTAACTAGAAACTGCAATATAATTATGTTTAGGGAAATGTTAAGAATCTAGTTCCTTAGTTTATTTTCCCATTTTTATTATAACCATGCATGCAAATTCTGATAACAAATAAACTTTGACACTTAATGTCTGAAAGTTTCATAAAATCAACCTAGAAATTTACCTTATTAAGCAATGTATGACTCTTTAACAGGACCTTCCTGTTCCAAGGGTATATATTATTGTGAAAGTAAAATTTTACAAAACTGAAAAAAAAAAATAAACTCGCTTGTTTGAAAAAAAAATTCACTGTGATTTTTGTCACCCTACTGCTTCCTTCAGCATCACCTTGCATCTGTCATTTGGAAAAACTGTACTCCCAGAAAGACCCATAGCAGATGGGGCTGTTACTTTCTAGTCCCTATTCCCTGAAGTTGTTGGTCAATTAAACATTTGTAAATGAGTTATGTTGTAAATGCCAAGTGAGGATGGTATGTACAGAAATACTTTAAAAACCACTTTGTAATATGAATGACCATTTACCTACTCTGTAGTTAGTTTGCATTTGTTTAAGGTAGGTTATACTTGAACACTGGACTTTCTAGCCCCTAAGTGCTGGGGCAGACAGCATATGACTGTTTTTATAAATACCTGCTTTACATAATTGGTCTTTGCAATGTCTTGTCTGTTTTAAATTTTTTATTTTGTTTTATGGTTTGTTTTCACACGACACCAGAAATCCAGGAATACAAATACAGTCACTAAAAGGTATATGTTGCCTTCTGAGGGTGGACATTTATTTGTAGCGTAGAAGCAGTTTTTTAGGCTCCATTGCAAAAATCTTCCTTGCATGAAGAAACCACCTGGATTCTGGACCACCACCCGGTAAGTGGTCCTGAGCTCCCATTTTCTGAGCAGTGAATATATTAGAGCTGCCTCTGTCTGAGGACCCTCCAGTGCTGCCCACTTGAGTCAGGAAGGGTATAGATCAACATGAGTGGGGGACAGAGCCCCCATTGGTGGATAAGAAAAAAAGTCTTATTCTGCTTAGCCCGGACAGACTTCCCTTTCAGGGATTTTGAGGCAATGTGAAAACCCTGATCAAAGTCACAACAATATTCCCATGTAAAACTCTTGAGGGGAGAGTTATAAATTCTGTGATTTGAGAGCAAACATGATTTAGAATTTAAAAGAAGAGCTTACATTTACTGAAGATAATGCAGTAGCCTGTTTTTGGACAGATAATGTAGCCAACAAAATATCAACTAGAAGATTCTTCTGTGAGTAGATAGAACATTTTGCATCTGGCATCTCTTTGTTTAGATCCCTCTGGGATCTTGCTCGCATTCTGGGTTTAGCATGTTTCTCTGTGGATAAAGTCATTCTTGGACTTGTCCCAATTTCCGTCCGTATTAGGGCATCCAAACTGGTATGTGACCCAAGTCGAGATGAAGCAAAATGTTCATAGAATTCGGGTTCCAATAGGGTTTTAGGTCACTAACAACACTGCCAGGAAATCCTGCTGTTTTCATGTGTTCAGCATGTACCTCCCTCAAGGTGATGGTCTCAGTTAGGTTTTGGTTCTGCTGCTCTCCACATCAAGCCTGGGAGGATCAGGCTTTCATTCCTCTTTCTATTGTCTTTGGATGTTGCATTAATAAAACTTTCCAAATGCCTGTTTTTGTTGAAACCTTAAAAATCACCAAGTGGAAGGGTGGCAGCACCAGCCACAGGGCTCCTGTGGAGGCTGAGGTCACCTACTGGGTGGGGCCGGGTTGAGACCTGCCACTGCTGCTGAGGGTGTAGCAAGGCAAGGGAGGGGTCAGAGGGATGGGAAACCTCAGGACAGAGAGAATGTTGGCTAGGCAGGGAGATAAGGGGGTGGCACTTGTCTTTTCTTTGCCATACACATCAATGTCACCCTGTAGGTGGCTCAAAAAATAAACAGCCAGATCGTTTCCCTCTCACAAATGACTGTTCAAAATCATATGGAATTCCTGTGGGCATGGGAATCGTCATTTGTAGTTCAGTGGGTCTTCGCTTTTTAACAGTCCTCAAACCTCAGCTCTCCTAACTTGTTGACTGAGGGTCCCTGCTTCTGAACTATTAGGCAACCTCACGGGCCACTTAATTCCCTGGCCTTTTTTTCTTATCCTGCTTTGCCTGTATTTCCACTGTCCAGTCTAAACACCATGGCCCCCGCAGATTAGTACCTTGTTAAGGTGTTAGAATGAAATAAATGACTTTTCAAGTTCAATCTCCCAGATCAAAGCTAGTGTTCATCTTTTTGAACACTGTGTTAGAATGACTCCTGTATCCAGTGTAGTCAGTAATAAAGAACCACCTTTTCTTTTCCATGGAGCCAAGAACCTGGAATTAGGAAATAGAACTAGAATTAGGAGAACTTTTGAACTTTCCTGCCTTGCTGGTGGAGTGCAAACTGGTCCAACCACTATGGAGATTTCTTGACTTACTACAGATAGAGCTTCCATATGATCCAGCAATTCCACTCCTAGGAACGTTCATTCCAAAGGGCACCTGCATCCCAATGTTTATAGCAGCACTATTTACAATAGCTAAGCTATGGAAACAACCCAAATGTCCAAAAATAGATGACTGGATCAAGAAGATGTGGTACATATACACCATGGAATATTACTCAGCAATCAAAAAAGATAGACACATGCAGTTTGCAGCAACATGCATAGAGCTAGAAGGGATCATGCTCAGCGAAATAAGCCAGAAAGAAATAGAAAAATACCGGATGGTCTCACTCATAGCAGGAATTTAGAAAACCTAAATAAGGGACCAGGAAAAAGACTAATTAATACAAAGTAAAAATCAAAATCAACAAGCAACTATAAACCAGAGACATACTATCGGGGGGGGGGGGTAAGGACGGGGAGAGGAAGGACTAGGGTCAAAATAAGGAGGGGGTGCCGTTGTATGGGGAATATAACCAAAATGAAAATGCATACATTGTGCAAAAATGAAAAATGATGTTAAGAATTATATAAAATATTTTTAAAAAAAGGTTTACTGGGTTAAAAAAAAAAGAATTAGGAGAACTTTTTTTTTTTTTTTAAATACCCCAGCTCTGCCACTGGGCATTGCTGCCTTTGCCTTATAAAATGAGGGGATTGATACCTAAGGTTCTCCCTCATTCTGTCATTTTAGCACAGTTAACTTACATACAGTAGTAAAAACTTAAAACAGTGAACATTTTTTGTCACAAATTTGTGATCAGGTTTGATCTAGATCCTGGCTTTTGTAGTGTGAAATTAAAAAAAAAAATGAAAGTGAATAGAATTTGTACATTTCAGAAGTTGCTTGCAGTAAAAATCCTAAAGATATATTATTTTACTTTGGCCTACAAAGACTCAACCTTCTCCACTAACACACACTTTCTAAAGAAGTTATATCTTAAAGCCACTAAACTCCATACTGTATCTGTGGTAAAGCTGAGGCTCCACAATCCAACTGGTCTACCCCTAGGCAGAGCTTTTCCCTGTTGGCACTGCTGCCATTTGGGGCTGGATCCTTCTTTGTGGTGGGGACTCTTTTGTGCCTAGGAGGATGTTTAGCAGCATCTATGGCCTCGATCCACTAAATGCCAACAATATCCCTCAATTGTGACAACCAAAAATGTTTTCAGACTTTGCCAAAGGCAAAATTGGTCGAGTTGGGAGTTAGTAAATCTAGAATCCAATGCCTTTGTTTGTTGCAGCTTCTCTGACAGTTTAAGTTTTTTTACAGAGGAGGCAGAAACCTGGCACAGGGGTAATATGGGAGATATCCTCCTTGCCTTACCTGAAAAGTGAGGTGCTCCAAGTCTAAAGCCCAAAGGGGTTCCCAATTTTCTCCTAGCTTTTCAGGGTCTTCTGGTGATACCTGCCTGGGCTCCTTCCAGGAGTGACCATAATAAACCTGTTTTTTTTGGAGACAATCTCTCCTCTGATCCATTTAGCCAGTGCTAACTAGAGCTATTGGCTTTCTTACCCTTCTTTCAGCAGAGGGGTAAGGTTTTCAAGAAAATTGTTTTGGCAAGATTTTCAAGAAAATTCTAAGATGTTAATGTATTTACATTTAATGCCATTTTTCCAAATTCTCCATGTTCAGCAATTTTTTCTTTGTATTCACTGCTTGTGCCAAACCAGCATGGCTGTTAAAGAGGCAGCCTGTGCTAAGCATGACACTCCTCAGTGACTGCTGGCAAATCAATCTCCACATGTATTTATGAAAATGGCTTTTTTTCTCCCATTTAGCTCAAACCGCAAATCTTTCTTCCCTTTGAATGAAACCATTTCTCTCCTTATTTAAACCTGAAAGTAGGCATGAACTTAAAAACGTATTACAAACCTGTCTTATTTCTGGCACCACAACAGGCTTGTGACTATCCACTGAGCCTTTAAGTGTGAAAGAACTGCTAATAGTTTCATTTTTTTTTTTTAAGCTGTATGTGCTTTGAAGAAAACTAGAAAGCCTACATTTAATTTGGGACAAATACCGTTCACTGATCCTCATATTGCTCATGATTCTGAAGGTTTAATTTTGGAGGCTATGCCAGAGAGGAAGTGCTCGTTGGAATCAGTATTTGATGAGCAGGTTTTTACTAGAATTAAGACATTCTAAAATTGAGGCCATAAAAGGATTACATGAAAATATCACCCTGTCATTAAACAACCCTGCCTATTAATAAAACTACTCAACTTCACAAATATCAATAGACTGACACTGGTACATTTCCTCCTGATAAGTAGTTTTAAACCTTACTTAGCATCTTTTTTTTTTTTTTTAAGATTTATTTATACAAGAGCCAGAGTATAGGCCAGATGCGTGGGAGGGTGAGAGGACTCACCAGAGAGAGAGCGGGGAACAGAACAGGCAGACTGATGAAATACACTGCTGAGGGGAGCAGCGGGCGAGACTGGAGGTCTGCTGAGCTATGTGGGTTTCTCCGCGGCTGGCGGGGATAGAACCAGCACTGCAGAGGCTGCAGACAGCTTCACAGCACTGTGCTCAACTGCCTGCGCTACCGGGGAGGCCCCTTACTTAGCATCTTTTAGGGAAGCATCTTTTACTTTTATTTTCTCTTTATTTCAAGGGGATCAGAAACACACATTGTTTTGGCTTTCCTGCAAATTAGAGATTGAGTAGAGTACTATTCATTTTCTAGCCCTCTAATAGTTGCTCCAGAGCCAGAGCCATATTGATTACAAAGAATAAAAGGCACCCCCATTACAAAGTCATCACATTCCTATGCATTAAGTAATTTCTTTGAATAAATTTTCCAAAACTTAGATCCTAAGACATAGTTTTGGGTTTTTTTTTTTTGTGTGTGTGTGTGTGGCAGGAGGGACCCTCACAGGCAGCTGGGGAACGAACCGGCACTGCAGAGGCTGCGGGCAGCCTCGCAGCCCAGCGTTCAACCACTGCGCCACCAGGGGAGGCCCTAAGACATAGTTTTTTAATCAAGATTAAAATCTTACTTCAACATAGAAACTTTGGTAACGGGTGTCTTTTCATTTTATATTGTGCAAATTGTAAGCATATTTTCATGAACAAAGGAAAAGCCATAATGAAAATAACTAACACAATCACTTCATCGTGTGAGCTTATGAAGGGTAAGGCAACAAGAGTTACACTATAAGGTCGAAAAGTCTGCAAATGGGTAGAATTCTCACTTCTCTTTAATCACTGAATTTGCTTTTACAAATAATCTTAGAACAATTCAAAGGAAGCCAAGGTTTTGGTGGGAAACAGTTCTTACTTGTACATGAGGAACTAGTACATGCTCCATTTTTCTGTTAATAACTATAGGTCCTATTAACATTGTCACAGAAAATTTTTTTTTAAGCCATAGATCACTGCATTTATATCAAAAGCAATAAACAAACATGCATTCTCCTTTTCTAGAACTTAAATAGATGATTGAACATTAAGGCAGTGATGATTCTAAAACAATGAAATTCTAAGTTAAGGCTTTATGTTTTAAAACCCATAATCATAGGCAACTGTGACCAAAGCAAACTTGTACCAGATTGAGTTCACCTGCCCAGGATAATATTTCTCCATTACCAACAATCCTATGGGGGTAAGAATTAGTAGCAACACCAGCAATTTACTTTGATGAATTATTAGTTTTCTCATTAGGTTTTATTTTGAGGATTTAGCTTTCAGTGGTACACATGTATGACACAGAGGAAACATTTTTTGTAAAATTAGAAAACATACAGGCCACACTGAAGGTTGGCCAACAATCAAGAATTCAGAATCTGCCAAACACAGGCCCCCCCAAAACCCCCCTAAACATACCTGACCCTGCTCCCATCTCTAAACCTAGAGGTTCTTGATGAGTGAATAGGTCTTCACCTTGTCTTCTTTGAAGATAACTAGTATTACTCTTTCCTAACAAAGTAACAAATTACTACCATAGTTTAGGTGAATCTATTCTATAATTGCTATCCTCAAGGCACAAATAATATCCTTGCTAGACCAATGTCTTATTCACAGAAAAGATGAGAGGTAAATGAAAAGCATTCGCTTTATAATAACTGTAGATTGCACTCTTGCCCTATCAAGCTTATTACAAGTGTGAAGTATTGGAATTTAGGGGGACTGTCATTTTTCTCTCCACTATTAAAAAAAATGACAAAGCTCAGATCCAGCCTGTGGAGTGCACTTTGAACAGCAGTCCCAGAGTATCCTGGCCTGCTGCTGAGTAGGATGGATGGCTGCAGGGTGTGTTCCAGTACCAACAGGCACGACTCCACGATTCTGCCTCTTTATGGTAGGGGTGACTTAACTGTTTACATGAGAAGGGTCACTATTTACACTAAGTGCTTGCTGCTGTTTTTAAGCAGTCATTTTACTGCAACACATCTCTTGTGAGGCAAGTACTGTACACATACATTGATATCAGTAATCATTATGTAGTGAAGGGATGGCATTGACTACAGGGAAATTGTTTCAAAGGCTAAAGACAGCTGTAGTTTTTCTTTGTGCCTTCAAATCAGAAGAGATGTTACAGCAGATAAAGGTGCAGGCTGACTTGAGTCTCAGCCCCTTTGAGCACTGGCGTTATGGTCACCTGGTCACATCAGATTGTATTAGATGTTACTATCAGGAAGCAGGAACTTCTAATAAGCACTGTCAAAATATTTTAGTTGCAACTTACGCACATCACAGACCACAATTTTTTAAAGAGTTGAAATTTTTCAAATATGGGACAACTGGCTGTGAAAGGGCAAATGTAGGCAACTCAAAAACAATTATTTTTAGATCAATATCTTACACTTTATAATACACTCACATTTATACACAGATTTCATGTTTACAAGTACAAAAGGCAATGAACCGCAATGAATTGAATCAACTGCATCATCAACTACATTCAATAGAGTGAACACTGCTCTAGAAGCAAACTGTAATCTCCACTGTCAGAAGTTGGAGACCGTGTGCAGTTCCGCACATGTCTGGGTTTCTACCGAGCTAAACTGAGATTCCATAGTGTTCCAGGCCAAATCAGCCAGAAGAAAGTCGTCCATTGCTGTTTGAGTTTCATTGCTGGTGAAGAACAAGTTCCCCAGGGTTTCAAAGCCAGAATTCATGGTCTGTGTTTCGGTACTGTTCAACTGAACTTTGCTTTCGAGAGAAGGAAGGTTTTTAGCAGCAGAGACTCCTTCAGTTTGGGTCTCTGTGTCAGAAGAATCAGTACTCATGGAGAAGCTGGAGTGTTTCAGAATACTCCCCAGAGGCAGGTGAGGACTACTATCTAAAAAGAAGTTTAAGTCTGTCTGTGTCTGTGTGTCAAACATCTCAAGGCCTAAGAAGTTAGAATTTCCCCTACAGCTATAGGATGGGGCAGAAGGGTCTGCAAGAAAGAAGTCAGTTTGGGTCTCTATGTCCAGTGATTCCAGGGCTGGCTCTGTGGTGATGGTGCCAAGCTCACTCGCTTCAGTTTGAGTCTGGATATTGGAGGCCGAAAAGAACTCTTCAATATCGAAATCGATCGCTGGATTCTGGGTGGGGCCAGACGGGAGCTGGGTGTCTGGCCCAGTATTAGTGTCAGACAAAAGACTGCGATTGTCCAGTGTCTGTGCAGGCAGATTACTTGATAAGATGTTTTCTAAATCACTGAATAAGTCTATGGTTTGGGTCTGATTATCTGTCATGTTCTGAGAAGGAAGCATACTATTCTGCGTGGTGAAGTTTATAATTGATGCAGATTTCTCAATATCTTGATTTAAAGTCTTAGGGTGGTTCTGAGGTATCAAACTGTGAGTGTCAGTCTCTGTTACTAAACTGTTGCTTATGATATTGTCTGCAGAGACACCATATGATGAATGGACAGTCTCAAAAATGTCTCCACACATTACAGCTTGGTCCATCTGTACCCGGTCATCAGCTGGATTCTGCAGTCCACTAGTTTGAGTTTCTCTGGAGATCCCACCTGACTGGAGACATGCATCTATAAACACATCAGTCTGTGCAGCTATAGTTGAAGTCACCTTAGAACTGGGCAAAAATGTTTGTGTTTGGACACTAATGGGAAGGGACACTTGAGAACCAAAAGTCAAGTCAGTTTGAGAACAAGACGATACAGAGGAATCAGGACTAGCCCACTGTGAAGAAGGTATAAAGTGTTGTGAGGCATAAGACAGATCTGTCTGGACATTGATTGAAGAAATGCTATTCTTTTGACATGTATTCCCTAGTTCTTGTAAAGGATCAGACAGACCTTTACCCAAGTTTACTTGAACACCTGTACTAATTGGCTCAACAGCAACAGGGGTTACAATTTTTGAAAGCGGGAGGCTCTCCTTCAGAGAGCAAGTCTCTGAATCCAGGCCAAGGAACAGGGTTCCTATTGACAAGGGCAGTAAGTGCACAGCACCTGGGGCCGAGCCCTGATGATCAACACCTAACACCACAGGCTGGGCTGAGGGGTCGGCTGTAGGCACAAAGACAGGCATAGGAGAAAACTGCATGACTGGCAGTTTAACCAAGGCCACCTTGGGCTTTGGTAGAAGCAATTTCTGAGGATATCTTGGCGTTGTTGTAAGAGTCTGCTTTCTGGCATTAGAGCTGCAAGAGTCTTCAAAAGAAGCAACTAGCTTGATTTCTGAAGTTTCCAGTTCTTGAGTGTCTGCTCTTGGGGTTGGTTGGTTGCTCAATGTCTCAAGAGTCTTACTGGACAACTTCTGGTTGTGCAGGTAGTTTTCCATTTTCCTTTTCTTACTAGGTGGATCCCTAAAAACAATGCGAAAGTAAAAGGAGAAAAACAATGACAAATTGCAGCTTCTCTTAACCCTGGACCTATCTTCTTTACTTACAATGCTATTTTCAACATCTATAGAAGTCAGATTCAAATGAGTGAAGAGAAATCCCTTCTTGGAAATCTTTGAGAACTGGGCCTATTATATGGTCAGAAATACATAAACAGAGAAGGAAGCATAGCATTTAAAGAAAGCTTTAAGTGCTAAAACTCAACTAAGATCTGTAAGTATATGGAAGGTAACATATTACATAATACAACTGTCATCATTTCTAAAGCAGGAAGCTATTATGCCAAATATAAATTTGACCTTTAAAATGAAGTACAGTTTCATGATTAAACTTACTCTTTAACAATCAAATCTCTCTCTAAAAGAAAATGCAGGAAGTTGAAATTTTCAAATGGGAGCATAAGGGACCCTCACAAGGGAATGGTAGAATAAGGAAGAACAATTGGGTCAAGATGATGTGGATCCTTTGCAAGTGCTGCTATTTTGAAAAGCTCCTTCTTCCTTATAACCTATTTCTCCATTCTTCTTCTTTTCTCCCTATAGTAATGAAGTTACTATATAAACTCCCTCCAGAAGTTTCACTGGAAACTCCTCCCACAGCTGTTGACTTGTGGACCCTTATTTTTTCCCTTTACCTGTGTTCTGCAGGGATTTCATGGCCGGTTCGGTAGATGTGGGACTGCAATGCAGTTCTACTGGCATAGGGACAGCCACATGTGCACTGGAAGGTCTTGCCACAGTCCTCTGCATGTCTTTTCAAATCCCACTCAGTGCCATAGGAATTGCTGCACTTACTACACTTATGCTTCTTCTCAGCATGCATTTTCATAAAGTGCTAGAAAGAACACAAAAGGGATTAAAATGAAAAACTTTAAGTTTTTGTTTAAAAACAAAAACTGCTCTCAACATTCAAAAACTGTCAATATACCCAAATTAGCAATGACATTCATATGTAACAGAGCTGTTCCAGACCAAAAGACGGCAAAAGCAGAAAAACCACAGTTTATTATACGCCTATTCTCCCTTTTACGTTTGTGAAAACTGAGTTGGTTTTGGAAACAATCCAAGGTATCTATCCAACATTTAAGCTGTGATCTACAGAGTAGTCTTATATAGAGAAAAGTCTATGTAATGCTTTTTCCAGGGAACCTCGACCTTCATCAGCAAACCTTCCGGAAACATCTCAACCATCAATCTCTTCATGTCCTGAGTTACCTCCATAACAGTGGTTAGGGCCCTTCCCTACTCTTAAGAGAGCTGCTTCAGAATTTCCTCTTGTCTCTGCAGTTTCTTATTCCCCTGAGAGAACTTTTCCTTTGTGCCTTTCCCTGCCTGCCCTTGGAGGCATAGAGATTCAGACATGAGATGTGGAAGCACACATTTTCTCATTCTTTGCTTTATTGTCCTCTCTCCAAACCCACTGCTGGACATCTTCCCTCCAGAACAAGCCTCATTTCTGTCACCTGCCTTACACACCATTCACTTTCCCATTGGGAGTTCTTGGATGGCTGTGCTCACACATAGCTTTCTGTTTACTTTCTCCAGCTAGGATCATTAAGTAGTTAGAACACATACTGGGCTTATACTTTCTTTATTTTGTCCTCAGAGAACTATATGTAAGGGAAATAAAATACCTGTTTTACGAGAGAAAATTGAGAAAATGGTCTGTCAGGACCTCTAGGACATCCTTCAATTGGACAACAGTAGAATTTTGGTACCGTTTTCAAATCTTTTCTTATTGTTGGATTTACTATGCCATCCTGCAAAAGAAAAAATACTTTAAATATTTTTAAAAACCAGTAAAACAGGCTAGGGAGAGAGACAAGGAATGACAAAAGGTGAGCACAAGGGGTCTCTGTTTGGGTGATTGAAATGTTCTGAAATTGTACTGCGGAGATGGTTGTACATTTATTAGATAAATTGAATTATTCACTTAAAATGGGTAAATATTAGAGTGTGAACTACATTTCAATATATCTGCTAAATTTTAAAAACTGTGCTGTTTTAAAAATTCTGCCCTTTCCTTTAAAACTACTCCTTCTAAATGTAAAATCTCTGTCCTAAAAGCCACCTTCTGTATTTGTAAGTGCATCATGTTTACAGTTTCTCAAGCTCAAAAATCTTCCTCTGACTATGATTTAGGCTTTCCAATATTATTGTGGCTTTCTCTGATCTGGTATATCACATTGTCCCTAAACTAGCTAAAGCTGTATTACACAATGATTAAAAAGCAATTTGAATGCAGACATGGTATGTTTGAAATTTATTATCATTATAATGGCAAATACAAGATAGCTTTTATTACAGTGTCAGGCACTGTTCTAAGTACTTTATACACACACACACACACACATATAACATATATAAACTCATATAACCCTGGTAATCCTTTGATATGAGTTTCTATATGAATGAGTTCATATATGAGTTTCTATATGAATGAGTTATATATGAATTTATGAGTTTCTATATAAACTCATAATCCAAGCAATCCCTTGATATTAAATTTGTGATAGACTTTTTGGCTAGGAATTTAAAAGCAATTGAGTTAATTAAACCTGAAGAGCGCTCTTATTGCTCTGAGGAGCCCTGATGACCTCCAGTATAATTCTCTGGCCCCTCCTAGATGCCCCAAAGGAGGGTGAGGGGAGATGGACCTCCATTCAGTCGCTGGAACAATAGGAATGGTGCTCAGGCCTCTGCTGCTGCAGGTCCTCTAGTATTCTGATGGGAAAGGATTCATTACTTTTGGAACATGCCCCCTCTTCTCTGCCCCCTCTTCTCTCCCATCAGTGTGTATCTAGAAAAGTGAGAGGTTAATAACTAAGTGGCAAGAACTCTTCTTTGCTCTCAAACTGGCATCAAGAAGAACATGTAGATCTTGCTGGGTCAGTGTTCCAATAATTTAGAAGGGGAAAGAAGCTATTCTTGTTTGATTTTTAAGCAAAACAATTTGTCTTTCATTGCTATCAAACTTAATTATTCCTCCATGTCTTCAACACTGGTCCATCATTTATCAATTCTATTGCACTATACTGTCTAGATAGTCATTTAGTTTATTTAAATGGTCTCTGAAATGATTGCTTCCTTTTCTAATACGAAGTCTGACGTAAAAAATTATTTGCATGTATCACCTAATGCTGTCAAAAAATATATGTAAAATCAACTCCCCCCATTTACCATTATAGCCTTAGCATTTATTGTTCCCTTGTACCCTCTCAGTCCAAGATTCTTCCCACTTTTAATTCCACTTTCCATACCCATTTCTGAATATCTGTCCTTTTTATCTCTCTCAAATGGTATTGATTTTCCCATTACAAAACCACATAATTTGAGGTACACAACTTGACACCTTCAGGTGTGCTCATGTTTTACCTCCAAAGCTCCAATGCCAATATCTGATCATTTTCCGTTCCCCACCCTCTCTAATAACCAGTATCTTTTTAGAGTGTAAGAATAATTTTTCTTCTGTTTTGCCAGTTTGTTTTCTGTGGTTAGTTATATTCCACAAATGAATGAGATCATCTGGTAACTGTCTTTCACTTTCTGACTTACTTCACTTAGCATCATCGCCTCAAGATCCATCCATATCGTCCCAAAAAGCACTATTCATCTTTTTAAGTAGCTGAGTATTATTCCAATGAGTATGTACTCCATAATTTCTTTATTCAGTCACCTGTTGGTTCCATGTCTTGTTCTTTGTGAATAATATGCTAAGGTGCAATGAATATACGGGTGCATAAATTTTTTCATATTAGTGCTTTCAATTTGGTAAATACTTAGAAGCAGTACTGCTCGATCACATGGCATATCCATTTTTATTTTCTGGAGGAATCATACATTTTCCACAGTGGCTACACCAAAATACATCCCCACCAACAGTAGATTAGTGTTTCCAGTCTTTTTGATGGAGGCCATTCTCACAAAGGTGAGGTGATATCCTAATCATGTAAGAGCCCCTCCTTTCTCCTCTCTGTTGCTCAGAGTCCTATCCCATCCATTAGCTTAAGAATATAAACCTTTGGGCCTCCCTGGTGGCGCAGTGGTTGAGTGCTGGGCTGTGAAGCTGCCTGCGGCCTCTGCAGTGCTGGTTTGATCCCAGCTGGCTGGTGAGAAACCCATATGACGCAGCAGACCTCTCCTGCTGCGCCCACTGCTCCCCTCAGCAGTGTATTTCGTTGGTCTGCCTGTTCTGTTCCCCGCTCTGTCTCTGGTGAATTCTCTCACCCTCCCGCGCTTCTGACTATACCCAGTGCTTGTATAAATAAATAAATCTTAAAAAAAAAAAGAACATAAACCTTTAATCTGTATTATTTATTCTAGAATTTACAGTTACATAAATTACCCATATGTATACAATTAAATTTCTTCCTTTTCCCCTGGTTAGTAGTCTCACCTTAATTTGTCTGCTCATCCGGTGTGGGGGTATTTTTGCCCTGCACCCATACAAAACTGACCTAAACTAATCTAAACTAATACTTTACATTGAAGACTGTTCCAAAGTCTGACTGAAAAGCTGCTTTTGTTAAAACACTGATAACTGCTAGCTTTAGTAACAAGTAACATTGCATCTCATCGCCCAGTTCATCCCATTCTCCGGTTTGTCTGGCATTTTTTTTTTTTTTAAATGAAAATCTTTTTTTCCACCCACCCCGGCTAGTGTTATCAGTGAGAGAAAATGAATTGCAGGGTTAATATTTAGTTATGTACTTAGGAGATGGCACCATTTCCAGTTCTAGGTTGTCCAATGTCCTGTGAACTGCCTACAGGGTCACTATAAAACTCATGCTCACTTCTAATATATCCTCAATTTTACTCAGCAATGCTTTTATTATCCCTTAAGCTTTCTATCATGTTCCCATTCACTTATTCATTTCATTATTTATTTATTTTTTAAGATTTATTTATTTATACATACAAGAACAGGGGTACAGGCCAGATGCACGGGAGGGTGAGAGGATTCACCAGAGACAGAGCGGGGAACAGAACAGGCAGACTGACGAAATACACTGCTGAGGGGAGCAGCGGCATGACAGGAGAGGTCTGCTGCACCATGTGGGACACTTGCCGGTAGCTGGGATGGAACCTGTGCTGCAGAGGCTGTGGACAGCTTCACAGCACTGTGCTCAACCGCCTGCACCACGAGGGGAGGCCCCATTTCATTTTTTAAATAACGTTATTTTTTAAGAGAAATTGTAGGTTTATAACAAATAGATCAGAAAACTAGAGTTCCCATATGCCCCCTCGTCTCCAGTAAGTTTCCACTATTAACATCCTGCACCAGAGTGGTGTATTTGTTACACATGATGAACCTACATTTCACACATCACTATTACCTCAAGCCCATACTTGGATATTAGAGTTCATTCTTGTGGTACACTCTATGAGCTTGGAGAAATGTATAATGATATACACCATCATTACAGTATCAGGCAGTATCCATAGTTTTGCCTTTTCCAGAATATCATAATTGGAATCACATGGTTAACAGCCATTTTGGATCAGCTTCTTTCATTCGGTAATGTATCTAAATTTCCTCCTTGTATGTTCATGGCTTGATAGCTCATTTCTCTCTTATTGAATAATATTCTATTACTCCATGTATATATTAAAGCTTATTTGTCCATTCACCTACCAAAGGATATCTTGGCTGTTTCCACATTTTGGCAGAGATTCACCTCTCTTTAAAATGTCTCCTATAATCTTCTTACTTTCTCTTCTCATTGCTACCATCAGCAGTTCAAGTCCTTCTGATTCTGTTTGGACTTTTATGTTTAACCTCTTAATTAATCTACACCTTCAATCTCAGTCATTCACATTTTGACAGATTCATATTTCTAAAATGTACCTTTGTTTTTTTTTTTTTTAAAGATGTATTTATTTATGCACACAGGAACTGGGGTACAGGCCAGAGGTGTGGGAGGTGAGAGGATTCACCAGAGACAGTGGGGAGCAGAACAGGCGGATCTACTGAAATACACTGCTGAGGGGAGCAATGAGCGAGTCAGGAGAGGTCTGCTGCGCCACGTGGGTATCTGCCTGGCTGGGGATCAAACTCCTGCTGTAGTGGCTGCGAACAGCTTCACAGGTTGCTTCTTAACCCCTTGCGCCACCAGGGAGGCCCTCTAAACTGTATCTGTGATCACGTCAGTATTGCAAACACTTTCAACACCACCCCATTACTTCCCAAATCCAAATTTCTCTACCTTGGGACATTCAAAGCCCCCAATTATGTATATAACTTCAAACTGTGTTTCTCTTCTGTCCTTTCTGTATTATACCTAATGGAATATTTTGAAATGCTCCAAATCTTTTCAAGGGAAGGACTATATTTGTATCTTCTGTTGCATTTGGGAATGTTTTGAACAGAGCAAATGTTCAATTAAAACTTGTGGCATCATTCAGCGAAATAAGCCAGAAAGAAAAAGAAAAATACCGGATGGTCTCACTCATAGCAGGAATCTAGAAAACTTAAATAAGGGACCAGGAAAATGAATAACTATAAGAAAGTGAAAATCAAAATCAACAAAAAACTATGAACCAGAGACACTTTTTGGGGGGTGGGGGCGGGAGGGGAGGGATTGGGGTCAGAATGGGGGGGGGTTGCAATTGTATGGGGAATATAAAAATAAAATTTATTATTTTAAAAAAATAATTAAAAAAAAACCAAACAAAAAAACCAAACAAAAAAAACCAAACTTGTGGCATTATACAGAATATGTTCAAGTGGTCATCTAAGCCAAAATTGTATTATGAACCACGGTAAGACACTAAAGACAGTCAAACTGAACAATAATAATCCTTTCTTGACATTTTTTAGACATGGCGACAACATGAAACTATTCTCTTTCTTGTTTTCTGATGTCTGCCTTAGCCCTCCCCATCACCACCTCTCCGTCTTAGCTCCAGGGTCGTCTCCTCATTCTCATCCTGAGATAAAAAGTTCAAATGGCTCAAATAGCTGAGATGAGAATAAGAGGAATAAGAAATGGCGATGACACAAAATAAAATGTGAACTGCAATGAGAAAGTGATATTCTGAAGTTCAACATACATCCAAAACTCAAGTTTGCAGAACTTTTTCTACTTTATCTTTGTATCTATATGAAAAAAATGTACACAAAAACTTTATTTCATGTGTTTTTTTTGTAAATTTAACATTAGCACCTTCCCTTCCCTTAAAAACAAACATAAATTTTAAAAAAAACTTCTTGGCTAATCATTAAAAGCAAACCCTTCAGCTGATGATAACACAAAATTGTCATGTTTTAAAAGTATAGATATTGCTGGATAAAAGGTTCTCTAATGTCCCACCTGTCCCATTCACTACTTTCAAACACAAGGAACAAAAATTTCTATCAAGAAATGCACATTTACTCCTATTTTTCCTTCCCTTGAATCACCAGCTTTCCCTTTTTTCATGGAGGTAAGGCTGGACTAGGGTACTTCCAGACTTCCTCACAGGATATGTTACAGATCTACATTTTAAGAACTCATATAAAACCCAAAGGCACTCTGTACCCTACACCTTATAATTCAATCTCCACACTTTTAACCATTCTTCAGAAGAATCTGCTAATCATTTACATTAGAAAGGGAATAGTTTTTTCTGTTCCTCTTGTTTTTCTGCCACTGGCTTGCACACCTGGTAACCATGCCTCACAAAATTCAGGAAATCAAGGAATTCCTGCTCACAGCCAGGCAAAAGGATGCAAAATCCATCAAGATCAAGAAAAACAAGGACAATGTGATGTTTAAAGTTCAGTGCCGAGCCTCCCCTGGTGGCGCAGGCAGTTGAGCACAGCGCTGTGAAGCTGTCCACAGCCTCTGCAGTGCAGGTTCAATCCGGCCGAACTGGCCGGCTGGGGAGGGGCCCACATGGCGCGGCAGACCTCTCCTGTCTTGCCCGCTGCTCCCCTCAGCAGTGTGTTTCGTCAGTCTGCTTGTTGTGTTCCCTGCTCTGTCTCTGGTGAATCCTCTCACCGTCCCGCGCACCTGGTCTGTACCCCAGTTCTTGTTAAATAAATACATAAATCTTTAAAGAAAAAATAAAAGTTAGTGCTATAAATATTTTTTATACCTTGGTAGAAAGCAGAGAAACTGAAGCAGTTCCTGCCCCCAGATTGGCAGTAAAGGTGCTGAAATGAACAAGATGTGCTGATTTGAATTGTATTAAGAATTTTTTAATTGTTTAAAAAAAAAGAGAGAGAGGAGTGAATGTTTGGTTAGGAGTAGTCTGTGTTGTGAAGAAAGAATAAAATAAAAACTACACAGCAACGAATGGGAAAAAGAATAAAAGACTTTATCATAACCTAGAAAATATAAAAATAAGGAAAGAAACCTGAAAATTGCAAGCAATTAACAAGCAAATGAAAAGTTCTACTGAATATTAAATAAATCTGCCAAGCCGATTCACTCAGACTAGCTTTTGGTGAAAAGGGGCTTCACACTCAGCTGGTACTGGAGTCTCTCTGGTCCGAACACACCACTTTCAAAACTACAGGGAGCCCCTAGTCCTTGTCTCCAGGCCTCCTCCTTCCAGTACTATGAGTACATCATGTGTCTAGAGGAAATTTTTAAATTGAAGATCCCTCTACTCACGATTTACCACCTGACGTAGCACCACAGGGATGCCGCTGTTCTGTCACACAGGCAATCTTGGCTAAAGAAAAAAAAATTCCCCTTCTACCAAGATAGCTGATGCTCCACGGCTGCTGGGCAGTAAAGTGTGTGTTTGAATGAGGTATTAGGGAAAGATGGTTCTGTGTGGGATTTCTGTAGGATGGAGATACAGAAGGGTCCATTTTTGTGTTCAATGATCTCAGTTCAGAAAGGATGGTGACTACACAGCAATTCTAGATAAAAGAAGCACATAAACCGTTAAGAAGTGCTTGTTAGAGTAACACTCAAACTAACTACAAGGAGGGTCCGGGTCCAGCAGGCAGCTTCATTTGTGCTCAAAGAAGTAGTCTGCCTTTGCTTTGTCAGTGAGGGCATGAAACTGAAGATGGGTGATGGTGGTTGTATATGTGCTAAAAAGAATTTGGGGGGAAACCAAGGGATTACCTTGTAAATTCCTACAAATATTCCTACAGTTCATCCACTCAAGTCAAAATATAATTAAGACAAGGAAACACTTAGTTAAAATTTCGTATGAAAGAGAAAACAGAAGATTGAAGAGCATTCTCACAAGTTATTGCACTTGTGTCCTGGAAGAAACTCAAACTATTCCGAGAAAAATTTCAGCCCCCCAATGTACCTTCCTTCCAGGTACATTTCCTGATTGGGTTCCCTAACCCTCTAAGAAAACTGCTGCATCTTTGTTAGGTTAGTGCTAAAAGGGGATCATCCTTCATTGGGTATCTCTGCCCTCCTAGGGCATAACCTCAAACTTTCTGCTATTACTCTGATCAGAAGCCTGATCGGCAATGATGCAAGGAGGATTTACCTGAAGGACAGAAAGAAGAACGTGCAATACTCTAGGTAATTAAAATTCACTTCTGAATCAATTCGGAGCACACAACCTACTACATAGCCACAAAACCGCGGTCAGTGATGAGCTCTGCGATTCTGTCACAGTTGACACGGACTCTAAGAGGAGGCAGAAGGGAAACTTCCTATCGTCATCACTGAGAAGAGATGACCACGGACTAGGTCTGGGTGGGGCCGGGGATCTTCGAATACGCTTCCCAGAGATGCGGACGGCAAGCTGGCGATCACCGCCCCGCTTCACAGAATGCCCGAGGGCCGTTCGGACGGTTGCCACCTCACGACACGGGGTCCCCTCCGACAGAAGCTGCACGGGAGGCATCTCCCTGGCCGACACCTTGAAACTTGCAACTGCCGGGGCTCGGCCAAACCCGCCGCTCCCTGACCACGGGCGGCACCCAGAGGCCCGCGGCGGGTGCCCGCGGGGGTGGTGGGAGGCGCACGGGCACCGCAGCCCGAGCCCGGGTTTAAATCCCAGCACACTCGGGTGCGTCACGTTTCTCACCGACAGCAGGAGGACGCGTCCCTCACCAAGCGGCCGTGAGAACTACGGAGACCAACGTGTGAAATAAACGCCTGGGCCGGAGTCCCGGCTCGTCCGAGCTGGCCCGGGGCGGCATGACACGGGGCTCCCCATTATTCCGCGCCCCGGCGTGCGGCTCCCCCTCTCCCCAGCCCGGACTCCTCCCGCTCCGTTCGGTCGGGCCGAGGAGCCCAAGCCCCCGCGAGGCCGGCCGGGGCGGGGGGCGCCGTCCACACCCGCGCCCTCCCCCGCCCGCCCGCCCCGGCACCTCACGACCCCGGCCGCGCCGTCCCGGCTGCGCGCCCCCCGCTTTGTCGGGGCGCTCCGCGGCGCCAGGCCCGGGGGCGCCGTCCCGCCCGGCTCACCTGCAGGCGGTGGCTCTTGACCAGGTGCATGTTGAGCGCGGGGCCGTTGGGCAGGATCTTGCCGCAGCCGCGCACCGTGCACAGGATGTTGGTGCGCACCGCCCGCGACAGCTCGCTCACCGACGGCTGGATCAGCTCGCGGGCCGGCGGCGCCGGACCCGGGGGCGGCGGCTGCCTCGCCGTCGTCGCGGGTCCTGCGCGGCGACCCCTCAGCCGTCCGGGGGGCCCCCACGGGCCCGAGGCGGCGGCGGCTCCCCTCGCGGCCGCCGGGACGGCCGAGGCGCCCGAGGCCAGAGCCGCGGGCCTCGCCGCCGCCGCCTCAGAAGCCGCCATGGCTCCGCTCGGCAGCCGGGCCGAGCGCGCAGGTCCCGCCTCCCGCCGCAGCCACTTCCGGTAGGGGCGGGGCCAGCCGACTCATTAGCATCCGGCCGGCCGGCCGGCCGGCGGTGCCCGCGGCGCCCCCTAATGGCCGTGGAGGGCCGTGGAGAACCGAGGCCAGGTGAAGCCGGCCAGTGGCACAACTTGACCTGGGTTCCTGAGAACGGGTTACAGGCACCGGTGCTGCTGATTGAGTCTTTTGCCTTCCTAGGAACTTGAAGAGTGAGAGAAGAAAAGTTCCTGTGCTGGATCTCCCCGGCGGCGCTGCGGGTTGAGCGCGGCGATGTGAAGCTGTCCGCAGCCTCTGCGGCGCGGGTTCCATTGCTGGTCGGCCAGGGAGATACCCACATGGCGCGGCAGACCTCTCCTGTCGCGCCTGCTGCTCCCCTCAGCAGTGCTTTAGGTCTGTCTGCCTGTTCTGCTCCCCACTCTGTCTCTGGTGAATCCTCTCACCCTCCCATGCCTCTGGCCTGTACCCCAGCTCTTGTATAAATAAATCTTTAAAAAAAAAAAAAGTATAGTGCTCAGGTACTTCCCAATTTTTGGAAACAACCGAAGAGTTCAAGGGCAGGAGAGGCAATAATTGTACATTTATTACATTACCGTTTATTACTGGGGGGATACACTTTTCATTTTGCACCTCATTTTGTCCTCAAAACAACCTTAAACGGTACATACTATAAGTTTGTCCCATTTTGCAGAGAAGTAACTTACCCTGGGTCATATTACACAAATGAAATGATTGCTGTATTCATTTAGGAAGGCTAGATTTACTTGCTTATGTTTCAGCAGCTGAAACTGGATATGCATATAAAATAAAAACACTTAGCACAGTACCGGCCACATACTAAGTGCTCATTTTTAGAGATCCTACCTAATGCACAGTAAATTTCTTTGGCTGCAGAGGTCCTGCATGTGCATTTACTACTCTGTTCCCAAGACTGCATTTGAATGCAGTGTCTCCGGAGCATCAAGCACACAGACTTCTTATCTCCTTAAGGATGCAGCCTCAGTGACGCTACCATAGGCTAGATAATACAATTTGTGTCTTTCTTATTTTGGCTCCAGTTGCTCATCCTTGCTAAGCACTAATAGGGAGGGTCTGACAGCCTGGGGACTTGCAAGGACTCTGTGCAGACCTAACAGAGGCACTGAGGCACCAAGAACCTACTGAATGTGTGCAAACAGGGGCAGGTACTCTGAACGATTATGATAGTTGGCAAGGAAATTAACATTACTAAGTCCTACAGACTCAGTGCCTCACTCTGTAATAACTGAAGTATCTATGTCATGAGCTAATTAAATCTAAAACATATTATTTTACATCTCTACAACCTGTAGACAATACTATCACACCTAATTGTTTAGCCCCCTTACGATATACTTGTACATCTGTGTTTTGAGCCTGTGATTGTCATCAAAAGTAACAGATGTGGCAACTTTGAAGTATCTTAATTCACAAATTGGTATTTTCTTCTGTTCGGTCACTGGCTAGTAACTCCACTCCCAATTTTCAGTCTTCTTCTAGCAGCTGGATGAGTACCTCTACATCCTTCAATACTAATTTTACCCCTAGCTTTATTTTGTCATCCCATTCGCCCAGATTTATTCACTTTTTTTTTTTAGAAAATATTTATTTATTGGGCCTCCCCGATGGCGTAGCAGGTTGAGTGCCACGCTGGAAAGCTGTCCACAGCCTCTGCAGAGCTGGTTCGATTCCCGGCCAGTCAGGGAGATTCCCATATGGCGTGGCAAACCTCTCCTGTGGCGCCCTCTGCTCCCCTCAGCAGTGTCTTTGGTCTGTCTGCCTGTTCTGCTCCCTGCTCTGTCTCTGGTGAATTCTGTCACCCTCCTGCACTTCTGGCCTGTACCCCAGCTCTCGTATAAATAAATAAATCTTAAATAAAATATTTATTTATTTATGAATACAAGAACTGGGGTACAGGCCAGAGGTGTGGGTGTGTGTGTGAGGATTAACCAGAGAAAGTGTGGGGAGCAGAACAGGCAGCTCTATTGACATATACTGCTGAGGGGAGCAGCGGGAGAGACAGGAGAGGTCTGCTCTGCCATGTGGGTCAGATCCCTGGCCGGGGATCGAACTTGTGCTGCTGTGCTGCGAATAGGTTGTGTCTTAATCCCTTACGCCACCAGGGAGTTTCTTCTTCACCTTTTGATAATTGTAACATGTTTATAACTATCTTGGTATATCTATCTTGTTCTGCAAAGGAGTTTATAGCCCTAACCCTTTGCAGAAGAGGAGAGGGACTATATTTAATGTCATTACAAAAGGACATTCTATTTAGTTATGATCACTGAAGAACTTTCATCAAAAGTGACTGAAGTACCAGTTTTTAAATATCTTTATTCAAAAGTCCATATATAAAATTGGTCAGTCTGAATGCCACATATATGATAAAACAGAACAGGAAAAGTTTTTACAACAAAACAAGTATTTCATAGAACTGAATCATCTGATATATTACTCTGGCAATCAAAATTTAGTTGGCCCAAGTTTACCCTCTGAATTGGACCAATTAAAGGATTCTCCTAGAAAATTTTAAGTTGGGTACAGTTTTGTGGTTCTTTTTGTGATCCAAGGCTTAAGAGTAAATTCTTAGAAACCAACAATTGGAATCAGGTCTTCCCAGGATTGAGGAGAGACAGGCATGGATAGGACACTGGATATATAAACCAGTGTGTGACATGCTTTACTCCAGAGCATTCAGATTCAAGGTCAAGTCTGGAGCCATCTGTCTATATATCCTCGTACATCTTAAAGGCCTACACTGTTATGCTTTGCAGGATACAGTGGAGAAGGGGACATACCAAGGAGTATGAAAGAACCAGTTCCAACAGCTATGTGAACATTTAATTGTCAATATTAAGGATTAATTTTATAATACAAGTTTATAGACAGCAGTTATCCAGTTAGTCCTTAACTGAAATGTGTGCACAATAAAGGAGCTGTTGTGCTTACAATACCACACACACCTTATTTATCTCTAATTTTAAAATAATTCATGCCCTTGTTGGGTATGCAAGTGAGCAGTGGAGAAAGTGGTGCATCTGCAATACCTGAAATTAAAAACAGAGAAAAGAATAAAATAAATAATTATAATGGGAAAGATTTGGGTTAGTTTAAAAATGGCCATGATTAGGGAGGGTCATGGATGCCTATTAAGCCAAGAAGCAGGATATGCAAAATAAGGCATGGTGGGATAGCTGCCTGGAACCCATGAGAAAGCTCAGAATCATTAGTCAGCAAAGGAAGGATCAGATACAGTATATTGTTACTTCTTTTATTTACCAGCTGGTGCTAAGGTTTTCAATGCTTCCAGAAGATGTGGGCTAGAGAACTTTATTAGGCACCGGATGGGCTCCTCTCTCTCAGCCAAGATGCCTCCATTTAAGTCACTTTTGAATTTCGTTTCAAGCTGTCAACAAATATATTTATAAACGACTATTACATATATCATTTGGAATGGCAAAAATGTGATGCAATCAGATTTTGCTAATAGCAAACATGGAAGACAATCGTACGTTAATAACACACAAAATGTCAAGCGTGCATGGGCCCTGACACACAGGAGACTCTGGATGTCAATTCTGCCCTCAGATACCCTTTACCTGAGCATTAAGTTTGCATTCTTAATGGAAAGGGAATCTGTCATTTCAAAATAGAAATGTCATGTCTTTTGAGCCGTGATTTCTTTTTAATTTTTTATTACAGAGGATTTAAAAAATATGCAAAAGTCAGGAGCACAGTATAATGAGTCCCATGTGCACATCACTCAGCTGAAATAACCATGTTTGTTTCATCTCTTATCCCATTTCCCACTCCTACTGCTCAACCTGAGTGGAGTATTTTGAAGAAAATCCAAGACATTATAGTATTTCAGCTATAAATATTTTAGTATATATCTAAGAGAACCTAAAAAAGAGCTCTTTTAAAAACTTAACCTCCGTAACCATTACCACAGTTAACAATATTAGTAACAAGTCCTTACTATCATCAAATATCCAAGTACTGTTGCTTCAGTAGGTACTTGGCTCTTAGCTTCTAATTTCAGATTTTTTACTTAAAGTGATCCTTAAAGTTTAAGAGTGGTAAGCAGAAGAGTGTGTTATCTTGGCAGCTCACTCAGATGGCTTAGAATAATGAGTGATTAGGAAAGAAAACAAATGTGGCAAAATGTTAACAGTTGGTGAATTGAAACGGAAATGCACTTCTATGGCAATCCTACTTTTCATAATAGAAAAGGTAGGGAAAAAGTAGTATCAGGGATGAGCAAATGTGCACCCTGACTTGCAAGCTACAGCGATTCTGAGATGTGTATGAGGGGAAGTTTTGCTGATTGAATTTTACATATTCTAGATCAGCAGTTCTCTCATTTCAGTGTGCGCAATCAGCTACAGGGTTTGTGAAAACAGATGGCTGGGTCCCATCTCCAGAGCTCCTGACCCACTAGGAGTGGTGTGTGACCAAGAATCTGCATTTCTAAACCATTTCCAGGTGATACAGATACTGCTGATCCAACCACACTTGAGGAACCGCTATCCCAGAATATAAGCTCTTTAAAGGAACTGGGTGAAAACCTGCCATCCAGAAAACCCAATTTGAAAGGTGTCAGCTAGCTTTTCCCACTAAAAACGAATCCAGTGGGTATTGAGCCTGAGTGAGTGCATGGAAGGCAGCATTAAAGTGTGGCCAGCAGCTACAGAAAGGTGAAGCAGAAGGAGTTTTATTGGAGGGCTTTTGGGGGCGGTTGTGTGAGCATGGACTTAGGGTGATGATATAAACCTTGAGTTTTGCTAGGGGATAGCCTTTACCTGGCCTTCCTGGTGGGCAGCATCACACTTCTGTAACAGTAGCATGTTTGCAGTACTGACTAGGCTACTGGTTTTTCTCCCTGTGATGCCAGCTGGGCTATGGAATGATTTATTTATTAACTTTTTCATTCAGCAAGCATTATGAGCCCTGACTATGTGCAAGTTTTGGTCTAGATGTGGATTTTCTGGACTAGAAAGGAATGCCTACAATTTTTTCCCTTAAACATACAGACCAGTCAGTTATACATAACTGAATTAATATGTAAAGTGAACAAAAAGGCAAATTCAAAATTTCCAAAGGTCTCCTTTGCTAATGAGAACTTGAAAATATGACAAAGAAGTCTATTTTATCTCATAAATTTCTATAATATTAAAGTGATGAATGAAAAAAATGAAACATTTTTTCTTAGAACTGTTCTCCTCTAAAAGTTTTGTTTTTTTTTTTTTGGTAAAAAATATTGATAATTTATAGTTAATGTTGATAGTTATGCCCTACCTTATATTGTGCAAATTCCAGTCTTGGTTGAGGATAGTCTCCAAAGGTTTCTTGGGTCACTCTTTGGACTCTCTCTTTTTCTATTCTGTTTTCATGAATGATCCTCAAATCCACTACAGATGGAAGATTCCAAAAGAAACAGCTGTTAGGGATATATTTCATCCTTAAAGTAATTTACTTTTATTCCTAACCTTTCAACTTGTTTGTATAATTTAAAAATAATTGCAGTTTCTTCTCTTGATTGTAATCATTTCTTATTATGGAAAACACAGGCTGATTGAAAAAAAGAAAAGAAAAATCACACATAATTCTACCACAAAAATATAACCGTTAACCGTTTTAATGTTTCTGTCTAGCCCTTTATTTCAATGAATAAAAAGATATGTATTTTTTAAACTGGTTTTATAAAACACACATAATTTTGTACCCTGCTTTCTTTACTTAACATGAATTCACTAGCAGTTTTTATATTACTGGAGTCATAAAAACATTTCTTTCCTTCATTCCATTGCCAAGTACTGCTGATAGGAAAATTTTCAGTTTTATAAATCTGTATTGTACCCCACTATTTCTCTGAACTTTTGGATCCACTCTAATAGTTTCTCACTCCATTCTCCTGGGTTTTCTAGGGAGATACATGGTATTAGTGAGTAGTGACCAGTCACAATTCTGTTATTCAAGTGGTTAACGCAGTATATTAAGTGCTGGCTGTGGAAGCAGACAGATTCAGATTTCATGCTTGGTTTTGCCAGTTCCTAGCAGTATGAATTTGCCTAGCAAGTTATTAACCCTCTTTGACACCCAGTTTCCTGATGAATAGGGCTACTGTGAAGCCAATACACACAGATATCTTAGTGGGGTTCTTGGTGCAAAAGAGATGCTCAGCAACTCTTGGAGAATTTTGTTTTTGTTGTTATTATTAGATGCCATTCTAGTAAGTTCTAAAAGAGACCACTGGTAGCTTAGCTTTCTTCCTTCAGTGGAAACTTAAAATTTCAGTTTTCCTGAAAGCAGTAAATAAACCTAGCACAAAAATATTTTACTGAATGACAGAAATCTGAAAAGGACAGGACTTCCAAATTTCACTTTTATATTCAAACACATACTATTCATATCTAGCCCGAGGCTTCTTTCTTGTTGAGATGTAGTAGAGCTGTGAGTTTCAAACGTCTAGGAAAAAAAATAAGAAAGTGAATGTCTTGCTAATTTTAATACCTTGAAGTATAGCCATTAAACAGTTTTAGTATGTCAAATCTGATTTCTACCTTTCCCAACAAAAAGAAATCTGCGTCACATTCACAATGAGTGATTATTTCTCCTAGAGCAGAAGACTGTTGGCAGATTGTGGGGGCTAGCAACATGGCTATTTTGTTTGAGGAGCTCTGCACTTTAACAGAACCATGGATGTGGGAGAAGTATAGGTGGTAGGTGCAAAAGCTGGGAGACTCAATGGCAGTGGTACACTGTAATGGCTCAACTTCGCAGCTAGGTCTTTAGAACTGTAAGAAACTCACTGAGATTCCATTTGGAAAGATAACTTTCGGACTCTCAACCCTCTTCTCTCACTATCCCCCACTGAAGCTATTTTACTTTATACAATTGTTTGACAAGGTAATTTTTTTCTAGGAATTGAACGGTCAGAAAAGTCGGTATCAATTTAGTGGGACGGCACGGGGTTAAAGGGGTTGCTATGTGAGAAAATCATCACCTAACTTCTTGAAGGCAGATTTTTTTCCCCCCTTAATGAGTTGCCTACAGAGCACCATTGCTTCTATCTACTTAGAATAGATGACATTAAGTGTGTATATCTGACAGCTCAGAGATAGATATAGAATATTAATGATTGTCTAAACATGTGAACACATAGAGCCCATAGAGAGGAAACAAAATGTTGAGCCTTGAATATTCTCATTAGAGGGTAACAATGCACTCAGATATTTTAACAAAATATCTGTGGTTTCCCCTGTACCTTAACCCTTGAATCATTTTTTTGGCTGATGGGACAAATAAATTACTTCTACTTTTTTCTTGCATGAATAATATATAATTAGCTTTGAAAGAAAGTGTCAAGTTACTCTTAAGAGAAAATAAATTCTAAGTGGAATCACTGATTTAGAAATGGGTCTATAACATGGAGTTCAATGAGCAATAAGCAGTGTAAAACACAACGATGAAAAGAGAGATATTGTTTCCTTTCATATTAACTAACTGAAATCTTTCTCCACTTAGTAATACTGAAGTGATCTTCTTTTACTGGAGGTGAACTTTCCAACCTGCTCAGTGACTTCTAAATCATATGTAAAAGGGAAAATGCAGACTTCATTTTAAAGAGTCACTGATTGTCTCACCTGATTATACTGTTTAAAAACAATAGCCTTAAGAGAGTCCAGATATCGGCTTCTGAGGTCCATTTTCACAATCTGATGGTATTTGCTAGCAATTGTCAATGCCTTGAAAGGAAAATGAGAAGAGTATTAGGATTGCCAACCCTATATTTATATTTGTGCAAGTAAAATGTAGAAGCCGTAATGAATAGTTTCCACCTAAGACTGAAACGAAATCCAGAAAAAATTTAATCTTATGGCCTGTTACTCAGCTTAAAATAAACAAACAAACAAACAGAAAAAGTGGCTTATGGCATTAAGACCCTTAAAGGCAGTCTTTTTAACCAGTAATTGGTTCCATACCTGGCCCAGAAGGGGTACAGTACTCTTCAGAGAGGTGGCAGAAATGAAGGCATAAGGAGTCTGGGAATAATACACCATGTAAGTAGGCTTGTACTGGTTTGGCTTTTTATACTGTGTTCCCCAGGCAATTCGAATCCACACTGCATCGTCCTCAGCATCTCTGAAGCTGACCGTCACCTTATTGAAAGAAGATTTAAGTTTCCCAATGAGAAATTTCACTGTGGCAGTGCCCACAGGTGCCTTTTAGGGGGAAGGACATTACTATAATCTTGTATACACTGAGATCTGAAAGTCTTTTCTACTTTTCATTATAGTGTTGGGGTGAGGTCTCTGGGAAATATTTTGTTGTTGTTTTGTAAAGATGTATCTATACCATGCTGTCTTCAGGAAGAAAAAAAAATTAGAAATCTGAAATTGGTATGACATCAATAATTTCTTGGGCTTGCCATAATAAACTGTTTCTCCATCTGTCAATGTTTCTGAGGGCAGACTTACAAATGAGATGCATTCTTTATAAGGAAGCTTTTTCAGCATTGAGTACAGACCTGGTGTGCACTATAAAAAACGTTATAGTAAGATTTCTGTGTAGTAATGGGCTTAAATGTGCATAGGCATTTAGCTTAGATGGTTAAAAACTTTCTTTTTTTAACTTATTTATGCATATAAGAACTGGGGTGCAGGCCAGAGGTGTGGGGGTATGTGTGAGAGGAGTCACCAGAGAAAGACTGTGGGAGCAAAACAGGCGGATCTACTGAAATACACTGCTGAGGGGAGCAGCTGGAGTCAGGAGAGGTCTGCTGTGCCATGTGGGTCACCTCCCTGGCTGGGGAATGAACTCATGCTGCAGAGGCTGCAGATAGCTTCATAGTGCGGTGCTTAAACCCTTGTGCCACCAGGAAGGCCCTGGTAAAAACTACTCTAAAGCAAAGTTCTATGGTGAGACTACAGGAAGCTCTCCTTGGTTTTCATTTAATGAATAAAACACACTGTTCTACACTCTTTAAAATTTATTTATTTATATATATATTTATTTATTAATTAATTTATTTTTAAAGATTTATTTATTCATGCATACAAGAACCGGGGTATAGGCCAGATACACAGGAGGCTGAGAAGATTCACCAGAGACAGAGCAGGGAACAGAACAGGCAGACTGACTGAAATACACTGCTGAGGGGAACAGTGGGCGAGACAAGATAGGTCTGCTGCGCCATGTGGGACTCTCACTGGCCGGCCGGGATTCAACTGGTGCTGCAGAGGCTGTGGAGAGCCTCACAGCACTGCGCTCAACTGCCTACGCCACCAGGGGAGGCCCTGTTCTACACTTTTAAATAGGATTGCCAATTGTTTGAAATTCAATAGGCCATTCTAACATTATTAGTTTCCCCGTGGATTCAGCTTCTCCTTGGAGCCTGGACCCTGAAGAGGAGATACTTGAGACAGGTGTTCTTGGCTTGCCCAGGTCTCTCTACTTGCTCCCCGCTGGCTGTTATAGGAGCAAAGAAGGCAGTTTCTTTGAGTCTACTTTTATTGGCTTTATTCCAAAATTTCCTTGGTGCATCAGACAAGACCCCCTTTCCAGAGATGTGGTGGGGTATCTGTCCTTCCTGAGTAAGCTGCACCATGCATTGTCCAACAGGTGCTCAGCAGACCTCTATTGGCCTGAATGGAAGAGGACAGGCTCTTATTCTGAACAACCCCTTCGTGTCATGTTACACCACCAAAAATGCCTGCAAAATCTAGCCTGAATGCAGGAAATGAAGGGCATGCTTTACTAGATGGAGAGAATTGGTAGTATTCAACATATTTGCGTAGTCTCTTTAGCCCAGAATGAGGGTCCTTTAAATGGGGGCTAATGGAGGGTCTGTGGCCTCCTTGAATCTAGGCACAGTTGGGTGTGTGTGTCTACGTGTAAGCTTTTCTTGGCAGAAGTGCCAGAGTTCTTAACATTTTCACATATCCTGCCATTCCAAAATGGTTAAAAATCAATGGGCTAAGAAAAACATGTCCACTGTGGGTGCTACAAGGACACAGGATGTATCCCAAGCACTGAACGGTCACTGTAAGAGAGGCAGTGACAGCATATGTTCAGTGACAAGTGGGCAAGCAGAGAGGACGCAGAAGTTACAGACAGGGCAAGGAGATGGAAAGACAGGGTCAGGGGTCTGGGTGACAAGAGAGGGACACTGCTACTTGAGAGAGGATGGCTAGAGCATGGTCAGTGTGACAGAGGTTTGGCCTGCCTTTATAGGCAGGGAGGGTGAAGGTGGACTTAGGAAGGAGGAGAACGAGGCAGGGAGACTGTTCAATGGAATGGCAACTAACGACAGTGCTGTACCGACTGGCCCCCTGGCTCTTGGCTAGCTTCCCTATGGCTAAATGTTTGGATAACAGTTGAGTCACTCAGTCATGCTGCAAGCGCTCAGTACCTCGCGTGGCCGCTGGCTGGTGTCATACAGCAGCGACATAGAACCTGTCCATTGTGCAGAGTTCTGTTGGATAGTGCTGCTCTTCTAGAGGCATCTGTCTTTGAATTGAGAGGTGAGAGGGAAGTTTTCCTTGGAAATAGAATTTGTCTTTGATATGGAATAGAACAGTATGGACTGTTACTAAGGGAAATTATCACCAAAAATAAAAAAAAAAGTGGTAGTGAATATTAAGGACAAGAGAGGCCATGATATTGAATTTCATGACAATTCAGATAAATTTTGTTCTTACATTTTTTAATGCTCTCTGAAGAACTCTCTTAAATGCCCTTTTGAATTGTTCCATATCAAAAAGATCAGTGTCTGCACCTGTCAAAGTGAAAAGAAAAATCAAGGGAGCTACTATGTCTTCAATAAATACATCTGCAAACAGTCCCCCAGTAAGTACCTTGTCCAGCTTCAGAGCAGGAATGATCAAATCAATCAAATGCTCTGACCCAGCACCCCCAATACAGTTCTCATTTTCTCATAAGACAGTAATAATCACCTCCTTTTGGAAGAATAGAGATTTGAGAGGCACCTGCTGCTAAACATCTTTAAATCACCAAAATATCATATACTAATGTTCAGTTTAATATCGAAAACACAAAAATAAGAAAAAAAATTTTAAAAAGGAAAAGATTACCTGGTCCTTTACTCAGCTGAAAAACATCCCAAACTTTCTGGTGCTGATGAAACTGAGTATCTGAGAGAGGGAGGAAGAGCTTATTGCTAGGAGCAAAATACTTTCAAGTAGTGTGATTATAAATGTGATGATAAATATATATTTTCCATAATATGAAACCAGAGAGAATAATAGCAATTCACAAATTAGGTTACATAGTGTTTCATTCAAAATATAAATTTCATGTGGATTAAATTTACTCCAGACAAATAAGACAAATCTGAATCACCCTGTGTCATGGACGTCTAGCATCTGGTCTGCTTCCACAGAATGCCGCATTTATCCAGCACACCATGATGACCTGCTCCCTCAAACTGGTGGTTGCCTCACTATCCCCTTCTCTGGAGCCCCCTTCTCCTAGCACGTTGCCCATCTCCACTAACACGTTACCTATGCAGGTTGGCCCACCCTGATCATCCATCGCAACCCACCCTGCTTTGGTTTCCTTCAGCACACGTGTCACTTCCTGACTTCACACCACACGCTTAGGTGTTCATTGTATATTGCTTGTTTCCCTAACTAGAACCCCTTGGTGAAGAGGACTTTGTCTTCTTCACTGTTGTATTCCCAGTGTGAGCCACTGGTGGGAATTAAGCAATCACTCCATACATATGTGGTATCTCCCTCCCCCAGGTAGGGTGCTGGTCTGGCAGTTCTTGATTATCTAGTTTCGCTACAACAGATGTAATCCATCACAATGGGATGCTTGCCCAGGGGATGGTATCCAAAGGATTTTTGTCTCTTCCTGGTATTTTCTTACTTGGTTCTATTTTCTTACTTGGTTTCAGACTTAACTTGGCCTGTTTTTTTTTTTTTAAAAGATTTATTTATTTATTTATACAAGCACTGGGGTACAGTCAGAAGCACAGGAGGGTGAGAGAATTCACCAGAGCCAGAGCGGGGAACAGAACAGGCAGAATAACGAAATACACCGCTGAGGGGAGCGGCAGGAGAGGTCTGACGCACCATGTGGGACCCTCACTGGCGGCCGGGGATCGAACTGGTGCTGCAGAGGCTGCGGGCAGCTTTGCAGCCCAGCGCTCAACCGCTGCGCCACGGGGGAGGCCCTTAACTTGGCCTGTTATCTGACCTCTGATTAAACTTGTTGTAGTAACAGTGGAAACTGTAAAAAAGTGTTGTTAATTACGCCACTAAACATCCTGTCAAGGTTTATGAGGAGTAGCCAGGACTTAAACACAGATGAAGACATTTATCAAATAAGAATCTGTTTGAGACTAGTCTGTGATCTCTGTGACACACTTGGTCCCTGTCTCAATGAGGGACCGCACTGCACTGCCTTCTAGTTGCACAGGCAGATCCTTGAGCAGTGCCTGGTCCCCCCACTTACCCCCACAGGACCACGCCACATGCAAGTCCTGTCCGTTTTAATCTTTACATTTCTTGGCCCCATGTGCTTCTGTCCCTCCCACCTCTACTATCTTACCCTTTATACCATCAACTGCTTGGTCCACTCCAATGACTCCTAAAGGTCTCTCTTCAGTCTATCTGGTCTCTGTCTCTGCACTGTAATCAGAGTCTTTGACAAAACAAATTCTAATTCTTTCTTACTCATAGTCCTTGAAAGGTTTTGCATTCTTCTCAGGAATAAGACCAAATCCCTCAGGTGGCCTCTACACCTCTAAGGCTCACGTAAACTGGCCTCTCCTTCATCATTGAGCTCCTGTCCTCCATCTGTTCTCAGTTCCTGGGCACTGTCCCTCATGCTCGAGACTTCTTTACACCATACCCTTAACTCCTCCTGCTCCTTACCCACCCTTCTCGCCTTTGCCTCATTAATGCCAACACAGCCTCTGACTGGCAGCTCAAGTGTCATCTCGGGGAAGTCTTTCCTACTTCTGAGTACAGAAGCTCCCACTATGCTTTCATAACTCCCTTCTATTTTGTTGTAACACTTATTACAATCTGCAGAATGCATTTGTGTGACTAACAAACTTGTTTTTCCACAAGACTGTGATCTCTTAAGAAAGTGAAACCGCCTCTGTTTGGCTCACCAGTGCTGAGCACACAGCCTGGCACACAGTAGATACTTAATGAATATTAGAATATGTGCATGAGAAGTGGAACGATGCGCATGCTCCTTTTATGTCCTTGATATAATTCAATCACTAAAAATCAGACAAACTGAGGCCAATGTGTCAATAAATTCGACAATGTCATAATTGGAATGCAGTATAAAGAGATTTGTGCTACACTTCCATAGAAAACAATCAAAGAAAATAGTTAATAATTTATAAACAGCAGGTTTTGTTCTAAGCCCTTGACCTGCACTCTTATTTTCTCCTCCCCATAACCTTATGGGACATTATGATGATAGAAGTTTGTCGGATGGTAACACCAAGGTGCAGAGGTGGTCACTACCTTCCCCCACACTCGCAGGGAGGCTGTGAAGTAGCCTTGAATGGAACCTGAGAAATCTGGCTTTAGGCATCTATTCTTAGCCTTTATGCCATGTTGTCTTTTGAAGAGAAAAACAGATTGCAAAAAAAAAAAAAAAAAAAAAAAAAAGAGAGGGGCCTCCCTGGTGGCGCCAGGACAGCACAGTGAAGCTATCTGCAGCCACTGTAGCATGAATTCAACCCCCCGGCCAACCAGGAGCTACCCACATGGCACAGCAGACCTCTCCTGACTCGCTCGCTGCTCCCCTCAGCAGTGTATTTCAGGCAGTCTGCCTGTTCTGCTCCCCACTCTGTCTCTGGTGAATCCTCCCACCCTCCCACACCTCTGGCCTGTACCCCAGTTCTTGTATGCATAAATAAATAAATCTTAAAAAAAAAGTCAAACCAAGATACGAAGGGAGAAAATGAAAGGGGATAAAAGGGAGGAGAGCAGTACTGTAATAAGAACAAATTGTAAGAAATATATGTTCAGATTTTGTAATAATTTTAGAAAGACTAACAAATATTTCCTAGGTGTTAGTTATTGTGCTAAGAGCTCTTCGAATATTATCTCATTTCACCCTCAGAAGGATCCTGTGAAGTAAGTACTCCTATTCTTTCCATATTACTGAGAACTCTGGGGCTTAGGAAGGTGCTATAACTTGGCAGAGGAGACAAGACTGGTAAGTGACAGAGCTGGGATTTGAAAGCAGGACTTCTGATTCCAGAAGATGAGCCCTTACAAACTCACTCTCTGATAAAAATGGAGTGGCTAAAGGTAAATATAAATTATTATAACTTACAGATGATGTCTAAAAGTGCCACATCATTGAGACTTGCGCGCTTTTCCTAAAAGTGAAGATAAATGATTTCATAAATGTAGTGACAGCTTTGTTCCACCCCATTGACAGCACATTTTTAGTATTGCTTAGCCCATCCACCCCCAGTTCATATCCTGACAAAGGCAAAACTGTTATCCAACAATCTACTCATTTATCACTTTTAACATGATGTGTTTCAATCAACTTCAGGATAATTGACATACAATAAACAACACTTATTTTAAGTGTAAAAATTGATTAAGTCTTGACATATGGATGTACCCATGAAACCATCACCACAGTGAATATACCCACCAAATCCCCAAACTGTCTCCTTTCTTCAACCCCTCTTCCACCCTTCTCCTTTGTCACTTCTCTCCCCTCAGCCTCTGGTCTCAAGGCAACCATGGATCTGATTTTTGTCATTACAGATTATTGCATTTTCTAGACCTCATCATTTCACAGCTTAGCAGCTGCCTTAAATAGGAAGGCTGGAAGGCAGGAAGGAAGAAAGGAAAGAAGGAAGGAAAAAACCATGATGTTTCAGGTTAATCATTTTGAATATGGGCACCTCACAAAGCAGAAGCAAGTCCTGGACAAGAAATTCCTTTTTCTGCCGGAAGTTTACAGACTGCAACTGATTCTCAGACAAAAAATCCCAGGCACTTAGGATGGTCATCATTTCAGTCAATGGGATTTTCAAGATGGTCCTCTTGAGAAACTCAGCAGTATTTTCATCCATCTCTTTGGCACTTTAATAAAAATAGCACAACAAAGTATTAACCAAATATAAAAGTTAAACATAACTCTGAATTTTTAAGCATCAGATTTTTTTTGTCAGGATTTTGATGTGCAGGTCCAACACCCAAATGTCTACCTTTTTTCAGATACTCAGCAAACGGTCTTTCAACATAAGTTAATTATTTTCTTCTCAAACTATATATTTAAGTATGTTTTAGAATTATTAAAAATTAGTGCTCTCCCTCCTTTCTTGGCTAGAATAGTTTGATCTTTTGATGGCAATGATTTGTATATGACTCAATCATTTACTGGTTCATGTAACAAATTACTGAACACCTATAATTGGGCACAGCTAAATCTTTAACCAAAAAGTCAAAAATCCCTACAGGTATTGAGTGTTCATTGTAGCAGGGTGAGACAGGCAAAAGGAAAATCAAAAAAATATATTAAAAGTGCTAAGTGCTGTGGAGATAACATAGTAGTGTTAGCCAACTCTCAGCAGTGAAAATGCAGTAGGTTAGGTAGGGGTGGCATGGTGGGAAGAGTATGCCTCAAAAAGAAGGTGATACTTGAGGGGATCCTTGGAGAGTGAGTCATGTGACTCACTTATGGTAGAACTTTTCAGGCAGAGTGAACAGCATGTGCAAAAGTCATGGGGTCTTGAAGGAACAGAAGGAAGGAGGACTGCAGTGAGGTAGGAGGAGGAAGTGAGGTCAGAGATCATAGAGGGCTCTGAGCGCCACTGCAAGGATTGTAACTTTTACTATGACAGAAATAGGCCACTGGGATATCTTGCCAGAGGTAGGATATGTTGTCACTGGATTTTCTACGAAGATCAATCTGGCTAATATCTGAAAATGCAGTCCAGAGGGCAGTGAGGAGGCTACTCAATAATATAGGTAAAAGATACAGTGAACAAGGTGGGAAGAGATAAGATATGGATCTATGCTTTTAAGAGAGAGCCTGATGGACTTCCTGATGGATTGGATGGATAAGATGTGTGTTGTGAGAGAAAAAGAGGAATCAAAGATGATACAAAGGTTTTTACCAGGCAACCCAAAGAATGGAGATGGAGATGACTGGGGGTTGGAGAGAAGCTCAACACTGCTGTTTTGAAGCTGTAAATTTTAAGATGGTTAGATTCCAAGTAAAGATAATAAATAACCAGCTGGATTTATTAATCTAGAGGACACAATAAAAGCTTGAGGTGGAGAAGGTTGCAGTATCCTTACTTGCATTGTTGCCAATTAACAAAGCTATTATCTCACTTTTTCTGTGCCATGTCTGAAAAAGTTAGTCTTCAAATGTCCAGAAAGTCCTGAGTGCCAAATCTGGTGTGATTCCTTTAGCCACATACATGGGCAATGATTTTCCAGAACATAAAACAGTGATTGTCTTGTACTGTGGCATAGGCTTCTGAAACCTTTTATTAATTTCCTTAGGGCAGATGCTGTGGGCCAAGAGTGACAGCTGATCTCAGCTCTGCTACCTCATTTGGGGACAACAATGGGCCTCTTTCTCTCTTTTTAAAAATACAGAACATGAAAAGCAAGCATGATATTACACAGCAAATATTACATGGGATAGCTGCAGATTTTAAATTCCCTGAACAGTTCATCTTCTAGAAAAGAGCAGGTCTGGAAAAGACCTTCATATCCATATTTACAACAAGAGGCAGAAGTTAGCCTTTCAGTTGCGCTGGATTGCAAGAGTATGGGATTTCCTAGGACAAACAGAAGTATCTCCTGTCCTGGCTGTGACTCATTTATACCAAATGAATGTTGTTGAACACTATATGTAATTTGTTACCTTTGCCCACTTTTGAAAAGACAGCTGGGTGGTTGACTATACTTTAAAAAGGTACTAAAAGCAACAGTTAAAAATAAGGAGGCATGATTAGGAGTTGTTTAGAAAGAGAAAAATAACTCAGTTAAAAATGGGGGAATAGAATCAGGATAATGAACACTGAGCCTGATTCGATTTCTTGAGCAGTTACAGGACCAACCTGCCTTAATGCCAAGACTAAAATCCTCACCATGGTCTAAAAGGCCTGGACTATTTGGTTCTTGCCTCATCTACCTTTCCTTCCCTGACTTTCTTAACTTTGCCTACATTGCCCTTTTAATTCCTCAAATACAAAATGATCCTTCCAGAGAAGGGTCATTGTACCTGTAGTTACTACTACCCAGAAAGTTTTTCTTGCACATATTACCAGGGAGATGCTTGCTGTAAGTCAGGACTCAGGTTAGATGGCCTTTTTAAGAGAGACTTATGACCACCTATCTAAAGTTATTTTTCACCTTCCACTGCTTATTGTTACAAAGCTAACTGAAATTCTCTTTCTTATTGATAACTTTATTGCTTTATAATATTTTGAGCTCCACTAGGACAGTAACTGTCTTTCATACTGTTATAGAGCAGCCCCGATATTAAACGGGTTCCTGGCTGTGGGTCCTCACCTGCGCGCTTTAAAGAGACTTATGAATACTCTACTACAGACACACACAAAAGGGTTAATAAAAGGTTTATTTACAAGAGAAAAAGAAAATAAGGAAAAGGTACAACTCAGGGAGAAAATAGGGAAATAACGTCTTTAATGCGTCCTACCCGATCCGACGACCTGGAAACCCAAAGTCACTCTCAGAGCTGACCGGACGCTGCAAGCTGGCCGCGAGCCCAAAATGGAGAGCCAGCCAAAGCCCACGTGTCTGCCTTTTGTATCCACCTGGCTGCTTAACCCCACCCTCAGGTCCCAGCCACCTTCCCTTTGGTGGTGATGGGATTTGGAGTTCCCAGTGTCTTTGGCTTTGACCTGGGGTGGGGGTGGAGTCCACAAAGCCTATATGGAATTTGCTTTGGGACATCCTTTTCCCCCTAACAATACCTGTATCCCTAGAGACTGTGTCTGTCTAGTCAGTGTCTAGTCAGCCCAAGAACTGTCTAGTGGTATTTGTGTAATTAACATTATATACTTCCTCCAAGCAGTATGCCTGAGGAGACAAGCAATGTGGGAAGAGTTAGGAGTTAACCCTCAGAGAAATGAACCGCATTTCCACTTTTCCCCTCCTTTCAGCTCTGAACCAACTTTCAAATCAACTGCTGCTGTTATAGGGCAGCCCTGATATTGAACAGGTTGCCTGGCTGTGGGTCCTCACCCACGCGCTTAAAAGGGACTTATTCATACTCCACTACAGGCACACACAAAAGGTTAATAAAAGGTTTATTTACAAGGGAAAAGGAAATAAGGAAAATTTACAACTCAGGGAGAAAATAGGGAAATAAAGTCTTTTATGCGTCCTACTCCATCCACCGACCTGGAAACCCAAAGGCACTCTCAGAGCTGGCCGGATGCTGCGAGCTCACGGAGAGCCAAAATGGGGGAACCCCTCCAAAGCCCACGTGTCTGGCTTTATACCAACCTGGCTGCTTAACCCCACCCTCAGGTCCCAGCCACCTTCCCTTTGGTGGTGATGGGATTTGGAGTTCCCAGTGTCTTTGGCTTTGGCCTGGGGTGGGGGTGGAGTCCACAAAGCCTGTATGGAATTAGCTTTAGGACATCCTTTTCCCCCCTAACACTTCCACCAAAAATACTGGTGATACGGATAGACTTGTCAAAATGCAGATTCTTGGGTCCCATCGATCTAAATCGGGATTTGGGGGCGTCCATATATGGCTTGTGATTTTGCATTTGAAATGCTTCAGAAGGGTCTTAAATCCGAGTGGAGTTTGAAGAATGCCATTCTAAAGGATTCTGGCAGAAAGACAGAGCGTATACTCAATTTTACCAATATAGTTGGAAAACCATTGAGGGAACTTTTCTGCTTTCCTGTGATTATCTAATTTCTTACTTCCAACCGTGTAGCAGCCAAGCGCCCGCCTTACAGAATCTAGTCAAGATATATTTGTTGAATGAACGAACGACAAGAAATGTCACTTTTAAGTAACTTTCCCGCAGACGTACACGCCTGGAGAGCTGCAACAAAGAGCATTAGGAGCCAAGCGAGAGGCTGCGAGGACAAAAAAGGACGCAAGTCAAGGTGAACTAAAGATCAAAACATCCAACTCCAGGCAAAACGGCGACCCTAGGCAGGGAATGGCAGTCTCATGTCACGTGACAAACAGGAGGCGGATCCCGGGGAGACGCACGCCCTCGTAAGGCCCCGCCCCATTACGGGCGGACGTGACGTCACGAACAAGCCTCCCTGCCCTTGCTCCCCTCACCCCCGCCCCCCGCTTCAACCTCCGCCTCCCGCCCGCAGCCCCAGACCCAGCGCTAACCCGGCACCTCGGGACGCGCGGCAGTCGCGTCACAGTCTCCTCAGACGCCTAGATGCGACTTCCTTAAGGCGCCCGCCCCGCCTCTAGGCCCGATCCCCGGCCGCCAGGGGTGTCTTACCGGCGCTCATCGCCAGCCGGTCGCTCCTCAGCAGCTGTTCCCGCCCGCCGCGTCTTCAAAGCCACCAATGGCCAGTTCCCGCCGCCTCGGCGCACCGCCCCCTGGAGCTCACACTGAGGCGCGCGCCGGGGCGCAGGGGAGCCCGCCGGGAGGGCTCCCCAAGTGAAGCGCGCCAGGCCTCCGCATGGCTGCTCCGCGGACTTTCTCGTGGCGGCGCGCTGACTCGCAGTCGCGGGGCCCGGGTTGTCGCTTCGGCTGACGCTTTAGGTGCGGCCGCGTCGCCGCGGACGCCGCCTCCCTCCCCCGCCGGCGCCCGCAATGGGCGCGTCCGGCCGGCGGCGCATGCGCCTCGGGGGCCCGGCGGGGTCAGCTGTGGAGGGTGTCGCGCCTGGGTCTCCCGGAGCTGCCCGGCTGGCGCCCAGGCCGCCGGCCAGGAGTGCGGGGTCCTCGTCCGTCGGCGCCGCCGTAGAGCTCCCGGAGTGGCCGCGAGTTGGGTGAGTCTCGGGGGTCCGGCGGTTGTGAGGGGCGCTGGCCCCCACCTGTCGCGGGCGGCTCTCCACCTGTCGCGTCTCGTGTCCCCCAACTCGCGTGCGCCCCGGGGTGCTGCGTTCTGCCGGGGCTCCCCCCCTCCCACCCCGCCCTGGGCGCCGGCCCCCCGGGGCGGCCTTTGCTGTCTTGCGTCCAGGCGGACCACCGCGCTGGGGAGTTTTCTGGGCTGGCTGGGGGGCGTCCCGCCCTCAGGTGTTTCTTCCTCACTGACTTTCATCCTCGCTCGCTGCTGGAATGGCCGCGGCCGCTTGGGGCCACCTGCCTTGGGGTGGGCGCGTCTCTTCCCTGAGCCTCGGTTTCCGCGCCAGTGAAGTGGGTCTAAGCCGGCGCCGCGGGGGTCGGATGCGCAGGCCTTAGCGCTGCCGCGGCGAGCGCTCGGTGTCTCCTGCGGTTCTTATCGTTGCTCGTCCTGAGTTTAGAATTGGCCCATCGAAGGTGGGGGGCCCGCAGGACGCATCCCAGCTGCGGCGAACATTCACTGTTAGGGCTGGTCCTGTGAGGAGTCAGTAAGAGCCCTTCGGTGCACTTTGAAGGAAAGTAGACTTTCAGATAAATCCCTTAGAGATCACTCGCTTTTTATTTCATAGAAGGTGCTTTTTGAAGAATCCGAGGTAAATCCAGTTCTGTAAATCATCGTTTAATGTTTTGAAGGCATCCAAGAAGGTTGCACTGGCAAAGGAATTATGTTGTGACACCCCAGTGCACTCAGCGGGAGGTTAGGGACTTTTGGGTTAAAGACCGACCGTGTAGACAAAAGTGGTACCAGTAGGCAGTGCAGCCTAGGTGTGCAGCCGGCTGTACCTTCAAACTGTCATTACAGCTTGTCTTTGCACAGCTATGAAATCGCCGAGGACACATGACTCAGAATGTTTACGGTCCAGGGACACATGACTCTGTCTCTCTTGCTCTGCAGACAGGCGAATGCACTTGTTCTTTTGATTTCAGATGAACCTCATTTCCACCTTTTTCCCCCCCTACTTGAGTTACGAACTAGTTCGCAAATCTCTAACCTTATATTAACGTAAGGCAGACATTTACTGGACAATTACTTGTAGGCCTTGACAATTATACCCCCTCACTAGCCTGTGCATTCTTTGAGGTGTGTAGATTAATTTTTCTCCCTGAAATTCATGTGAATTGGCAGGGTGCTTAGCACCTAGTAAGTGCTGATACATTCTTGTTTAGGGAAAGCGTCCTTGAGAAACAAAGTGGTAGAAATTAGAATCCTGTGGTATTTCTCCCCAGGCAACAAAGGCCTTGCACTGGGCTACAGCGATAGTGTCTATTGCAGAGCACTAGTCAAAGTCTGTTTAGACTTGGCTGAATGTGGTCCATCGTTTGAAAAAGGTGAAGAAACACTAATTCAACTAATACCAGTGCTTTTTGAAATGTAGACTTTAAAAATGCCTTCGAAAGCATTAAATATTAATTTACAGTTTTTCCTGGAGATTCTTTAGACTCTGAACAAGAGACTTTCTGGACTTGTTTTATCCTTGTTTAAAAATAACATTAGAAATTGCAACTGTGGTGTACATTTCTTTCTAGTGCAGCTGCACAATAGCAAAATTTTTCTAAAGTAACCCAAGTGGCATTTAAATAGAGGGTTCCCCCTTTGTGATTATAGATTTGCTGAAGTGTGTTGTTAGAATGCTTACTCCCTTTTCTTGAGTGTGAATGTATTGCTTACTCTTGGCTTATTTCTTTTCTAAAATTCTGCCACCTGGTGGTTGAAATCTGTATCTTAGCATACTCATTGGAAACATGTTTACCTCAGAGTCTAGGTAGAGTAACGTGAGAGTGAATAAAATAATACTGTAATTTTTATACTATTAGTGAAAGTACTCTGCTGCTTCTACACTTCCAGCCTATCCCCCCAAAAAGGTTAAACTTGTTTTTCAGGGACCTGTTAGCCAGTTATCAAAACATCAAATAGTCACAAGCTGAATGTTTTTAAGTTTCATCAAACTGTTCAGCAGCTTGGGCATACTTCAAGAAGTGAGTTGCGTTGACACTGGGAGAGAAGTGTTGTAATTGTGGCAAATTAATCCTTCTGTGTTTTCTAAAAGCCATTGTAAAGGTGGGACTAAGGTTTTGTGTTAAACAAAATAATAATTTGAATGGAATTTAGCATCTCTTTCCTACTGCATTCTGTGACATTATCATCTGTGAAGTTATCACACATGAATGTTCGTCCACATTTGTTTCAGTGTGGGACTTGATGTTCATAGTTAACTTGGCACTACCCTTTTGAAATTGTTTTCTGGTGGGTTTTTTTTTTTTTTTTTTTTTGGTGGTACTGTTTATCCTTTAAGTATGAATTTTATTTCTGGGAGCAACTTGAAATCACTTAATTGTGATCTTAGATTTTGAGAAGAAACTGAATGAAAGCAAGACTATTCTCTGACATCCTTAATTGATGTAGCCCATCTCTTTGGGGCACACAGGGACCTAAAAGTAAGCTTCACACAGCAGCCTGTTTCACTGTTTGCTGTTTCATTTTTTGGTTTCTACTTCTGCCTTCAGAAACACCTCAGTAAATTCAGTTCTACCTTTCCTATCATGTCACAGAGCATTTAAAATATACAGATAATTCATTCCATATGTTAAATTTGTTCACCATTACATGTTATTTTAAAGTTCGTGACATCATGAAAATACAGAGGTCAGAACTAATGTATAATTTCTTTTTTGGATAGTTAAAAATACCTTAATTTTTAAAGAAGATTTATTTATGCATATAAGAGCTGGGGTGCAGAACAGAAGTACAGGGGGTGAGAGGATTCACCAGAGGGAGAGAGTGGGGAGCAGAACAGATGGATCTGTTGAAATACACTGCTGAGGGGAGCAGTGGGCAAGAGAGCAGAAGTCTGCTGTGCCATGTGGGTCATCTCCCTGTCCGGGAATGGAACTGGTACTGCAGTGGCTGTGGATTGCTTCATAGTGCTACAACTTAATCTCTTGCACCTCTAGGGAGGCCCCCAAAATTCCTTAATTTTTTATTCTTGGTAACCACTACCAAAAATTACAGGGCATTATATCTGATGCAATGAAAAGAAAAAGACAAAGCTACAGCAGATAAAAGATCAGACCTCAGCAACATACATTGAATTGACACTAAATCATGTCAATCACAGCTGTACTTTTTCCAAACTGTAACTGTGATAGTGCTGAACAAGGGGGGTTTACTGCTGCAACTTTTCTGACTATAGATCATTGTTCTGTGGCAGATTTTTACAGTTCCTCTAATGGATTTGGGATGACTGTCTCAAAGTTACCTGGAGCTTTCCTGATGGTTCTTGCTCTCTCCTAAGAACTGTAGACATTTTCTGCTGAATTTTTAGAACCTTCTGCTACTATAGCCACCACTTCCACCACCAGATCCATAACAGTTACAACAGGGACTGCCTAAGCTCCTTCCACCAAAACTGTCCCCATTTTGGGTGCATAATTTGATTGTTATTATTCACTAAAATATCTGAAATCATTATGGTTACGACCACCACCACCATATTTACCGGTGTCAAAATTTCCTTCTTGATTGTAACTTCATACCCTTCACCACTACTACCGTCACTACCACCATATCCATTACCTTGGTTTCCATATCCTCATCCACCTCTCCATAGTCTCCTCTACTACTATAACCAGGACTGCCACCATAGTTGCCGCTATCACTTCCAAATCCATTATATCCGTCACCTCCTCCATAACTATTTTTGCTGCCACCACCTTCCCCACCATAGCCTCTTCTACCAGTTTCCATTACCAAAACACCCTCTGTCACTTCCAGAGTTCTCTCCGTGACCCATAAAGTTAACGGATCTACCTCCACAACCTCTTTGTGATCCAGTAGACTGCTTTTCTTGTTTAGAAAAGGGCTTTTTCACTTCACAGTTATGCCCATTAATAGTGTGGTATTTCTGAACAACAATTTTATCAACTATATTGATCATCAAAAGTTACAAAGGTGGGCCTCCCCGGTGGCACAGCAGTTGAGCGCTGGGTTGTGAAGCTGCCCGCATCCCCTGCTGCTCCCTGGCCACCGGAGGAGGGTCCCACATGGCGCGCAGACCTCTCCTGCCGCCCGCTGCTCCCCTCAGCAGTGTACTTCGGTCCTTCTTCCTGCTCTGCTGCCCGCTCTGGCTCTGGTGAATTCTCTCACCCTCTGCGCTTCTGACTACCCAGTGCATGTATAAATAAATAAATTAAAAAAAAAAGTTACAAAGGCAGGGCCTCCCTGGTAGTGCAGGGGGTTAAGTCCCAGCACTATGAAGCTGTCAGTAGCCACTGCAGCACAAATTCAATCCCTGGCCAGGGACCTAACCTACATGGCGCAGCAGACCTCTCCTGTCTCGCCCACTGCTCCCCTCAGCAGTGTATTTCAGTAGATCCACCTGTTCTACTCCCTACTCTGTCACTGGTGAATCCTCTCACCACCACCTTCTCCCCTCCTCCCGCCCCCCCCCCCCCACCTCTGGCCTACATCCCATCTCTTGTATGCATAAATAAATGAAACAAATCTTTAAAAAAGAAGTTACAAAGGCAGATGATCTTTTTACTCAGCCAGTCTTCCATGTTTGTGGTTTCAATCTTGCCATACTTTCCAAAGTAGTCTCTCAAATTACATTCTTTAATACCGACAAAAATTTTCTTCACTTTTAAATGGACACTGGACTTTACAGAATTCTCTCTAGAAACAGCTCTCTTTGGCACCACTACACATCCATCAACCTTAAGCGCACACTGCTACATCCATTTTGTGACAGTAAGTCACAAAACCAAATCCCCTGGGATGTTTTGTTTGGGCGCCTCTCAGCACATGGCAAGTAAGTTTGCCCCATTTCTCAGAATGTTCTTTTAAATTGTGTGGGTTTCATAGTTCAGACGACCAGTAGTTTTCTTAGCTGTTCTGGTTTCCTTTGGACCATGGCCCTCCTTTTTGAGCAAAAAAAACCTAATATATTTTATGGAAGAAGAGACTTAGGTCTCAGATTTAAGTAATCAAAGTAAATATTTGCCACAAGTTTTGTCTTCAGACCCACATCTTCTCCCTTCAACTCCATTGCTTATCTTACTTAACCAGGCTATTGCTCTGTCTCCTCTGTTGTGGGCTTCCCAGTTTTATTAATGTCTTCTTGTTTAAACCTAGTGTCGAAAACACCTCCATTCTGAGTACTTCTTTCAGGGACCGTCACATTGTCAGTATTCTGGATGTGGCCAATGAGAACCAACAGTGCTATTCTTTTTCTTGGTGTTATCTACCCTGTTTCTAATATAGGATAATATTACATTGATGTTTTAGGAACATAGGCTTAGAATTAGTGCCTGTTGAGCTGGTAGCCAACTGGACACTCTTTGGGAAATAGATTCTATCAGAATTTATTTCTTCCACAAATTGCTGGGAAGGCATGTCTTTTCTCTTTTGAATATGGGAAAAATCTGTCATGGTAAGACATTATTTGGGTAGTTACTCTGTGATTTACTATGTCACTTGGGGCTTAGTTCTGCTATGAATATGTGAGTAATGCATATTTTCACCTACATAAAGGCAATTTCTTATGGTTCAGTTGAATTTTAAAAGTACTTCTATGGTGTGGGAGAGATTATAAGACTTGTATCTGAGTTCAAATTATTTCCTCCTCTAATACTGTGGATAAATTCTTATGACTCTGAAGAAATTTTAAGTATATGACCATGGGATATATATTTAACTTTTCTTCAGTTCATAAAAATATCATTTTGAGTTATAATAGTGTTATTAGGATAGGTTTTTAAAGGTGACTGCTGGAAAATATCAGCATTCATTCAAACACGTTCTGACAACAGTATCAACATTTTAGTGTTATGCTTTCAGAGTCATGCTTTGTATATTATACCCAAGATTATAATTGTGCATCTACATGTCCACCAGCGGTTTGGCAAAGCCAGGTGACAGAGTGTACATGGAAAGAACAGAGGGAAAAAGAAGAGAGTATCTAAAAAGGTACATGAAAAACAGGGTAAATGTAAAGCAAGGGATTTGATACATTAGAGATGTGTTTAGAACTTTAGGTTTAGTAGCTTCTTACCAGAAGAACAGGAGAAAGAAATTATATAAAGCCACGTTGTTCTTTGACTTAGTCATCCAGGATAAGGAAGAAGGGGAGAGGTCTTGGTGGTATACTGAGGTAATTTTAACACATTTATTGCCAAGAAGTCATCTCAGAATACTATAAGCTTGTTCCTGAACCATACAGGTGCAAATCTGAGGCCTGATTCATAGAAATGTAAAAATATTTTGTCAAATGCATGTACAAAATGAAATGTTTAAGACATTTTCTAGGTAACTCAACCTGTGTACATCTTCCTTTCGGAAAAAAGTGAGGCAGAGACCAAATAACTACTGTACATAAATGTAGGTGCCTAATATTGGTATGCTATTAAATTGGTGACTTAAATTATTGCATGAAACCTTATTTTTCCAAGGCAAAATTTTTGTGTTACTAAAAAGACTTCGTAGTTAGTGGCATGCAAAAAACTTGAACTTGACTGATTATTCATTTTCTTTTTTGAATATTCAAATACTTACCTGGGCATAATGACCTGTTCTGTTGTGGTATTTTTTTTTTTTTTTTTTTGCGTGTGTTTTTAGTAGTTACTGAATAGAATAGTGTGATAAGCTGATATTTTTCTGAATTAAAATCTGAAATAGTATAATTCTCCAGAATTATTTGTTTAGATTTTCTTTAGGATTTTATTTGTTGGGAGAGGGAGGTTGATCAGCAATTTAATTTTCTTGGAACTTCTTTTTTTTTTAAAGATTTATTTATTTATGCATACAAGAGCTAGGGTACAGGCCAGAGATGTGGGGGGTGAGAGGATTCACCAGAGACAGAGTGGAGAGCAGAACAGGCAGACTGAGTGAAATACACTGCTGAGGGGAGCAGCAGGCGTGACAGGAGAGGTCTGCTGCTCCATGTGGGTTTCTCCTTGGCCGGCCAGGGATGGAACTCATACTACAGAGGCTGTGGATTGCTTCATAGTGCGGTGCTTAACCCCTTGTGCCACCAGGGAGGCCCTTCTGGGAACTTTTTAAAAACCTTATTAAAGTATAATTTATATACCATAAAATTCACCCACTGTATGCAAATCAGTGGTTTTAATAAACTTACTTTATTCTACAACCATTATCACAATCCTATTGTAGAACATGTTCATCATCAGAATATTTTCATCATCAGAACAGATTCCCTTGTGCCCATTTGCAGTCAGTCCCCGTTCTCACCTGTAGACCTAAGTAACCAATGGTCTGCTTTTTGTCTCCCTACATTTGCCTTTTCTGACACCGCATGTTAGTGGAATCATATAATCTAGTCATTTGAATCTGACTTTTCTTATTTAGTTTTTGAGGTTAATTATATGTTGCATGTATCAGTTCATTCTTTTTAATTGCTGAATATTATTCCACTGTATAGTTATACCAGATTGTGTATCCATATGTGTATAGTATATATTTTGATTGTTTCCGGTATTGGTAATTATTCACATACATGTCTGTGTAGATAAGTGTTTTCATTTCTTTTTGGTAGGTTGTTAGGAATACAACTTATGGGCCTATGGTAAGTTTATGTTTAATTTCTTGAGAAAGGGCCAAATTGTTTTTTCTGAAGTGTCTGTACTGCTTCATCATAATAGCAATGCGTGAGGTCCATTTTCTCTCCATCCTAAAGAGTGCTTGGTGTGGTCTGACTTTTTGAGTATAGTTATTCTGGTGGATGTATAGTAGTATCTCTTTGTAGTTTTACTTTGCATTTCACCAATGACTAATGGTGTTTAAATATTTTTCACATTCTTAACCATTTCTGTAGCTTCTTTGTTGAAATATCTGTTCAAATGTTTTGCCCATCTTTTGCATCAATTTTAAACAATGAATTATTTATAAGCATATTTTTTATATAGTCTAGATATAAGTCTTTTGTATGTGGTTTGCAGATATTTTTCTTAGTTTCTGGCTTGCCTTGTTTTAAAGAGTAGACTTTATTTTTTTAGAGCACTTTTACTAGGGTTATAGCTAAATTGAGCAGAAAGTATAGAGATCCCGTAAACTTCCCTCCAGCATCCCCCGCTGTCAGCCTTCCCTGGTGAATCTACATTGGCATGTCATTGTCACTCAAAAGTGTGGTTTGTTTTTTAATTTTCTTTTTTTTTAATAACTTTTTTTTAAAAAAAAGATTTATTTATACAAGTACTGGCTACAGTCAGAAGCATGGGAGGGTGAGAGAATTCACCAGAGACAGAGCGGGGAGCAGAACAGGCAGAAGGACTGAAGTACACTGCTGAGGGGAGCAGTGGGCACCGCAGGAGAGGTCTACGAGCCATGTGGGACCCTCGCTGGTGGCCAGGCATCGAACCGGCGCTGCAGAGGCTGTGGGCAGCTTCACAGCCCAGCGCTCAACCTCTACGCCACCAGGGGAGGCCCTGTTTTTTAATTTTTAATTTTCTTAGTGGTGTTTTTTTAAGCACAAAGTTTTTTTTTTTTTTTTTAAATTTTCATGAGTTGTTACTACTCTTTACAGAATGATGGTGTTTTGATGTGTCTAAGAACACTTTAGTTAGTCTACACTCGTGATTTTCTTCTATATTTTCTTTCTTGAAACTTAAAAGATTAAAGCAATTCACTGGTTCTTTTGACAACCTTTTCTGAGTTAAAAAATAGGTTAAGAAAGAGGTGAATAGTGCTTCATAATTATAGTAAACACCTCAAAATAATGCTTTTCCTTTGACATTGGATGTTTTCTACTTTGTCAATGAATCAATTAAACTTAATTTCGTTTTCCTATTTTCAGTATAATAATTTCATTTCCTGGATATGTCTGCTAAGTTTGAAAAAGTTTTTTTTCTCATCTGCTTCTTGTTCATTGTTAGATTTTCTCAACCATATGGTAGGGGAAAATTCTGTCTTTATTCACACTACTTTAAGACTGCCTGGTGGTTCTTTACCCTCTCAGAGGAATTTACATTTTAAAAGATAAATAAACCAGTTCTCATAGTGGTAGAAGTTTATCTGAACAAAATTGGATGCAATCAGTTTCAGGATTGTGGGGAAAATAATTCAAGTCAGGCTTATTAATAAGACAAGCTGTCACTGAGCACTTGTTTTCAGAATGGGATCTCTTGAGTCTTTTCTCTGCAACTCTAGACATTCTCTTAAACACTCCAAATTACTTACTGAATATGTTAAATCACTGGATGAGGAAACTGAGGCTCAAGTTTAATATTTGCTCAGCAACAACATTCTCTTCTCATTATGGTCACTGCCATTTCTTATTGAAAATAGTTGTAGGTTGTATTAACATATATATTCACACATATTCAAGACACTCTTGTATCCACAGGTTTGCTCTGCTGTGCTCCATCACCTTCACCTAAAGATGCATCCTGACTTATCTCCACACTTGCACACTGAAGAATGCAACGTCTTGATTAACTTGCTTAAGGAATGTCACAAAAATGTAAGAGTTCAGAAAAATAACTGTAAAGCAAAAATGAAACATAGGTACAACACACTGATGTAAAATGTGTTCTCCATTAATAGAAGCAAGTGATAATGTCTTATTGGATCTTAGCTTAGTAAAGAATAGCAATTGATACTTCTGATTTTTCAGAAATCGCTTCCTTTTGTGATTAAGGATCAAGGAGGTCAGGAGAAAGCAAATATTGTACAAAATGAACACTGATGTAAAATATATATGAATATATAAGTTAAAAAATAAAAAAACCAAAGTGGTTACCTATTAAAAAAAAAAAACAAAAAACCAAGGAGGTCAGTTTCTTAGGGGACTTAGGGAAATGATATATGATAGTGAGAGTCCGTGTTCTTATAATAAAAACTTTTCCTTTCCCAGTTACGGGGTACTAGACCAATTATGTTCAGCTCTGACTCTTCTCATCATAATGGAATTTTTTTAAGACTTTGTATTTCTTAATGTCTACCATTCTGTGTTTAAATGAAATTGGAACATTTTATGTAACTAGATGTTAACTAGATTTAATTTATGATTGCCCTAATTTGATAGGTTTCCTTAATTGTTAGTAGAATGGGTAAAGTCCATGGTTAAAACCAAAGAGAAGCTCATTTTTGGAATGCATTAAAATTAAGCTGATATTTTTACAGATGTCAGCTATTTAGCCTTTTTCTTTTATTTGATGCATGATGGCTATAAGAAGCATTTGTGTCTTTCCTTAAGTTTGCATGATGATGTTATTTTCCTCATTATATTCATAAGCTATAGGTACATCAAATAATAGTAGTATTGTCTAAATGAGTACAGTTTTAAAAATTAATAAAGTAGTAAGTATACCCATGACTTGTGAAATCTGTTTTTACTGGTTCAAGAATGTTGTTGATATCAATGTAATATAGGTAAGCTATGTTCACCATATATTTAGATCAAGAATTGCTAGCTGTTTTCATACTCCTCCTTACTGACCTAACTGAAAAATGAGCCAGATTGCATAAGTTAAACAGAAGTTTAGATTTTTTGAAAGGAAAAATGTGAAATGTTTATTTTTTGTAAGATTCGGAGTTGATTATTTGTGTTGACTTAGCATTTAAATTTTCTATATGGTCAGTTACAAGGAGAGGTGAAAAGGAGGGATAGTCTACTGCCAGAAAGAAGCACAGTGGGGAGAAATATTTTCTGGAATGACATTTCACTCTTGCATGGATCATGTTACCAATACAGCTAGTTTAGAAATGTGTTGTTATTCATAACAAAAGATATAAATAAGGATGTTTTTATCTCTTTATATTTATTTCCTAGATTAATCAAATTAAGACAGCCCAGAGTTTTTTAATCCTTTCTTTCAAGTAAACTTTGTCTACTGTCTTTGGTCCATGGCTTTTAAAATTGACGTTAAATTAAACCAGGAAAATATTCTTTCCCTTTCAAAAGGATTTCTTATGATAAAGGTAGCATCTTAAATCACTGGAACTAAAGTAGAGTCACAAAATTAATTTTATTGAAGTATAATTTACATATAGTAAATTACCTTTATATTTATTTTCTTAGTGTTTTATGGCTCCTAAAAATCTTTAAGAGCTCTAAAAGGTTTTCACAGTCCTTTTGCCAGAAAAGTATATCTAACAAGTTTAATAAGCAGTCTCCCTTCAGTAGGGTGTAAGCATAAAACTTAGATTTTTCATCAAGCCTTCCCTCAAATCTCCAATTCATCTTTTTCTTTCTTCCTTTTTTTTTTTTTAAATAAAAAGACTAGATAGGGTCAATTATAAGGGAAGTTGGTGTAAATGTATGCTTGCATCCATTTTCATTAATGATAGCTAGTGTTACTAGAGTGAATTCTATTTTAATTGTACAATTTGAGTTTTGATAAATGTAAACACTTAAGCAACCACCACCATGCCAAAAAGACTCCCTATTTTCCTTTGCAGTCACTCTACCCTTACCCTGGTCCGGAAAACTACTGGATTTTTTTTTTTTTTTTAAAGATTTATACGATGGGGTACAGACCAAAGGTATGGGGGGTGAGAAGACTCACCAGAGATAAGAGTGGGGAATAGAACAGACAGATTGACTGAAATACACTGCTGAGGGGAGCAGCGGGTGAGTCAGGAGAGGTCTGCTGCACCATGTTGGTAGCTCCCTGGCTGGGGATTGAACTTGTGCTGCAGTGGCTGCAGATAGCTTCATAGATTGCATACTGAATTATTTTTTGTCCCTGTAGATTAACTCTGTTGTTCTAGAACTTTTTGTAAATGGACTCTGCATTGCATAGTCTTGTGTTTTGATCCACATAATTTTTTGACTTTCACACATACTGTTGTATGTGCCTTTATTCATTCCTCTTTTTCTGAGTAGCATCTTCCATTGTAAGGATATACCACATTTTGTCTATCAGTAGACATTTAGATTGTTTGCAGTGGGCTGTTTCGAATAAATTGATGTTCGTTCATGTACAGGTCTTTGTGTGGATATCTTTTTGTTTCTCTTGGGTAATTCTTAGGAATGGAATGACTAGGTTGTGTGGTAAATCTATTTTTAACTTCATAAGAACTGCCAAAGGTTTCCATTCTGTATTGTTTTACATCCCTACCAGTTCCCCATCCTCACCAACTCTTGGTATTTTATAAAAGTCTTAGTTTAAAGAGTCAATCTGTGGTGTGTAATAATGATTTTGGTTTTAAATTGTATTTCCTGATGGCTGATGTTTTTGAGCATCTTTTCATGTGTATGTGTATTGACCACATCATGTCTTTTGCCCTTTTAAAGCTCTAAAAATTGACTTGTCTTACGATGAGATGCCACCTTACACCAGTGAGAATGGCACATATTAAAAAAACTAGCAACAACAAATGTTGGTGAGGACGTGGTGAAAAAGAAACTCTACTCTACTGTTGGTGGGAGTGCAAAGTAGTCCAAACACTATGGAAAGCTGTGTGGAGTTTCCTCAGATTACTAAAAATGGAGCTACCATATGATCCAACAATTCCACTCCTGGGGATCTACCCAAAGGACATAAAAACATTAATTCAAAAGGATACCTGCACCCCTATGCTTATTGCAGCACTGTTTATAATAGGTAAGACTTGGAAACAACCCAAATGCCCAAAAATAGATGACTGGATCAAAAAGATGTGGTACATATACACAATGGAATACTATTCAGCAAAAAAGAAAAAAGGAAAAAAAAAGATAATCTAATGCTATTCACAGCAACATGGATGGAGCTAGAAGGGATTATACTCAGTGAAATAAATCAAAAGGAAAAAGAAAAGTATCAGACGGTTTCACTTATAGGAGGAATAAAGGGGAACAAAAAATGGGATCGGGAAAAAATAATAATCTAAAAAAAAGAAACCACAACAGGGCCTCTCTGGTGGCTCAAGGAGATAAGCACAGCTCTGTGAAGATATTACATCCTCTGCAGCACTAGTCTGATCCCCACCCACATGGTGCAGCAGACCTCTCCTGACTTGCCTCTCCCCTCAGCAGTGTATTTCGGTCAGTCTGCCTGTTCTGTTCCCCACTCTGTCTCTGGTGAATCCTCTCACCACCCCCGCCCCTCCCCGCTCCTGCACCTCTGGCCGGTACCCCCGTTCTTGTATGCATAAATAAATAAATCTTTAAAAAAAACACACAAAATAAAAAAAAGAAAACCACAACAAAACTAAACAAAAATAATCAGACTACTATAAATCACAGACATTCTGCAGGGGAGTGGAAGAGAGAGGGATCAAAATGACGGTGGGAGGAGCATAAGGGACTAAGGTGATGGTGCAAGGGTGAAATGGTGGGAATTTTATGAGGATGATACCTGATATAAAATATATACAAATAAGGAAATTAATTATAAAACAAAAAAAAAAAACAAAAATAATTGTTTTAAAACAATTTTTACTGAAGTAAAGGATTTTTTTTTTTATCATCAGGCATACAAATTCTTTATCTGGTATAAAGATATTGTGAATATTCTCTCCCAGTTTGTGGCATCCTTTTTCATTTTCCTCAAGGATGTGTTTCAAAGATCAGCTTGTAAACTTGATGAAATCCAATTTGTATTATTTGTATTTTTGTGTTCTAAGTATCTTTGTATATACAATTTCCAATGGTTTCTGTGGTTACATAATTTTGGACTGATTCCTAATTTGGGAAAATCACAAAGATTTTCTGCCTTTTTTTTCCTCCTGGAAGTCTTAAAGTTCTTTTACGTTTAGGTCTGCGATACATTTCAGTTGTTATGTATGGTATGACGTGTCAGTCAGCGTTTACTTTCTCATGGCTGTCTAGTTTATTGCCGTACCATTTGTTGAAAAGTCTATCCTTTCCCCACTAAATTACCTTGGTTCTTTGTCAGTTGACTGGTGTCTCTAGTCTGCCTGTTCTTAATACCAGTAGCACACTAATATGACTACTAATAGCTTGTTAGTCTCAAACTCATATAGTGGAAATCCTCTAACTGTGTCCTATTTTTCAAAGTTATTTTAGCTATTCTAGGTCCTTTTCGTAGTCATAAACTTTTTAATCAGCTGTCTCTTTTTATAAACATGTTTACTAGTTTTTCATGTGATACTAAACGTTTTTGACTTGGATTTTATTATCTTTTGTTTGGGCAGGTGGTTCATTTACTTGGGGAAGTTGCTTAATCCTTTCTTTTTAGGTGTGTTTTTAAGTAATTTTAGGGCATGTCTTGAGTAGCCTTTATTTTAGGATTAGTTTAGCACAACTACTAAAGCATGGCTGTACTTCTAGCTCCATTCCTACTATATATAAATTATTTGAATTTATCTGTTTATGACTGTTGTAGTTCATCTTTGTAATTATTGTAGTTATTCTGACTTTAGAGGTTTCATACTATACATGTGCAGATGAATACTCAGGGACTCGAGGTTACCCCATGTGGATTTCTGGAGTTCTGCTGTATATCTTTATACTTTTTAAAAAATATTTATTTATTTATGCATACAAGAACTGGGGTACAGGCCAGAGGTGCAGGGGGTGAGAGGATTCACCAGAGACAGAGTGGGGAACAGAACAAGTAGACTGACTGAAATACACGGTGAGCAGAGCAGCAGGCAAGACAGGAGAGGTCTGCTATGCCATGTGGGTAGCTCCCTGGCAGGCCAGGGATTGGACTAGTGCTGGGCTGTGGAAAGCTTCACAGTGCTGTGCTTAACCCCTTGCACCACCAGGAGGCCCTCTTTATACTCTTAATTACTCCTACCTCTCAAATGTCAGCTGCCTCAACCTACTTGAACTCTGATACTTGCCTCCTCAAATCAGTAAGATCGCCATTTTCTTTCTGGGGTCATCTTCCACTGCTGCATTGTTTAGAAATCGCCTGTAGGTAGAAAGCTGGGGGATGAATATAGAGCTCAAGTTGTTTTTCTTTTTTCAGGTATCCTAGTCCTATATACTGTGTTGTCTAGTGTCTGAAAGTAGTTTCATATATTTTTCCAGTTTTCTAGTTACTTGCTATGGGAGGGCTAGATCTTTATCAGTTATTCCCTCATTGCTAGAAACAGAAGTTTTGAAGATGGACTTTTACTAAATGACTCTGGGACAATTATATATCATATGGAAAAGGCAAAATTAAATCTATACCTTCTGCAATGGAAATCAGTTAGTTTGTAGTGGATCAGGTACCTAAAAGTTTAAAACTGAAGCTGTGCAAATACTAAGAAAACAGATAAATTCCTATAACCTGGTTATGAGAAAGGCTGCCTAACTAGGACTCAAAATTATTGTTTCTTTGTGTTCAAAACCTTTATGAACATGGTCCATATCTTTTGGACCTCATCACTCCCCATGTTTTCCTCCCTCCTGTTACTGCATGCTTTTTTTTGTAGTTGTGCAAGATTCTTATATCTGCCTCCACATTCAGTCTGTGGTTATATTACACTCCATATATCCTCTGGTAAACTTTACCATGGTAAGAGAATGAAATTGAACAAAACAGGTAAGATCTTTGTATTATTGGGGACATTTTTTTTACTTGGGGTGTCCCTAGGAAAATCTCAGGAATTCCTCCTAGTTGTCCCTGGACTATGCTTTGAAAAACCACTCCTTTATAGCAGTCACTTCAAATGTTTCTTTTCATTTGACTAGGTATGCTGAGAGTAGGGCTGGGTGGACTTTCCTGACTGATGTTTCCCAAATGCCTGGAACATTGTTTTCTAGGCACTGATTGATTGACTCATTCAATCAATTGCTCAGTTTGGTTCTCTAAAAATAGACATTAGGCACTACAGGCTTAGTATATAAGAGAAGTGCAGCCCACTGGCATTTCTTTTGCCAATTTCAGTGGGGCATTTTGTGGGTTGTTGTTAGTTATTTTGAGCTTATGGTATGTATAAGTTAATTGAGATACAACACTACCCACCTCCCATTCCATATTTGATTCTCCCTTTTCCATAGTGAGTATCTTGTTCCCCACTACATTGTTATATCCATTTACTATTGATACGTACAATAAAGATTTTCAGAATTACTATGTCAGTAACACCATTAACAAACTTAGGAAAAAATCTTTAAACTTAAAAAAAATTATCTGCTATAATGTGGGTACAGTAAGAATGATGTATTCAAGAACTAGTTTAAAAAAATTTTTTTTCTTTGTGTGGTCACATGACTATGTAATACTGTGTGGTACAATACTGTGAAAGCAAATGTTATAGTTTATTTATCCAATCTTTCATAGATGTGCATTTAGCTTACTTCCAATAATTTGTTAGGTTCATTTATTCTGCAGTTTTACTTTTGAATTAAAGTGTCACATGGTTCAGTAGTCAAAACTGTAAAGGTTATATTTGGAGAAGTCTCATTTATGTCCCCAACTCTTACTCCCCATCCCCACTCATCCACTGTAAGTAACAGTTTTTATTTGTTTCTTGCTTCTTTCTTTGGTTTCTTTTTGCAAAATAAGCCACTGAAACATTTTCAATTTTACGGTTTTTATGCGGTATTGCAAGAGTATAATTCACATTGGGGTTTAGTTGAGCTGAAAGCAATATGGTTGACCCTTGAACAACTTGGGGATTAAGGGTGCTACATCCTCTACCCTCGCCCGATCTTGCAGTGAAAATTTTTAACTTTTGAATCGCCCCGAACTTAATGACTAATAGCTTGCGTTTAATGAGAAGCTTTACCAATAACATAAACAGTCAAGACATTATGTTTATGTAATATGTATTGTATGTATAGACTTACAATAAAGAGAAAAAAATCCTAAGTGGATCATCATAAAGGTCTTCAATCTTTGTCTTCACTTAGAGTAGGCTGAGGGAGGTGGAGGGTGAGGAGTGCAAGATTCTTATATCTGCCTCCACATCGTGAGTATAAGAGAGCGCTCATGGTTCAAACTCATGTTGTTTAAGGCTCAACTGTGTATAAATTAGCTTTTATGGTAAGATATATGTATATGGCATAATGTGAATAAATATAAACTATGAAGTGCTGCCTTGCATTCTAGAAGCCTAAATCTCTTATTATTTCTACTTGACCAGAAGATGTGTACGTGTGAACATGCATTGTCCCTGTTTATTTGTTGTCATGGAAGTAATTTAGGAAAAAATACACAGGAAATATATTTTTCTGAGAAGGTCATTAGGTAACCATTGGAAGATATTAGTCTTATCTTTTTTTTTTTTTTTTTAAAGATTTATTTATTTATTTATACCAGCACTGGGTATAGTCAGAAGTGGGGGAGGGTGAGAGAATTCACCAGAGCCAGAGGGGAGAGCAGAGCAGACAGAGTGATGAAGTACACTGCTGAGGGGAGCAGCAGGCGGCAGAAGAGGTCTGCGCGCCATGTGGGACCCTCGCCCAGTGGCCAGGAATCGAACCAGCGCTGCAGAGGCTGCGGGCAGCTTTGCAACCCAACGCTCAACCGCTGCGCCACTGGGGAGGCCCCTATGAGTCTTATCTTAAAAGCTTGCTAGAGTAACTGTGACCATTAATCCACTGGACCAGAAAAATACATCTAAAGTGGTGGTGAGCAGTAAAAAAAATGTAGCATGAGGCATAGCTTACTAATTATATGTTGTCTGGTGCTCTGAAAGCCTTAATTAGAAAGAAAAGGAAAAGATGTGCTCATTATTGCAACTACAAGTTCAGCATTTATGGCATGTCATTATAACAGATCATCAGGCTCTCTGACCCACCCTAAAAAACTGAAGAAAAAACACTAGTTTTGGGCTTGTTGAAATTCAGGTTCTTGACTTCAGTGTTTATCTTAATCTGCTTTGGTGTGTTCTTTTTTTCTTGCTATGACAATAGTGGTAGGACTTGAAACCACTAAGAGATTTTAATTTTTGATTTTTAAACAAAGCAGACTTTGGACTTCAGATGTCCTTATATTGTGAATTAACTGACTTATTTATGTGGCACCTAATAATAGTGTTATGTGTTGCTGATACGTTTGATGACATTTTGAATGGAGGCAAATGAGAAAATGGTATGGTACCAAGCATTTATTAAGTAACTTCTCTGTGGGACTGAGTGTTCACTAGTAAAGTGACTGACTTGTGTCAGTATGGCTACACTGCACTTTGGCATCAGTCCCTGTAATCTGAAGGTGGATTGCGCTGTGATTTTAACATGCCTTTAGAATAAGTATTGTTAGGTAATGTAATCGCTTACATTCTGTCGTTGTGAGATTTTGATAAGGAAAAGTCTTTATTTTTCACTTTTACCTAAGGATCTGTTATATGTTCTATTTCTGCCTGTTCTTCCTTTGTGGGAAGGCTATGCCTGTTTGTTTGTATATTTTATATTTCTGATTTAACTGTTTGCTGTTTGTATTAACAAGGTAGCATATTTAACCCATTTCTGTAGTATTGCATATTTAAATTCCATGTGCCAAAGACATCAGCATGTGAAGGCATGAAATATTTTACTCCTTTTTTTCCTTTTAGCACAGCATTCTGAAATTTTTTGGCCATTGCAATGATCTTGACCGGGAGATGAGAAAATGCTTGAAGAAAGAGGTAAGAAAAGTGTCAAAAAGTGGAAGTGGTGAAACAATGAAAAGGAACATTTCGAACAATATTACTGCTGTTACTAAATTTTCCTCCAGATTTTGGTATAACGGAGAAAATTAACTTTAAATGTATGTTTTTTCCTAAAACCAAGAGGAGAAATGAAAGCCTCTAATAGGTACAGTTTTAGAACATACGTGTGCACAAATGAAAACAACTTCCTTATTGTAATCACTGTAACTTCTCTGGATGAGTTTCAAGGTTTGGTAAATTTAATCTTTCAGCAGAAAGACATGTCAGTCAGCTCTTAGTTATTGCAGCTAACTAAAACTCTGTAGGCCTCAATTTCCTTCTGTAACATGGGGCAACTAGACTTAGGCACTTTCCAGCTTTAAGATTTTGAATTTCATTTATAATTATGGTATGTGCAAACTATACGGTTCTAGTTTGACTTGTTTGGAAAACTTCGTACTGGAACCCAGTTTTAGGCTGTGACTTGAACTTGGGCACATAACACATCACCAGCCCAGTGAGGCCTGGTTCATTATTGTTTTTTTTTTATAAGTATTGCTAACCAAGCAAAGAATGTTTTAAATCTTTGAATAAAAATTTAATTCTATTTCTGTTTTGTACATCAGATTTTTTTTTGTCCTGAATCTTTATATGATAAAAATTTGCTTTCCAATTTTCATTTTCTGTATTTTTGAAATTTTTTACCTGTTAGCCTCATTGAAAGGTATTAGACATAATATTTGAAGCTGCTCAGCATATCTATCTTTATATTTTTGCATATTCCATTTTCCTGTCCTTTTTTGCTTTCTGGACTCTCTTTCCAGGGTCTTTACCTTTTGAAGAACTTTCTGGTGTTCTGAATTTAGAGTGGTAATTTTGTTTGTATACACAAATGTATACATGTATTAGTGTTTTGAAAAGTTTTCCTTCGTATGTGTAAAGACTAGTTTATACAGAAACTAAATGTAGGGCTGTTTTGTAAGATTATGGGAAAATAGTTATATGTTACTTAGTGACATTTCAGTCAATGAAGAACCGCAAGTACAGTGGTGGTCCCAAAAGGCTGTACAATACAGCCTCAGTGTGTCATAGGTTATACTGTCTAGGTTTGTGGAATTACATTTTATGATGTTCACACAATGATGTTGTTTAAGGACACATTTCTTTGAACGTGTCCCTGTCCTTAAGCGATGAAGGACTATCAAGTCTGCAAACTATTTTATTCTGTATGGCTGTTTGTTACATGTTTTCAGTTGTGCAATGTAGCTTTTTCCCCCATTAGTTTTTTTTTCTCCTAACAGTTCTATAATTTTGCGGTTTATTAGATCTTCATATGACATTTCCTTCTCAATGTTAGGCACTGCTTGGTAGAATAATGTAGATATTTTTCATATTTTGTTTGTTTGGGTTTGTTTTTATATAAATTTTAGATTTTCTCCTTGGCTTATTTTCTAAGTCCTCTATGTACTTTCTATGTTGCTTGGTTGCCTGATATATAGATGTTATCTGCCTGTTCTTTCATCCTCCTAGCCTCTGAATCTGTGCTCATTTACTTTCTCTGCTTTTAATAATGCTTTCTAGTTTACCATTTTTGCGTCTAATGTTTTCCTGCTACCGTTTCCTTCATATGTCATTTGAGTACTTTATTCCTTGAGTTTTTTAATAGTAAAAGGGTCTGGTCAGTTTTTTCTAAGTCTGTCTTTGCTGCAGTGTTGCTACTTTTGTTCATTTTATTGACAAAATCACTAATACTGCTTTGGTGTCATCTTCTTTTATCCTTAATTTTTTTTGTTTGTTTGTTTAGTTTGGTTTTTGGTTAATTGGCCTTCCATTCTATTTGTGTTATTTGGTAGAATTTTGTGAGTAGCACCATATTCATTCTTTTTTTTCTTTTATTCAGGTATCCTTTGAAGATATCTTAACATATATTTCAATATAGACTGTGTTTTGCTTAGCACAATTACTTCTTTATTGGCCTGCTACAAAGTATTATCTTTTCCCTTTAAGAACCTTCTCCCAACTTGATTGCTGGGGACAGTCCATTATATGTAATTAAAGACAGATTATTTATTTTCTTCAGTGCAGGTATTCCTCCATGTTCTGAAAATTTTTACAAACTTTTAAGCAATGAAATATCCTTCCCCCCCCCCAGTAGTATTATGAGTGAAATTAATATATGATAAGTAAAAGAATTGATTTTGATGAAAGGAACCTATAATTTGAAGTGGCTCTTTAATGAGAAAGAAAAAGTTTGAAATTAGCATTCCAGATTATATGTCAAAACTCCTTTATTTATAACTTTAGACCTAGAAAACATACTAAAGATTATCTAGGCTAACCTATTATATTTGAGGTTACTGGCCCACAAGATAAGATACATCAGAGTCATAAGCCTCCCATCATTATCTCAGGGGTTGGGGAAAGGGATGCCATCAAGTCCCTGGTTAACCATCTATCTTTATAGCTCCATCAATCATCTGTCTGTCTGTCTATCAGTAATCTTTGTTTCTGTGGCCTTTTTCCATATCTCTGGCTCCTGAAAGATTTCGATGTCCAGCTGTTCATATATACTCAGTTTTTTCAACTTTGCTTCCTGCCCCTCCTACCTCTTGACCCTTCATTCACCTTTAAAATATGTCTGTAAGCATGTAAATAACAGACATATAAAGACACTTAAATTCAAGTTTCTCTGCTTTAAAAGTGTGCTTTTTCTAAGTGTCAGTCTCTTAGGTTTCCTATTTTAACCTACTGGCTACATCAAAATACTAGGCTGAAAACCTCTGTAGTAGAGACTACATTTAGATCCAACATAGGATTTGGGGAGAATCAGGTTTGATGACTATTTATGATGAAAGGATCCTGAAAAGTTTAGCAGACTTTTAAGTTTCCAAATGAAACAATATGCTTAAGGGCCAGTTACTCTTTTGGTAATATTTACAGAAATTGAATGTGTTTAGGTTGTCAGAACTAATAGGCACACTGTAGTCCATGTCTGTCAGACTCTCCTTTTTAATTTTGGTTTGGTATTTTTTTTTTATTATTTATTTATTTATTTATAGAGGCATGTTTTTTTTTATTTATTTATATTATTTGTTTGTTTGTTTTGTTTTTACATGCACTGGGTACAGTCAGAAGCGCGGGAGGGTTAGAGAGTTCACCAGAGCCAGAGCGGGGAGCAGAGCAGGCAGAAAGGACCGAAGTACACTGCTGAGGGGAGCAGCGGGCGGCAGAGGAGGTCTGCGCGCCATGTGGGACCCTCCTCTGGTGGCCGGGGAGCAGCCAGGGATCGAACCGGCGCCGCGGAGGCCGCGGGCAGCTTCGCAACCCAGCGCTCAACCGCTGCGCCACCGGGGAGGCCCTGGTTTGGTATTTTTTTATAAGGGGTATTTGTATTAAAGTGCTTCATAGATAGATACTAGAAGGCAGAAGCCATAGATGTTAGGAACCAGTAATATTCAGCCTGAGTAGATATCGGTTATCTGAAATCAGATATTTAGATATAGCAGGGGAGCAAAAAAGTACAGGGCAATAGGAGAATTTGAAGGGAAACACTTAATGGTGTAACATAAAAAGCTTTGGGACGAGTAGAAGTGTCTGGCTATTTCTCAAGGTAGTCAATATCTCATAACTAGAAATGTTCAAGCAGAGATTAGATGATTTACTAGATTGTGAACTGCTGGAGAACAGGGACAAAACTCATCCATATCCTTCATCTATTGGAAGGAAATTCATATATTGGGAGGAAATTAATTCAGCAAAAATTTCATTATTTGTATATGTGTTAAGATGTTGGTGCAATACTACACTGAATAAAATTATTGTAGTCTCCGGGGTGACTGTTTTCAGTCTCAGAATCATTGAAATAAAAGACAAAAATTTTGTCAGTAAAAGCAATATTTGCAAATGTTTTTAAACATTTAATACAAATGGTGACATAATCTACTGTCTCTTTTCTACCCCCTTTCTTTTATTTTCCAGTACATGGAAAAGAGGACCAAGAGCAGGGAGCATGGCAATGCAATGCGAAAGAGAATTTTTAATCCTGCAGAGGAATCTGAAAAATAAGATTATATTTTCATTGGATACCTAAGAGAAGATCTAAAGACTCTTACTTGATAGCTGAAAGAATCCTATCTCCAGAATCCTCTGAATGGAAAGTGACCCATGTGAAATCAAGCCATGGAGGAGTTCAGAAAGTCTGGGTTCTCAGTATTCATGGGGCAGCAAATCTAACTTCTAACATGTTTCTTTCTACTGCCTACAACTAGATAACATTCAAGTAATTTATCTTCCTTAATAAAATAATTGGCTTTAACCATATTTTCTCAGTTCTCTTAGATTCTCCTGGGATTAGGGAAAAATGACCCATTAGAGGTTCCTTTTTTTTTTTGACAGTGTGGCATGTCTGGGACTTATACAGACACAAGCAAAAAGAGTTTGGCAAAAAGAGTTTGGGAGAATTTGAATTATGTTAACTATGTTAAAAATCTTCCAAATTTAGTTGTTTTTTAACAACTGTTTTCTAAAGGTTCTGTGTTTAACATTGATAAAAATGTATCTGGTTAGAATTTAAGTCTCAGCCTATTTTACTTCCTTGTTTGGTTGACTGTGCCTGCCCTGGGTGCTAGTTAACACCTGGGCATTAACCCTAAACCATTATGTCTCCTTTCCTGGGTAGAGGGCTCTGCTTTCCAGGCTCATTTCTAGCTGTCACCCCACTGGTGTTCCTTCTGCCAGGTGTTTCTGAGACCTGTGACAGTCTAAATTCAGCAGCTTCCAGCCATGGCCACAGCAGGGGCTTGATCTTGTCAGAGAAGGTGTCAACAGGCTGTGAGCTGCTTCTGGTGAATTCTGTGTATATGTGCCACATGAGGCCTTGTTGGTGTTAGTGTTTAATAAGTGGTTTTCCTGTCACAGGAGGTACCATTTTAAGATGTTGGACACTCATTTAGCAAGGTGGCTACACAGGATAAGAGACATTTGATGAAGGGGGTGGAGGAAGAAGTAGACTTAATGCTGAGATCCCTTTCAAAGTTGAGATTTATGAGTGTCTGTTTTCCCCACAAGGTTCTCCCTCCTCCCAATGTGTGTCAGCTACAGAAATAAGACATTTTTACCTTTTTTTTTTAAAAGATTTATTTATTTATTTATACAAGCACTGGGTACAATCAGAAGCGTGGGAGGGTGAGAGAATTCACCAGAGCCAGAGCAGGGAGCAGAATAGGCAGACTGACGAAGTACACTGCTGAGGGGAACGGCAGGCGTGACAGGAGAGGTCTGCGTGCCATGTGGGACCCTTGCCGGGGGCTGGCGATCGAACCGGCGCTGCAGAGGCTGCGGGCAGCTTTGCAGCCCAGTGCTCAACTGCTGCGCCACCGGGGAGACCCAAGACATTTTTACTTTTGAAGCTTGTAGTAAACTGACATGTTGACTATTGTAGTAGAGTAGTTAGTGCCAGAAAGGTAGGTGTCATAAAATATAGAAATGGGGTCTATGCCCAACCTTCAGGAAAGCCTCCCAGGAAAGCCTCCCAAGAAATCCATTTAACAAAGGTAACCTTTGACAAACAGAATGAAAATGTAATACATTCTGGGAACCAAGTCATTTGTGTGACTGGAATACAAGAGTTATTGGTGGAGGAAGTTCAGAAATCTCTTTGAATTCTATTGGAATTTCAGTGCAGTTGTGATCAGTTGCCAAATTTTCACACAGCAATTAGGAATTTGAGGAGGCAGCTTAGTTGGGAGGGTGATTTGTTTCAATTTGTATTTTACTTAGATTTTTCGGTTTTCATTTGGGAGATAAATTGGAAGAGAAGGGACACTATACTCTGGGAGCTCAATTAGATTTTTACCTTAACTTAGGTAAGAACTGAGAACCTGTAGTGTGGAGATGGCTTTCGGGCCTCTTGAGTATTCAGCTCTGGAGTTTTCAGTTGCCTGGACTTTGCCTAAACTGGAATAGAATCGAGACATAGAAGCAGGCAGATAGATTGGTTGCTTAAGTCCTGTGGACTGATGTTGATAGTGGACTGTAAGTTGTTTATAAAGCCAAATGAGATTTGAGGGGTGAGGGGGGTCATTTCATTTTTAAAAATGGTATAAGTAGGAAACTTTTATGAAACATTAAAACAATTTATAAGTTTTATGGAGTAAAAGGTTAATATCTTAATTTATACTCCAATAACATTTGACTCTCCAATAGTATTTATAATTGACAGTTGGGTTAGTCTTCTATACATTTACATAAATATTTCAATATAGGATAGGGAGCCCCATATTTGGAGAAGGAACAGGCACAGAGTGAGAAGGCAAACCACAGAGAATAGTCCATAGATGATGTCAAGGGGGCTACTGAGGAGGGGTTGTCATTGGATCAAAGTAAGGAATGAGGGGCCAGTTGGATTTGGTCCCTGCCTTCTGTGGTGAGGTGGTGGATGAGTTTGGAACTGGGGATATAAGCACATTTGAAAAGGTTTGGCTCTAAAGGGAAAGACATTGTCAGCTTGAGAGAGTCTTCTTGCAATATCAAAAAATAGAAGAAAAGGCCCCCTTGGGAAGGGGATTATAATGAATTAAATACCAGAAATGAGGGAGGCATTAATTGTAGAGTGAAGTGTTTGAGGATGCAAGAATGGAAGAGATTCAGGACTCAGGTTGACAGTGATACATTTTTCCCGAAAACAAAGTAGAAGCTTGAAACACTATAGGAAAAGTAAGGTATTCCATTCGGAGAGAACTAAATATGTGTTTGTGCAGTATGCCATGTTTCTTCTACAGAGAATTAAGAGCACATGCTCAGTGTGTCTGAGGTAAAAAATCTCAGACATACTAATATGGTCACCAATAACCAGTAATAGGTAGAGGAACATTTAATAATTAGCTCTCAAAAAAAAAAATCCACTAGTTTATAGCATTTATCATTTTCTGTGGTGTAAATACTGCTGTGTCAGATTGCAGTTTACCAAATTGATAACAATGGATGTGAAGTTGACGAGGTGCCTGGCCTCTCCTGAGCTGACTCCAGTCCTCCACACATGGCACTTTGTTGAAGGAATTGCAGAGAATCATTGGGTAAATAGATTGCCTTTCCCACCTCTAGCATTTTTGTAAGTTGGAAGTAAATATATCTTGTCCCCGATTTTACTACCAAATGATTAAGTTACAAAACAGACTGCTAAGTATATCACTGGTGTAATAAAAATTGTATGTGTCCAATAAGAGTTGTGAAAGAAAAAAACAACAAAAATAAAATAGAACAAGAAGGAAAGTATTCTAAGATGCTGTGATTTCTGTGACAAGGCAGCTGTAGTCCAGGACTACCGAAGATGAGGATCTCCAGGGGTGTGTCATCCTGTAGGAGAGTGAATAACTGAATGCTGATGGATTTAGGAAGGACAGGACACCTCTGTGCCCTGATTGATGCTTGGGTTTGTGCCCCGGGGCCTCCAACCTCAACTCTTTTTTTTTTTTTTTTTAAAGATTTATTTTTATTTATTTATACAAGCACTGGGTACAGTCAGAAGCGCAGGAGGGTGAGAGAATTCACCAGAGCCAGAGCAGGGAGCAGAGCAGGCAGAAGGACCGAGGCACACTGCTGAGGGGAGCGGGCGGCAGGAGAGGTCTGTGCGCCATGTGGGACCCTCACACGGTGGCCGGGAGCAGCTGGGGATCGAACCGGCGCTGCAGAGGCTGGCGGGCAGCCCCGCAACCCAGCGCTCAACCGCTGCGCCACCGGGGAGGCCCCTCAACTCTTCTTAATCACGTTGCCTGGGTAGTCGTCTCAAAGATGACTGGCATTGGATGTTAGGAGACTGTTACCCTCTGTGTGCCTGCCTTGATGGGTTTTGCAGCCTTTGGATTCCTTTCCTTTTTTTTTTTGGTTTTAACTCTTACACTTTAAATGAAGTGGTTGGACTAGCTTACTGTGTTGTTTGCCGTTGAATCCTTACTATCTGCCTAAAAAGTAAATAATTAATAAGAGGATAACTCTTGTTATGAGAAGTTCTGTGACTCTGAGGGCAGTTTAGCCTGGGTCTTGTAGTTTGTTTTGTGTTCATGTTTTCTCTTTCAAGTTCCATCCCATCTGGGGCCTCCCTGGTGATGAAGGAGTTAAGAGACAGAAAACACGGTGAAGTTGGTCCAGGTGAGCAAGGGAAAGAAGATGAGGGGAGAAAGATGGCAGGGGCCAGCTTCACACAGGTCTTGGGCCCCTGCCATCCTGGGAACCTCAGGATTTTAGTGAGAACTTGGATTTTATAAAGGTCTCTCTGGCTGCTGGGTAAAGAATGGTTATGGTTAAACTAATTTAACTTAAGTTTAATTAAAAATTTTTAAGCCTCAGTTCCAAATCTACGAGGGAAAATATTAGTACATTTTGCATAGGATTACTATGAGGATTAGTTGAGATAATGTAAAGCTTTTAGCAAAATATCTGCCACAAAGGTCCCACTGAATATTGTTCTTTTTTTTTTTTTTAAGGAAATTTGCACTCTTTTTTTTTTTTATAGAGGCATGTTTTATTTAATTTATTTGTTTGTTTGTTTTTGTTCATACATGCACTGGGTACAGTCAGAAGCGCAGGAGGGTGAGAGAATTCACCAGAGCCAGAGCGGGGAGCAGAGCAGGCAGAAGGACCGAAGTACACTGCTGAGGGGAGCAGCGGGCGGCAGGAGAGGTCTGCGCGCCATGTGGGACCCTCCTCTGGTAGCTGGGGAGCAGCCGGGGATCGAACCGGCACCGCGAGCAGCTTCGCAACCCAGCGCTCAACCGCTGCGCCACCAGGGAGGCCCTGAATATTGTTCTTCATAAGTGTTTCTAGAGTGGAATGTTGGAAACACTTCCCCTGCTCTTTGGTAAAATTTACTAAGTCACTTGGGGTGCTTGTATTTGGACAGGGCCCCAGCAGACAGGCGGGGATCAAAGGATGAGGTGAGGAGCTTGTTAGGAAGCAGAAAGCAAGGCCAGATTAATACTGGTCCATAGAAACCCATCCCAAACTGTCTTTGCCCCATCCCCTCGCTCCCCTCTTCCTGTGTGGATCTCTTTATAAAGTTACATGACCCAGGGCTGGGCTGTCTGCATCTCCTGGTGTTACTGAAGTTTCTGGGTTTGGTCATGTCTCCAGTCTCTGCTCTTTTCCCTAGCCCTCTGTGGCTAAGGATTTGTTTACAGTAGTCTTTAAATTTTCTTTTGCATGATGGCATAGTTGCAGTGACTCGCTGACAATCTAAGGCTGTTTTTATTAGGTGCTTTTGAAATTGCTGTTGGTATTGTAGGCCAGAAAGTCCTCACTGACCCAGAAGTTACACTAATGAAAGGAAATCAAGATGGATGTGTTGGTACCATTCAAAGTGGTTCTAAGCAATCCATATCCTCTAAGGGGATCCAGAGGCTAAAATACCTTAGAAAAATTAAATGGCACTTGTAACATACTCCTAGCAAAATACCGGTTCTTTACACTTCTACTTCCTGAGTCAGTGTTGGAGGAGTAACCTCTGAGCCAAGATGGCATTTTACAATATCAGGTCTAATCACGTCATTGTTCCAGATCAGATGCTCTGTTATGCTTTTAGAAGTTGTTTTTGGTGTATAAAAATCCACCAAAAAATACTCTTCTACTGTGCAGATCTTTTTTTTTTTTTTTTAAGATTTATTTATTTATGCATACAAGATCTAGGGTACAGGCCAGAGGTGGGGCGGTGGGTGAGAGGATTCACCAGAGACAAGAGTAGGGAGCAGAACAGGCAGATGTACTGAAATACACTGCTGAGGGGAGCAGTGGGCGAGACAGAAGTCTGCTGCGCCATGTGGGTAGCTCCCTGGCTGGGGATTGAACTCATGCTGCAGAGGCTGTGGACAGCTTCACAGTGCTGTGCTTAACCCCTTGTGCCACTAGGGAGGCCCAGATATTTTTTTTTAAAGATTTATTTATTTATGCATACAAGAGTTGGGGTACAGAGCAGAGATGCAGGGGGGTGAGGATTAACCAGAGACAGAGTGGGGAACAGAACAGGCAGACTGACTGAAACACACTGCTGCGGGGAGCAGCGGGCGAGTCAGGAGAGGTCTGCTGCGCCATGTGGGTTGCTCCTTGGCCGCTCGTGCTTCAGTGGCTGCGGATTGCTTTATAGTGCGGTGCTTAACCCCTTGCGCCACCAGGGAGGCCCTACTGTGCAGATCTTAAAAGGAAGTGCTCACACAGCCATGTTCCCCAGGTTCTTCACTATTGCCCTCTCTCCATCAGGACATCTGTCTTAGGTTTTAGAGCTATAGCTCCGTCCAGTTCATGGTTTTGAGGGTCAAAGTCGGTAGGCAGTGTGGCATGCAGCTCTGGACTAAGCCCTACTTCTCTTTAAATTACATTTCAAAAAATTTGTCACTTGCAGAAACTCTTAAGAGGCGGGAAGGGTATGAGGAGAAGGAGCAGAGGTCCTGTGACCTACCTTTATCAAGTACCTGGCCCCAAACTAAATGCTGGTGATGCGTGATGAATGAGGTGAGGGCTCATGTCACGAGGGACCACCTTAGTCTTGGTAATGAGTTTGGCTTTCCTTTCAAGGGCCTGGGAAATTGTAGGGTGCATGCAGGATGCAGAGTGAACTGATAGATTTCCTTCACTAATGTTGCTTTCCAGTATGTTTAGGTGAGGAAGGACTGTTGAAGTTGAAGAGTTCAAGCCATGGTTTTCACCTGAGAAATCTAATTTTGCAGAATGCTGTGAGCACAATTTTACTTAAGAGAGAAGATAGAAAGTTGAGCTTTTTCTGACCTTTCATAAATGGACTTTAAAATCAGATTAATCTCCATGGAGTTTTTAGCTCAGAGCACAGCGTTAGTGTCTCAAGAAAGATTGGGCTAAGCCAAATAAGAAATTATGTCATTGGCCTGCCAGGTGGGCATACCAGAGATCATTTTGTGCTTACCAAAAGAAAAGTTTCCAAGTCCCAAGTGAGCTGCCATTTCCATCACATGCTGATAGAGAAATTGGTACATTTTAAATTATATCATTTGCAGGAGTTCAGATATGCTGCAATCCAGCCTTAGTCCATCCTCATGCCTGTCTCCCCCCCGTGTGGTCACTCACGATGTCCACAGTGGGGAGTGCAAGGGAAAGCATAGGGAGACTTGGCTGAACTGTTTTCAATAACTGAAGAAACTGGTTCAGTATGTACCTCCTTTGACATAGCTGTGAGAGGAGCTTGCTACATCCAGCTCAGTGACCTTTGTTATGCTAACATTGCCACATGTTTATCAAAGAAATATTAGCAGTTCATACAAAGCATACAGAAGTACCCACTACCTAGCATTTTTACTAATTTTAATCTTTTATGATAGTTGTTTCAGGTTTTTTTTTTAAAGAAATAATACATTACAAATGTGAGTGAAGTTTCCTATGTATCTTATCCCGGTCTCATTTTCCTTCTTTTATCAGAAGTAGCTACTGCTCTTACTTAGATCTATTTCATTCCCATGTATGATTTTATTATTACATACACAGAGCATTCATATTGCACGTCTAACATTTTACTTAGACATGTTTGCTTGTCTAACATTTTACTTTGCATTGTGCTATGTGTGGTCTTTTGTAGCTTACATTAATCGCAGAATATTTTGTTAATAAATGAAGCTCTTGTTTATTCATTTTTAACTAATATGTAATATTTCGTTGTTTCACTACCACAGTATATGTGCTTCCCTGTTGACAGTCATTTGGGTATCAAAATTTTGCTGCTATGATCAATGCTTTAGTTAGCCTTCTTACAATCTTGTGCAATCTGAGAGTATCTTTTTGGCTTAAACCTGGGATTTTAATTGTTGGACTATAAGGTATGCATCTTCAACTTTACTAGAAGTTTCTAAATTATACCCCAAATGGTAATAGACAATATCTTAATGATAATTATGTTTTTCTATCTATGAATATAATCTCTCTAGTCAGGTCTTATGTGTTCTTAAATAACTTTGCATCTTCTGCTAAATTTCTTCTTAAGTAGTACTTTTAAAGTAACATGGTCTATTTTATTACTAGTAGATAGGGATACAGTTGATTTCTTTATATTAATTTTATATCCAGAAAACTTGATGAATTTTCTTCTTCTGGTAGTTTATAGATTATCTTTGATTGTTCTAAATAGATGGTTGTGTCACTTAAGACTTTTAATAGGATTGCCACTTTTTTCCGAGTGTTTATACTTCCTTTTATTCACATTTAGGGCATCCGGTACAGTGTCTGATGTATGCATGGGCTTCTCTAGTTACTGACATTAAATCCTAGCATTTCATTGTAAGTTACATGTTTGTAGTAGGCTTTTGGAAGATACCTATTCTTTGTTTTTTTTTTTTTTTAAAGATTTATTTATTTATTTATACAATCACTGGGTACAGTCAGAAGCACAGGAAAGTGAGAGAATTCACCAGAGCCAGAGTGGGGAACAGAACAGGCAGACCGATGAAATACACTGCTGAGGGGAGCAGCGGGCATGGTAGGAGAGGTCTGTCATGCCATATGGGACCCTCGCCAGCAGCTGGGGATCGAACCCGTGCTGTAGAGGCTGTGGGCAACTTCGCAGCCCAGCGCTCAACCGCTGCGCCACCAGGGGAGGCCCAGAAGATACCTATTCTTGATTAAGCATTTTTCTGTGGTGGATATTGTGGCTCCTGTAATGCTGAGACTGGAAAGCTAAACTATGCATTTTCTCAGGATCCCTAACAGGCTTTCATATAGGAACTAGCATTCTTTAATCACTGAGGTTGGGATTTGAATGGACTTAAGTTGGGGAAGTTGTATGTGTCCATTTTACTGGCATGGATCACAGCAGACATGATAGGGTTATAGAGCTGGCAGTTGTAGATACAGTTTTCTCTTTTTGGCCAGGCGATTACTAAGAGTGTCAGGAGCACATACCCAACTCTGCAGTGTGGCTTTGGGAGTCGTTCCTGGTTTCTTCATCCTTCCTGATATTTAAGTTAGCTAACACCTTGTAGTAAATTCCTTTCTGCTATTACTTACTATACATTCTCCTTTTAACTTCCATTATATAAATTATAGTTCTATATTTTATGTTCATTTTTAGTTTTATATTAATATCTCTGGTTGTCTGAAGCTTATTCTCCAACAAATTCCTCAGGAAGGTCTCATGGGAACAGTATTTCCTGGGGTATTTGTATGTCGATCACAGTCTGTCCTGTGTCTGAACTTATCCAAGGAGTTTTGATGCAGATCATTTTTCTGACCTCATGGAGCTCTCTTTTCTGTTGTGTTTGTGTAGTTTTTTTTTTTTTTTAAATACACAGCATGTGCTTTCTTGACTTTGTTTTTCTCTGTTCCTTTTACCGGAACCTTTACTTTTCTTAACTTTTTTTTTTAATGTTGTGTATATATTTTTTAATTAATTGATTTATTTTTATTTTTAAATTTTATATATTTTTTACATCATTTTTCATTTTTGCACAATGTATGCATTTTCATCTTGGTTCTAGTCCCCATACAATTCTTTGTCCTTACTCTGCATTTCCTCCCCAGAAAGTGTGAGACTTCATAGAGGCTAAATTGCTCCTGCCTTTTTATACCTTCCCCTTGTATTCACCTACTATTGCAATGAGTAAAATTCCTTCCAGTTTCATTTGGTTGCCTCAGAATGGCCTGTCTAGCTTTGCAGTGAGCATGTGTTGGTTCTTTTGAGTTCCCAGTGCTTCACATGCCCCATTGCTTCCCTCTGCTTTTTTCCAGGCAGATGCTTGTATCTCACTGGTCTTGTGCTCTTGATGACTTGTATCTACTCATTTGAACTTTGGGGTTTTTGAGTGACTTTTTAACCTACTTTTCTTGTAAGTCTTGTCCACCTTGGTTTGTTTCGCTGTTTAGTTCCTGTTTTTATGTGGGGATTTGGAAAGATAGAACTTTGCTTTCACAGATACAACCATATTTCCAGAATTTTCTACCATTAAGTTTTTGACATGGACACTTTATAAAGGCTAGAATCAATCAGTATCTCTGCTCTCTTCCTGAGCAGACTGTGCTTTAACTTCCTTCTTGCAATTTATTAATAATTGTTTCAGAGTTCTCAGTTTTTTCTTTTCATCCCTTAGAGATTGTTTTAAGAATTCGATGTATTTAGGTTTGCCCTAGGTTTTTCCTCATTCCAGCTTATATCCCACTCCTTCTAAGATTATTTTTCAAAAACAAGCCTTAGAAATTCTTTTTGTTAACATCTACTAGTTGTACTCTTTCAGTGTTTGGGAATGTCTTAATTTTGTGATCATGTTTTATGATATTTTGGGTACCTATAGAATTCTAAGTTATTTTGTCTCAGTTTGAAGACATTTTCTTAATCTAGCTTATTGTTGCAAAGTTTGCAGTCTAGTTATTGCTCTTTTGAGGTAATTATCTTTTCTTTGGTTACTTTGATGCTATCTCCGCTTTAGTGTTCCATAGTTTCATGATTTGTCTTGATGTGGATTTTTAAAATCTTGAGATTTTTTCTGCTTCCTGAATATGAGAATTCATGTCTTTGAAAATTTCTCTATCTTTTCAGTTTTCTACTTTTACTTAAAGGTCCTGTTATACATATATTGCACCATCTTTTCTGTATCTGTTAAACTTATTCAGGTTTTCTGTCATTTTTACCTCTGGACTGCCTTTTGGGTAATTTTTTCAAATGTAGTTTCCAGTTTATTATTTATCTCTTGCTCTGTCTTCTCAGCTGCTTAAACAATTCATCAAGGCTTTAATTTCATTGATTAGATTTTTCCTTTCTAGAAGTACTGTGAGGTTCATTTTAAAATCTGTCTTAAATATATTTTCAATTCTTTCATAATTTATTTTTAAAGTTTTCTTATAATAAAATTTTTTATCCAATAGTTGTATTATTTGAACTTTACTGATATCTTTATGCTTTTGCTTGTTTTGCCATCTCTTCTCCATGGTAGATTGTTTCTAACTTTTTTTGGTCAGCTTCTGTTTAGCGGGTTTATTATACTTTCTGCAGTCTACCTTGAGGTTGTATCTCTAATGGAGATATTATGTTTTTCTTTGCTAGGTGTTATTACTGACTCAGAGCCACTTTTTCTGCTAATTTTGCTGTTTAGGCATTCCCAGACCGCTTGAGTAGTGAAAATTACTCAAGTTGAAGTGAGGGAAGACTCATGGTTATGAATTCTAGGTGAAATTTTTGTTTTGCTCAGAGCCCAAGATGAGTCAGACTTTGCTCTTGTCTCTTTATGCTAGTGAGTGAACTTTGTCTAGTTGCCTTTTCTTAGAGGGGTGCCCTTTTGTGATCCTGGCACCCTGGTATATTTTCCCATAGCACTTCATACAGCCCAGTGTCCCTCATCTTCCAGTGTGTTCTTGGAAGTAGTCCTGAATGTACCACATCTGCTGATGCGGTCACCTTTCTGGTTTTCCGTTTTTTTGTTTTCAGCCCCCAAGGGTTTTCTTCACTCTCTTTTGAGCTCAACTCTACCTTGAAAAAAAACAATTATTAGAAATATGTTTTCCAGTATTTTAAAATAGCACTTTAGCAGGAAGTTTTTCAGATGATCTGAACAACTATACTACCACGAACAGATGCCCTGTGCATACAATTTTAACATGCAGAGACTCTGCTCCTTAGGAATGGTTGTATTTTGAAGAGAGGACTGATTTCTCATTCCTAGAGGATGTGTTGCGTTGGGAGGATGGGGCAAGTGGGATGGTTGTAGCAAAGAAAGTAGTTGTAAGGGAACCTCTCTTGGCAGATGACATTATCTACATTTGAACTCTTGCTCCTTTAACTCTTGATCCTTTAACTTTTGCCAGTTGACCAGCAATTTTATTTAGCATCATCTGTGAATGTGTATTCAATCTTGGGCCCTACTCCAGGTCTACTCACTGAGAATCTGTGATTTAATAACACCCCCAGCTGATTTGTGTGCACATCTGAAAAGCACCAACTTAGACTATGTCTGATGTAACTACCTTCTATAAAATGACTACTTCTTTGAGGTGAAAAACCTCCCACTCTTGTCAACCACTGCTCTGACTTAGTCCTTTTACTCTGGTTAATTTTTAAGCATTTTGAAGCACTTTCATGAAATGCTTTTGTACTGAAGTTTTTGAGAACAGTTCCTATTGGTGATGAATTATATTGAAGAAGTGTTAATATGACATGTTGTCATATTGGATATGACAGCAAAATCTTACTTAAGAAATCAAGAACAAAGCCTTTCAGAAATTCTCAGGGTATTTCCTTTCTGCTCAACTCTGGAGGGTAGATAAGTGAGAAGGGGACTCATTCTGCATAGAGAACTTGACACCTGTTTTTTTTTTTCTTCCACTGGAGTGTTTTTTCCTGCACACAGAGCCTCCATATTCCCAGTATTCCTTGATTGTTGATCTTCTGATTATACTTACTGGAAATATTCCACAATACTAAAGGATATCTTTTCAAAGAAAATAAAATAAAGTTGAACCGGTATATTTACTATAGAACTTAAAAGTTGCCATAAGGGCTTCTCCTGCTAGAATTATAGTTAAGTTCAAATGGCAGATAATTTATCAATATGCCCATGATGCGTGGGATTGAAGTTATCACTGGCAAAATAGAGAATACTGTTTATAGTATGTTTCTGTTTGTGAGAAAACATCTTTGCATTATATCTTATGTTAAAAAACTAATAAAAATGGTTATCTATGCAGTTACCAGTAGATGGAACAAAGGTGGAAATGAGACTTCTTAAATATATGCATTTTGAAATTCTGGTTTTTCAATCATTTCAATACACTGCATAATTTAAAAATTAAGTGAAAAAGACTTTCTTAAAACTTGAAACTGAAACAACTCAATGTATGTGCCAAGTTGGCTGTATAATCAGAGTGGAAAAGATTATTTCAAGGGTTACTCAAACGTAGTATTTTTGATCTTGCATCTTTAGAAGGAGATTCATGCTAAACATAAAAAGAACTGCAAAGAAATGTAAGACTTCTTGTAAACAATAATAATAATATTTCAAAATGGTTATTGTGTTATATATGTGAAATAAGCAATTATATGTTAGTATCAATAGAAACCAAGATTTTTAACCCAAGAGCAAAATGAGATACATCATTAAATTCCAAGTAAAACACTCTAATATTATATTTGAATTGGAAAGAATTGCTTTCAATTCATGAATTGCTTTATTATTCTTTCTCAGAAGGGGGGTATTTTCTATTCCTATCCACCGAAAAGACTTTTGAAGCTTTGACAGCTCAGTAGGAATGAACATACTTAGTGCTCAGATTATGTGTCCTAAATAGCATTTCTCACTAAAAGAAAAGTAGTGCTTTTGGAGAAGTTGCTGATTCTAGTTCTTAGGGACTGTCATATTGATTGGACTCACTTCTGCCAGAAAGCAGGGACACTATCAAAGACCACTAGAGCTATGTCAGAAACCAACTTGAAGGAGTGCCTGTTGGCCAAAGATAGGATACTGTTGATTGTTTCTCTGTTGATTGTTTTTTTTTTGTTTTTTTTTTTTTGGTGGGACCCTTGCCGGTGGCTGGGGAACGAACCGGCGCTGCAGAGGCTGCGGGCAACCTCTCAGCCCAGCGTTCAACCGCTGCGCCACCAGGACAGGCCCTGATTATTTTTATTGCTGTTGCTTGTGCTTTTGGTGTCATATGGAAACATTTGTTGCCAAGATAAGTGCCATGAAATTTTTTCAATTTTTTTCCCCCAAGATTTTTATGGTTTTGGGTTTTAAGTTTTCAATCTATTTTGAGTTCATTTTCGTGAGTGTAAGATTAAGAGACTTAAGAAATGTAAGCGCCAAATGCAGTTCATGAATCATGGTTGGCTTCAGATGGGAAAAAAACAAGTAGAAGAGACATTCTGGGGGATAGTTGGAAAAATTTTAAAATAATTGGGTTTCAGATGTTGAGATTACTGTAATTTTGTTAAGTGTGATAATGGCTTTGTGATTATCTTCTAAAAGTTGTCCTTATCATTTGAAGATGCATTATTGAAGTATTCACAGAGAAAGTAAAAGATGTGTGGGTTTTACTTTAACATACCAGCAAACAAAGTGAGTGCAGAGGAATCAGATTGGTCATAAGTTGATTAACTGTTGAAAGTGAATGATAGATGCAGAAGTACTTATTATACTTTCTTCTCTTTTTTAATGAATGCTTTTTCCATAGTAAAAAATGTTTAAAGTGTCCTACATTCTTAGAGGCAAGAAGCCATTTCAGTTAGAAATATAAGTTATCAGAAATAGTACTTTTCTGAGAAAAGGACTCAGAACTGCTGGGTCTTCTTTTCCTAAATCCTTAAGATTTATTTTGATCTTTTTGACTCTGAAAGGTTTTGAGTTTTACTATGACAGACAAAGGGAAGCCTTTCATAAAAAGATAAATGTTGACAGTGGAAATAGGAGTGGAATAGGGATATGTTCAAAATATGATATATATGCCCACAGACACCTACTCATAACTGTATTGAAGAGTTGTTTTTTTCTTTTTCCTCTCTAGGGCCTTATTTTTTACAACAAACTTCATAAATCCAAAATGACTATTTCAGGCTGTGTCGAGAGTCAGAATACTACTATAATGGCAAAGAGTTTGGAGTCAGACAGACTTACATCCAGGCCCAGCTCTGTCATCTATGAGTTCTGGTGATGGAGGGCAAATTTACTTAAATTTTCTGAACCTCAGTTTCTTCAACTGTAAAATGGGAATAATTCCAGTACCTATTTCATGAAGTAATGGTGAGAAATGAATAGTTGCATTTCACCTGTATGTGGTTTAAATTGCCACATGCTTAGAATAACTATCCATAGAATCCTAATGTGTATGTGTTGGAAAGTTAACTTCAAGAGCATGGCCATATAAACAAATGCCTCTTGTCTGCCTTTAAAACCTCTTCTCAAGTGCGATATAAAACTTTGTTTCATCACAATGAATCCACTTCCCTGAATTTCTACAAAATTCTCATATTTCAGGAGTTGAAAACGCAGAAGTTCAATTGCAAATATTTACCTCGTTTCCTTTTGAACTTGTCTTCTCAATCTCCCTCTGGAGGAGAGTGAGATGTGAAAACCAGGCTTCAGGACCATCTGATTGATTGAGGTGTGTACTTCTCTACTCGACATCATCTAGGCTGCATAGGTGAACAAAAGCTGGCTTATGTCCCCAGGAAGGCCTGGAGCTTGTCTGTTATGTCTACAGGGTGGAAGGGATAACAGGTGTTGGTGTGAAAGGCAAATTTGAGAGTCAGCATTTTTTATTGGAATCTTGACTTCCTTGCCTCATAGGCAGTTTGTCTCTCCTTTGCACCTGAGTTTTCTCAGTTGTAAATAGAGATGTCTGCTTCACCAGTTGTTGTTTGGATCAGAGGGGAACATGCATTACTTTTAAACTACAAAGAGCCGTACAAATATTTGTTGATATTTTTGCAGCATGTGTCAGACTTCCAGCATTCCAAGAGTCATCAAACACTGCAGGGATCATCCCCTGCATGCTCTGTCATCAATCTGGGAACACAGTCTGGGAGCAGATACCATCTGAAGGAGCTGCTAGTTCCCTTTGTCTTGCTCTCAGCCTCTGGGTGCTGCCTCTTGGCCCAGACAAGGAAGCTCCCCAGGATGTGGCCCTTGGACTATATTCTGTGTCCTTCAGAGTACACAGAAAACTCTACTCTGCAAGGTGTGAGGGTCACGATCCCTGAGAGGTGTCACACAGTACCACTTGTATGAAGACAAGTCGTTACAGTGTTCCTTAGGGATACCAGCCAGTGTAATGGGTGTTGAGATAAGTTATGAACAAAACAGACATAGAGTTTGTAAGCTCTGTGAGAACTCTGCTGGGCCTTCCACATGTCTGGTCCAGCACTGACCTGTAAAACTTTCTATAATGATGGAAATGTTTTCATATCTGTGTAATTCAGTAGCCACTAGCTGCATGTGAGTATTGGTCTTTTGACTTGTAGGTTGTGTCACTAAATTTTTTTTAAAGATTTATTTATTTATACAAGAACCGGGGTACAGGCCACGTGTGCGGGAGGGTGAGAGTACTCACCAAAGACAGAGTGGGGAACAGAACAGGCAGACTGAGGGGAGCAGTTGGTGAGACAGGAGTGGTCTGCTCGCCATGTGGGTATCTTCACGGCTGGCTGGGATATAACTGGCACTACAGAGGCTTCAGACAGCTTCACAGTGCTGCGCTCAACTGCCTGCGCCAACAGGGAGGCCCTGTGTCACTAATTTTAAGTTATATTTAATTTTAATAATTTTTTAAAAATCAAATAGCGGTATGTGGCTAGTATCTACCACATTGGAGGTGTTAAACCGCACTGGAAACATTCTGAGGAAGTTGAAAGGGCACTCATGCAGGTCAGAAACTTCCCTTCTTAAGAAAGAGCTGTCACTCCACTCAGAAGGCCTAGTTCCAGCTCTGCCTTCTGCTGTTGAGTGGATTTATCGTGCCTCATAGCTTCCTTTCTATGTAGTTTATTGGTCTGTAAAATGGGAACAAGAGGATTTAATTAAGTTCTTTAGTTTCCTGTGACTGCTATAATAAAATACTGCCAACATAGTAGCTTAGAAACAACAGAAATTTATTCAGTTTCAGTTCTGGAGGCCAGAAGTCCAAAACTGACTTCCCTGGGAAAAAATCATGGTGACTATGGGATGTGCTCCCATCAGAGGCTCTGTGGGAAAATCTCTTCCTGCCTCTTCCCACTTCTGGTGGCTACTGACATTCCTTGACTGGTGGCCACATCATTCCCATCTCTGCCTCTTTCACCCCATGCTCTCCTCTTCTGTGTTTGATTGCCACCTGCCTCGATCTTATAAAAACATTTCTGATAGTGTTCAGGATCCAGATAATCCAGGATAATCTCTCCATCTCAAGAACCTTAATCATATGAACAGACCTTTATTTTCCTACATAAGGGAACATGTAAATTCCAGGATCTCTTATATTTGGGAAGCCATTATGCAGTCTCCTGTACTAGTAATATTTAGTTATAGTGGGTTTGCTTTAAATCCAATACGGTGGCTGTGTAATTGGGTATGCGAAAGTTGCGAAATGCCCACGTGATCTCCCTGAGAGAATTTTCTCAGCTTTCTGAGTAGGGAGTTTGATTGAAAAAAAAACAAAAAAACAAAACAAGACAACCCTTTCCTTCTCCTGCCTGCATTTGTTCGTCTCTCTTTACTTTAATTGATGAACTCATTAATGTTTTCCAGTTCACACACTACCAATTTTAAAATACGCTGCTCCCTGCCCCAGTTTCCAAGACATGTGAAGGGGACTTTGGCTAGGATTTGTGTCACTGCTCTGCATCCGAGTGAGAGGGGAGAACATTGTTGGATCAGCTGCATAAGTAATGTGTCTAGCCTACCCATACATTTGAACTATAAAGGATTGGCCCCGGCACAGTCTAAGAACAGCTTGTGACTCTGATTTGGAATGTCATCTTTTGCTGTTACTTAATCAAATTTGAGAGCAGTGGTTGGGGAAGTAGGTTTTGTAAATATTGCTCTGAAGCTTTCACAATTCAACAGATGCCAAGTGTTTTCATTATTATTGATGTTCAAAGTTATTGGAATAAAACACAAACCTGCTTCTTGTACAGCAAAGTGCCAGCAATGGCCTGGGGAGGGGGGAGGGGAAAATGAATTTGATAAGTTTGAATGAGGAATCATTTGGCTGGAAGATCTTTATTTTCTGCAAAAGAGGCCTGAAAGGGAAATATTTCTCACCAGAAGGATATAGAAACACAATTATAATTTAATGTGAGTCACAGAACTGTGTTGTTTAACCAGGGAACAAAATGACTTAGAGGCAGAAGACAATCACTTCAATTGTGTCTCTTAAGAACACGTTGTTCTGTTGGTCTGCTCATGTCCTTAGGTTGAGTGGCTGCCTGTCTATTCTGTTTCCCAAGGCGGTCAGTGGCTTCAGTATTAGTCACTTGCCTGGGGTTGCTTTTCGAAGAATTAATAATGTTAATAAATATTTACTAAGTGCCAGGCACTGTGTTTATGCTTCACTTGAATTAACTCATTGAATCACCTTACCTTGTAGGTAAGTATCATGAGCCCAGTTTTATAGATGAGATGTTTGGCAATTTATCCAAAGTCTTGGAGCTAGTAGGTGTCACAGCTGGGTTTTGAGCCAGCGCCCCCTGCTCCAGCGTCCAGCTCTAAGTCACATACCCTCTTTCTATGTAGTTTATTGGTCTACATACTTTCTATGTAGTTTATTGTTCACCCTTCACTTTTTCTCCAAAGCCTATGTAACTGCCCTGTGATATTCATTCGTGGTCCTTGTCAGTAGGGATATATGTCCTAAGGCTTCAGCTGCTTTGTAATGTCTGAGCATTTGTGCTTTTTTTTTTTTTAACTGGCTATATCTTTTCAACCCTCCACATATTTTAAGGTGGAAGAGGAGACAGAATTTGATAGCTTCCCAGGGATAGACAGCAAATCTTTTCCCTACATTTAAAGAAAATCTTACTTATTTTGTGACGGGGAAATGTTAATCCTTCAGATTTCTGGTCTGTTTCTGACTGATGAGCTAACAGTCTGGTTTTCAAAGTCTGGCACTTGTGTTCTGAGAGCTGGTACCATAAAATACTGCGTTCACGAATGCTTTCTCTCACCCAGAAAGTATTTGTAGACTCCCCACAATATGTCAGGCCCGGCTGGGAGTTGGGGACACATTTGCGGACATGACTGGTATCCCAGACTTGTTAGTGTTTTCATCAAGGGTTCTGTTAGCGTTTAGATCAGTCCTTCATTGTGTGTCTGTCCTACTTGGCTTATTTAGCCGCCTCATCCCTGACCCACTGAATTCTCAAGCAGGGGTCAGCTGAAAACACCACCACACATTTCCATATGCCTCCAGAGGGCACTACTGCCCCTGGTTAGAGCCACTGCAGGGAAGACAGTGGTTCTGTGGTTTGATGCAGTTCCCAGTCGGTCTGGAGCACACTTGTCTCTTCTCTAGGAGTATGAACCTTACTAAGTTAGGGCAGTAGAAGGAGGGGATATTTGAAATAGCAGAGGGAAAATCAAATCTATCATCACCCTGCTCTGAGAAGTTGGTACTTTAGATGCTCCCTGCTGAGCCTCGACTAGGAAAGCTGCTTCCCCCCTACTCTTCTTTAATCCCCTTCTCCCTACTCTCCCACCCTCACCCCCGCCCACCAGTTCCATCAAAGGCAAGCAGATCCACCTGAATGACAGCCTGGGTCCGAGGCTAAGGAGTACCCAGGGGTACTCCTAGCCAAAGGGGTAGAGAGGGGTTAAGTTGAGCATTTGTGCTTTTTTTAAAACTGACTATATCAACTCCTCACATATTTTAAGATGGAAGAGAAGATAGAATTTGATAGTGTCTCAGGGATAGAGAGCAAAGCAGTACTTCTGGCCAAAGGGATAGAGAGGGGTTAAGTTACCCAGAGCTTCACGCAGGAAGTAGAGGGAGGACTCCTTGATAAGACAGACGGGCACCTTGGGGGCAAAGGTAAAGATGTATTTTCCCAATCCTCTACATCCTAAAGCAAGATTGTCCCAGTAACCAGCCTGTACCCTCTTTCCCTTCTTGCTATTAGCACCATAGCAAAAGATTTACACAGAGAAGAAGAATGAGGCTAGGACCCTGCTCTCAAAGAACTCGTCATGAAGCCTGCCAAGTTTTCAGCATTGTTTGGGATCGTGAAGTGAATGAAGTAAGCAACCTTTGCCCATATGGACTTTAGAGGCTAGCATGAGCGATAGACCATTTAGAGAAGATTTATAAGATTTAAAAATTTAAAGTTGGACCCAACATGTGTTGGCAAGGATGTGGAGGGGCAAACCCTCCTCCACTGGCTAGTGGAGATATAACTTGGTATCATCTCTTGAGAATAAAAGTTACCCCATGACTCAATACCGCACCTCCTACTTATACCCAGAAGAACTGTCCTAGGAAACCGTCCTTGGCATGTAGTCAAAATTTCTTTGTAATAAAGGGGAAAGTCATTTCCTCATCAGTAGAAAATTTGTTTCTTAATTTACTTGATTTTAAGTTTTTCTCCAATTTTAAGCATTTGTAGCCCACTTGGATAGCTGCTATCAGTACTAACAAGGGTTGGCCATTGAGGACAGAAACCCATGAACAAGAAGGAAACCAAATAATACTGAAAAAGATTCTGAGTTCAGCTTGGTTAATGTGTCTTGTTATTAGAAACTGTATATAGTTTCCTGTGTCCTATAATAAATTGCTGCACACAGGTATCTTAAAGCTATAAAAATTTTACTCCTCCATAGTGCTGGCAATGAGAGATTGAAATCCAAGTGTCATCAGGTCAGTGCCCCCTCCAAGGCTCAAGGAGGGATACTGTACCTTGACTCTTCCAGCTTCTGGTGACCGTTGGCATCACTCCAGTAACCAGACTGTACCTCCATTTTTCACACGATCCCCTTGAGTCTCCTTTATTGTTTAAGAACACTAGTCATTGGATTTAGGATCACTTGGACATCCAGGATGATCTCATCTCAAGGCCCTTAATTATATCTGCAAAGACCAGTTCCTCAAAAAATTCATATTCAAAGGTCTGGGGCATTAGAACATACACATATTTTTTATGTGCTACCATTCAGTCCACTACAACATAGTTGCTCATTGTTGTGACTTTATAGGTCAGATAATATGGTTCTATTTTCAACCTAAAAAGTGGTTCCTGACTCATAACAATAAGAATAAATAGTTTAGTATTCACTGGAGCGCTATAGAAAGCCTGAAGTCCCCTCTTAACCAAGTTGGAAGGTCTTTTAGTTAACACTGGAGAGGAGACTTTTGAAGATTTTAACAGAGGGAATAAAGTTGTGGGCCGTAACATGTTCTTGACAGTGTAAGTCCCTGGCTCCCTGGGAGATAGGCCATGTTCAGCCTCCAGTATGCCCCAGCACAAATATGGATAATGAGACCCGGCACCAGATACATATTTGTCAGAATAGAAAAGTCTGAATTAAATTAGCAGAGAGAAGATACGTGTGAGAAGGGGAAAACTAGTCACATTTTGAGTCCATTTAATCTCCTTTGGGAGGCAGTAGATGGATCCCAGAAAGATAGCCATGGACATTGGAAAGGGATAAAAAGGGAATGGACTTGGAATCAGATAGACCTGATTTCAGGTTGGAGGTTTCCTCCAGAATAAGCACCCTGGACTTCAGCCATGGCGGAGCAACTATTTCGAATTAGCCCTCCTCCCACAAGCATCTATACACCCAACAAAGTATAGGGGCAAGTTTTGTTGGACAGTGACAAGTATAAATAGACTGATAGGAAACTTAGAAGTTGAGTCCTATAATCATCCAGCTCTCTGCTTAGGGGTAGTAGTCTGTGGCAGAAAGAACTGGAATTTAAGCAGAGCACAAAGGTCCCATTGAATGAAGGAAACAGAAACCAGAACTTAGGGCAATTGAAGAAGCTGAGATGGGTGGGCCAGGATATGTGTGGAGGTCCCCTCTTGAGTCCATGACTGGGAGATACATATGCAAACCACCAGGTGCTGCTGTAGGGCTTAGAGCAGAGTGTGGGCACTTGCGGAAGGTAGTGCTGGTGTTTACTGGTTTATCAGCCCAGCTAGAAAGGAGAGATCTCATAAATGACTTGTTAATATCGCAGACAAACGGATGAGATGCTAGAAAGGTTATATACATTAAAGTAAGGACTACACTAGAGCATGGTTTCTCAATGTTGCTACTCTAGACATTTTTTTTTTAAAGATTTATTTATTATTTATGCAAGCACTGGGTACAGTCAGAAGCACGGGAGGGTGAGAGAATTCACCAGAGCCAGAGCAGGGAGCAGAGCAGGCAGAAGGACCAAAGTACATTGCTGAGGGGAGCACCGGGCGGCAGGAGAGGTCTGCGCGCCATGCGGGACCCTCCTCCAGTGGCCAGGGAGCAGCCGGGGATCGAACCGGCGCTGCAGAGGCTGTGGGCAGCTTTGCAACCCAGCGCTCAACTGCTGCGCCACTGGGGAGACCCTCTAGACATTTTGGATCAGAGAGTTCTTTGGGGTGTGTGGGTAGGCTGTCTTGTGCATTATAGCACAGTTAGCAGTATCCATGGCCTCTACCCACTTGATACCAGAAGTACAGCACCATTAACCTGTGACAACCAAAGATAGCTCCAGACATGGTCTGGTGTTCCCAAGGAGCAGAATCACCTAGGGAAAGATATGCTTTCTCTTTATCCCTACATCCCTACCAAAGCCCAAGGTAGAACCATGACAAAATGTGCAGTAGGAAGTGTGTAGAAGTCTAGTCCTGCCAAGGCAGAAGGACTTGGGAAACTTGAGGCTTTCCACATATCCACATTAACAAATCAGAAAACTAAGCCTTCACTAGTTCAAATTAGTTAGCCAGTAATGAACTGCAGAACACATGCCTTTCAGGAGAAGATAACAAAATCCAAATATGGTAGACCGCCGCTTTATGATACTAATCTGTTCTGCAGACTTGATGGAATAGTGAAAATATAATTTAAACACAGTGATACATTGATAATGGGTAATTTTTTCTAAGATAGTGGCACATAACTAAGCTTTTATAAGACTGAGCATACAATAAAACAAATACCGAATTTCATTTTTATTGACATTAAAAAGGTGAAATTTAAAAAAGTAAAATAAATTGGAGAAGGTTATTTCAAAATCAGAGTTTGCTAATTTGGGAAAAACCAAATTCTTGTACCAATTCACTAACTTTTACACCAACATGATGCTTTTTTATATATTTCATTTCAATCTAATTGACATTTTCTTTTTAATATGTTCTTTAGGACTCATGGCTATTATTTAGCACAATATTTTTACATAGCTCAACAATAACCACTTGTATGAAAGGATATATATGTAGACTAAAAAACAAAACATTTCTACATTTCACCAAAATGAAAAATGTGGACCTGTGTGAAGATCCTCAATCCCACAAATACCTTGTGATTGGCTCATATGCTTAAAGTTATTCTACTTCCCCACCCACGTAGTCTAGTTGGTGGCAATTGTAAAGTGAATATTAACTTGTAAGGTGCTTCCTATTTTAATAGGAAGGACTCATAGTAATGTGATTTTACCATGAGTATAGTGGATTGATAGTATATGTATATAGTAATACATCCCTTATTATGTACTAACCACAACATCCAATTTTCAGTCAAGAAACACTAGACGCAAGGAAACAGAAGAAAAAAGCAAAATAAGCTATTAAATCCAGGATGGCCCAGATACTGGATTTGGACAATGAACACTGTATAGGAGCTATTATACAGGTAATCTTGACAAAGAAATGGAGATTACAAAAAGAACAAATGGAAATTCTAGAAGTAGTAAAAGTGAAAACTAAAATGAGTAATACATGAAGGAATTTAACAACTGAATTGAGTTAGGAGAAGACAGAATCAAGAACTTGAAGGCAGGTAAGTAATAATAATCTATCAATAGAGAGTGGAAAGATTTTTTAAAATGATAGTCTTATCTGTGTGCAATTGGTGGTCTAGAAGGAGCAGGCTGAGAGGATTCACCTGCAGCTGATCTGAGTTATAGGAAATGTCAAAGTATGTCGTTCAGGCACCTGGGACCACACACCAGTCTAGGGAACATGTCATATAAAGCAACAACAAAAATTGTATAGTCAAAACAAAAATAATTCCATGTTCCACATGTAGTCTCCTAATAATACTCAAGTGAATTGTATTCACAATCCATAACAACACACCCTTGAATACTCGTAATAGTTCTAAAATATGCTCACAAAGTCTTTTTTAAAATAAATTTTTAAATTGATTTACATCATTGTTCACTTTTAAACATTATTTGCTTCCCTCTACCACCTCAGGTGTAATCCCCATAGACTTTCGTTCACCACTGGGGAGGCCCCCTTCTGGCTTACCCGTGCACCATCACCTCAGTCCCCTGTGCTCCTCCCTCCCTCCCTCTTATCCCTCTCCCGCCTCCTCCCCTGCAGTATGTCTCTTATTTATAATTGTCCCTTTTTGCTTTGTTGTGTTTTGTACTGTTACTTTTTTACACTGATGTCTTATTTGGTTCCCCCATATTCCTTTTATAAGTGAAACCATCTGATATTTTTCTTTTTCCTTCTGGCTTATTTCTTTTTTTTAAAGTTATTTATTTATTTATTTTTAAAGGTTTATTTATTTATTTATACAAGCACTGGGTACAGTCAGAAGCGCGGGAGGGTGAGAGAATTCACCGAGCCAGAGTGGGGAGCAGAGCTGGCAGAAGGACCGAAGTACACTGCTGAGGGGAGCAGTGGGCGGCAGGAGAGGTCTATGCGCCATGTGGGACCTCCTCTGGTGGCCGGGGAGCAGCCGGGGATTGAACTGGCGCTGCAGAGGCTGCGGGCAGCTTCGCAACCCAGCGCTCAACTGCTGCGCCACTGGGGAGGCCCCCTTCTGGCTTATTTCACTGAGCATAATTCTTTCTAGCTCCATCCATGTTGCTGCGAATGGCATGAGTTTATCTTTTGATTGCTGAATAATATTCCATTGTGTATATATACCATATCTTCTTGATCCAGTCCTCTATTTTGGGGCTCAACAAAAACAAAATAAAGAATCCAGTTAAGAAATGGGCAGAAGAACTTAGAAGACATTTCTCCAAAGAGGAAATGCAAATGGCCGACAGGCAGGCATCTGAAAAAATGTTCAACATCCCTTATAATCAGGGAAATGCAAATCAAAATCACATTGAGATACCACCTTATACCAGTGAGAATGGCACATATCAAAAAAAACCAGCAACAACAAGTGTTGGCGGGGATGTGGTGAAAAGGAACTCCCCTCATTGCTGGTGAGAGTGCAAACTGGTCCAAGCACTATGGAAAGCTGTCTGGAGGTTCCTCAGTCTACTAAAAATGGAGCTACCATATGACCTGGCATTTCCACTCCTAGGGATCTACCCAATGGACATAAAGTCTTTTTGACACTTTCCCCTCAAAAGGTAGAGGCCAGTGCTTCCTCTCTAGTCTGGCCAGAACTTGGCAGCTCCCTTACAATGTGTAAGAATATGGTGGAAGTGAGTGTGACTGATTTCTGAGACTGGGTCCCAAAAGGCCTTGCAGCTTCCTTCTATTCTCCCTCTTGGATCACTCATTCTGGCAAAGCCAGCTGTCATGTAGCCCCTTTGCTGAGAACTAGGCCTCTTGCCCACAGCCATAACAGAGAATCTTCTTGAAAGCGGGTCTCCCAGTCTATCAAGGCTTCAGATGACATCAGCCCTGGCTGACATCTTAACTCTGACCTCATGGGAGATCTGGAGCCAGAGGAACCGAGCTAAACTTCTCCAAAATTCCTGACCCAGGGAAACAGGGAGATAATGTTATTGTTTTGAGTAGCTAAATTTGGAGATAATTTATTATGCAGCAATAGAGTCAGTCCTCCTTGGTGTATGTCATTGATCATCTCATGCTGAGCAACAGCTCTGAAATCTCTCATCCTGTTACTTATTTTCCACTGTTTTCAAAACGTCCATACATATCCCCACTGTTCAGGCCATGTGTCCCCCTCCCTTCAGCACTGGAGCTCTCTCTCCCCATCCTCCTCCTCTCTCACTGTTTGCTTGCTTGTTTTGTTTTTGTTGTGTAGCCTTTTTCATGTAAAACCCCCATTCCTGTTTCTCTGACTATTCCCACTGGCTAGCCAAATTTCCCCAATAAGACCCAAAAGTGGAGGACAGAAGGAGCCAGAAAGAGGAAATGTTGAGCAAGTAATGCCAACTTTTCTTCACTAGGAGGACAAGGGGGAGCTCTGTAGGCACATGTTTGTCAGTCATTTTTGCTCCTATGATACTGGTATCTGCAACCAAAATTTGTTATTTGCTTTCTTTATATCAGGTCTGTGGTTGGAGATTTAGATATGTGTATTTAAACCTAAGAAAACACATCCCAGTGAAGGAAATGCCAGAATTATCCCATTTTTTAAAAGAGAAAATTGAGGCCTAGAGAAATTAAATTAATTGTTCGCAGTCACAGAGCTGTTGAACAACAGGGCCAAGGTTTAAAGGTCTGTGTATTTCCAAAGTCCATGGCTTAAGTCCCTCTGCATAGTCCATCAAATTGGGCTGCAATCAGCTCAAATTCATTTTTAACTTCCACAAAACCACAGGACCGACTTCTCACAGATTCAGTGCCAACAAAGACATTTTTAAATCCATGTTGCCTAAATTCCCTTTTGAACCAGGAAGAAATCTAGGATTTCTCCAAACCTTACTGAATTCATGGACACCATTTTCTTTAACCTCAGATGGAATCTGAGTGGAAAATTCCTGGAATGTCTGGCTTTGGAAGTGAAATCTAATTTGCACATGCACACCCACCCACCCACCCACACACACACACTCTTTCTCTCTTTCTCTCTCTCTCTCTCTCTCTCTCTCTCTCACACACACACACACACACACACACACACGCACGCACCAAACCTGATCATTACCTTTCCATTTGTCAGGTGTTACAGTAGGCGGCAGGACCATTTGCTCCACTGGATGAAATTACACACCCTTGGTGCGTCATTGGACATGGAAACCCTTCCTCAACATGCTGAGGTTTGGCTCTGAAAAGCAGTTGCTTCTGCTGCCCATGCTCTTTCAGACTTCAGGGAGGCCACATGCCTTTTGAAAAAATGCTTATTTTTATGATTAAGGAAGCAGCACAGTAAATGCAATAGAAAACAGAAGGGGAAATTACTCACCACCTAGTTCCCCCAGACAATGATTATTCTTGTGACACACTCATTAGGCATCCCCTTGGGCCACCGGATTCTGACCTCTTGTTAGGTCCCTGTTTGGGCCCAGATGTGAAAGCTTTCTATTTCAGGACTTTCTGTTTTTGCCACTGAAACTTGGCTGGTCTGCAGCTGAGGCTGTCCGCTCAATTTGGAAGTCTGGGAGCTTACGTCTTCTCCCATCAGTCCTGCTGGAGGGCTCCCTGCAATGAAAGGTAGACTTGTCCTGTGTTCCATTATCCTAGCACATGCTTGTCTCTTGGTGTAATTGTGTTATTGTTTGCAGCCACTATCTTCCTCTCTCTTGAGGGTGTCATCCATCCATAACCTTTGCCACACCTTTCCTTTCCAGGAGCAAATCCAAGAAGTGGAATATGTTTCTATCTGGGGTTATTCTAGTAGGTGGATTATATAGTCAGGCTTGACCATGTGATTTGCTTTGGCCAGTAGAATGTGGGCAGTGGGATGTGGAAGGATTTATACCATGTCCGAGCAGAAGCTTTCAATGAGATTGCAGAGCTTGGCTTGGCCTCTTGCCTTGCTTGCCATGAGATCTACATGTCCCAAATTTGCACTTCCTCTTCATCCTGCATCTGGTAGTGAGAAGAACTGTGAAGCTGAGCTGAAGCCCATTTCAAACCAGCTTCCCATAATCAGTCTGGGGTGGGGTGGGGGCGGGGAGGAGGGGAAAACCCTAAGACTATCTCTGCCCATCTCCAAATGGAATGTACACATTCACTCATCCTTAGTGAGAGCCTACTCTGTGTGAGGTAGTTATAATAGATTTGAGAGGATAAACTGAGATATGACTAGTGAGGAATGCAGTATGGGAAATATGTGCTGTACTAGAACTTGGGAAGAGGTGTAATGGGAACTCAGAAGAATAAATGGTGACTCTTGACAGTGTGGGTCAGAGAAGACGTCCTTGAATAGAGGCTATTGGTCTTAAAGCATGAAGAAAAATTTCGTAGGTAGAGGGTGAAGGGCAGGGGAAAATAGCAGGTTAGAGGCTCAAAAAAGCAGACTGTCCAGGGGTCAGTGAAGAATTTCACATAGCTGAAGGCGGGTGCTTAGGAAGGAGTGTGGAGAGATGAGAAGACAGGGACTGAGTGGCAAGGGATCCCAGACCTTGTTCAACATGATAAGGGCTCTGGGCTTTGCTGAAAGGTGAGGGGCAGAGTATTGAGTTTCAAGCCCCTGAGATACCCACATAAGCAATTTTTGAAAGCTCTCCCTGATGACAACATGGGAGTTGGAGAAGAAGGCCTGGAGGATGGCAGCATCTAGGAAGGAATTGCCACATCCTCCAAGAGAAAAGGGTGGAGGGTTCACATGAGGCAGATGAAGGAGGAATGGGTTTACAGGCTCTTTCGGAGGCAGAACTGTCAGAGCTGGGGACCAGTAGGATGGGGGATACCAAAAGAAGGGCCTAGGATAATTCCCAGGTTTCTTTATTGGAAAACTGGGAGAAAGGGGTTGGTCTGCACCAAGACAGAAGGTGGTAGTGGGGTGGTGAGGAGGGGATTAGCAGGTTTCTGGGTGAGAAGGAGATGAGGAGCTGAGGTGTGTCTTAAACACACCAGTTCCCTTGGCAGATCAGGTTGCTGCCGCACAGATGTCAGCTGGGTTCTTGAGGGAGCTGGGAAAGGAGAGGCAGACATGGGCGGGTGGGCTGTAGAATGATGATCCCCTAGACAGGACATCACCACTACAAAGAAAACACCTCATTGTTGTTCTTGCAGTTAGTAATTTTCTTCCATCCTTGCACATTCCCTTCATGATTCCAAGACTTTGCAGAGACAGAGTCCAGTTGGCCATATGGGCAGAGGCCCACCTCCGGGTTTAGGGAGACTGATTTTCAGTCCCCCAGTAGACTCAGGTAATTTCCCCAGTAGAAATCAAGATGATCTCAGCTATGAAAAGGAAGAACAGATGCCACATGACTCCAAAGTGACAAATGTCCATTTGTAACTCCATCACTTGTGCCTCAGTTTCCCTCGTGATTGTTGCAGAGAGGCCACTACTTCACATACAGCTCAGGTGCCCTCCATGTGAATCAGAGCAATTGCTTTTTAAGTGTTTGTTGTTTATTATTATTTACACAAATAACCCCAGTATCTTCTGGTAGTGGGTAAGGGGCCAACATATTTCATAGGAAACATTTCAGAAAGGAGGCATTTCTCCAAGCAGTTATTTACTTCATATCCTGCACACGTAACCATGATGACCTAAGTCACTCCTGGATAAAGCCAGAGCCTGGAGCCATCATGGGCGCCCCCTGCAAGGCTGCTTGGGGCAAAATTTCTAACATTTATAGCTGACATCCACCACCAACCAGGGACTCACAGCTGTGCCTGCTGCTATGCATTGTTTCATTGAATCCTCCCCTAATCCTGAGGTATAGAGGGGACTTCCCCCAGTTTATAAGCAAGAGCGATGAACTCCATGGCTGCCTGTGACTTGCCCACAGACAAGGGGTGGAAAGTGGCAGAGTTGAGCTGACAACTGAGCTTGTCTGCAAGTCCCAGGCAGATGCTGGGAGGAGGCTGGCCAGGAAGAAGTCTTTGGGATGTGAGTGCAAGCTCAAGCAGGGGGCCTGCCTGCGGCCTGGGGGCACCTGGAGGGGACACAGCCCTGGAGGCCAAGAGTCCCAGAGCCGCCCCCTGCACAGCCAGCTGCATGAGTCTAGTCTTCTCCAAGGGAGAAATGAGCTGCCCTGTGGCCGGAGATCCCACTCACCAACTCTGGTTTAACCCGCGGATCTCACCCACAAAACTGGGCCGGGAGTCTGCCCGGGACTCTCCCCACTGACCCCCCTCCACCGCCGGCAGCTGGAGTGGATGAGCTGACAGCTCCGCGGCGCCGGAGGAGCAAGAAGTGGCGCGATCGCGGCTGGCGTGCGCCAGAGTCTGCGTCTCGCCGAGGCACCGGGCTGTCTGCACAGTAGCTTTGGCTGCAAACAGATCGGCCCAAGGAAAGTAGGTCAGGGCGGCCCGGCGCTTTCTGCGACGAGACCGCGCTCCCTGCTTCTCCCTGACGCCTTCCCTGCCACTCCCTGCTTTCCAGGTTCTCTGCGCTCCTGTCCCCTCCCACGCCTTGCCTCTGGGTGCTCCCCCTAGACCACCCCTCCTCCCGCCTGCCTTGGCCTCTCCTCCCTTCTCTCTCTGCCCGCTGACACCCTCGCCAGCTTCCTCTCCTCCCCTCCTGCCACACTTGGGTACACTCACTGCCTGTGTCAGTCCTTAATACCACCACACACTCTGGCTTTTTAGAGAGACAACGTGCTTGTCTCAAAAGATGCAGAAAAGTTCACGTGTGACAAAAGGAGAAATCCCACCACTCAGACATAGCCAAAGGTCACCCTGCATGAGCACTGCCCCCAATATCGGGTATGGATACATGCACATACATCTGTGTGGTTCGCATGGTGTGCATGCAGGTAGAGGATGAATGACGTTTGTAAAATGAGATGCTACCTTTATGAAAAAGTACTCTTTTTAATTGAGTTTTTTTCCGAACCAATGCAAGTAAAGTCATTGTAGCAAACTGGAAATAATTGCTGATCCTGCAGGGGAGGAGGAAGGAGAGGGATCAGAGGCAGGAGGGAGGGAGCCAGGAAGGGAGGAGCACAGGGGACTGTGGTGATTGTGCTCCTGTGAATTGGTGGAGGAGATTCTATGGGGACTACACCTGAGGGTACAAAGAAAAAAAGCAAACAGTTTGAAAATGAACCATGAGGGGGCCTCCCTGGTGGCACAAGGGGTTGAGCCAGCTCTGCGAAGCTGGCTCAAGGGGTTGAGCATAGTTCTGTGAAGCTGGCTGTGGTGTCAGTTTGATTCCCCAGCAGGGAGCTACCCACATGGCACAGCAGACCTCTCCTGACTCGCCCGCTGCTCCCCTCAGCAGTGTGTTTCAGTCAATCCACCTGTTCTGTTCCCCACTCTGTCTCCAGTTAATCCTCTCACCCCCCGCACCTCTGGCCTGTACTCAGTTCTTGTATCATAAACAAATCTTTTTTAAAAAAGAAAATGAACAATGATGTAAAATATAAATAAATCAATAAATTGAAAAAATAAAAAGAAAATAATTGTTGCATGATAAATAGGTGTCTTTACCACAAGAGGTAGAAGAAAAGATTCTTTTAAGAAGAGAAGAAAGATCAGTGAGTGAGGGCTGGGAGAGGGATGAGAGACGAGGTGGGCAGAGAGAAAAAGGGAATGGAAGCGAGGAGAAAGAATGAGCATTGAGTGTTGGTGGTTGGAAATTTTATCATTACCTCTGCTAAGAGAGAGGAGAGCACCAGCATGTATGATTTCCTCCTGTCACTTCTGCTTTTTTCCCCCTGGTTTTTAAAGGTTACACTATGATTATTTTTTATTTTTCCAGGTTTATAACATTTGTATTCAGCTGTAGAAACATATTGCCCATAGTGTGACTGCTGGCTGTATGTTAAATAAATAATCTTCCATGTCTGTTGCATCCCCAGATTGTTTATTTTGTTATGTATTAATTGTTGTCTGGATTTCATGTTGAAGTCATTGTTTCAGGAATGACTTAGGATTCTAGTATATCTTGCATGGCATCACAGACTGGGTATAAGGGCGTCAAGGTATACTTGCTTTGAGAACTCTGTAGACATTATCCCTATCTTCAGGCATTAAATGCTGCTGTGGGATGTTCGAGCTTAGCTAGATTTAGTTAGATTTCTTTTTCTTCTTGTGTGTGACTTATTTTTGTTCCTGGATGTTGAAAGATTCTTTTTGCATCTGCATGAGCCAACTTAATATATTGAATATATGATGATATAGTGGGATATAGGGCCTCCCTGGTGGTGCAGCGGGTTGAGTGCAGCGCTGTGTAGCTGTCCACAACCTCTGCAGTGTCAGTTTGATTCCCAGCCGGCCAGGGAGATTACCACATGGTGTGGCAGACCTCTCCTGTTGCGCCCGCTCAGCAGTGCATTTTGGTCATCTGCCCGTTCTGCTCCCTGCTCTGTCTCTGGTGAATCCTCTCACTCTTGCGTGCCTCTGGCCTGTACCCCAGCTCTTGTATAAAAATAAATAAATCTCTTTTTTAAATAAATAAATCTTTAAAAAAATATAGTGGGATATATTTGCATTCAAGCATTCTGAGTAAATTTTTCTATACTCGATTGTGCCCTTTTGTGCTGAAAAGTCATTCTTCTATATCATGAAAATTATCTGTATTGTGTTTTTGTATTATAGATATATAAAATGTCAAATATACATATTTTGAATAATTTTATCTTCCATATCTATTAGTTCCTCACTAACAGTTTTAAGATCATTGTCATTTTAATTATGAGGCAAGCCTTTTATTTCAGCAGTTCAAATTTTAACACAAATTCTGTTCTTTCTTGGCTGTCCTAAATTATTTATTGGGTCCATAATACTGTTGTTTTGGTCTTCAATTTGTTTCCTTAGTTCTTCAGTCTCCATTTAGAAAATCTCATTCTTTTGTTTTATTATCTTCTTTAGGGCTCCTGTTCTAGTGAAGATTCATGTTCTTATTTGTTGCTGTAAGCATGAAGTAGTTGTAAGGGATTTCCTTCTCTTTTCTGAATCAACCATTTCTCCTTGGTTGAGTTGTTTGTTGTATATTTGCATGTCTTCTTCCTTATTTTCTTTTCTGCAAAAAGTCTGCATAGTTTTTTATGCCATTTTTTTCATCTTGTTTATGCTTAGACAGCCCTGACCAGGCATTCTATTTGTAATATTTTAGTGTGGATGACTTCTTCACTTTCCTCTGATCTTATCTGAAACCAGATTGTTTCCTCTCCACCATATATTTTGAGGGCTAGATATTTTGTTTTCTGTATTCACTTATCTGTGGCCTAGGAAGAAGATAGAGGGAGGAGAGGCATCATTTGGGCAAAATGCTTTATGTTAGAACCCACTGCGTTCTATTGTCTCTTGTGTCAAACATCTTGGATCAGGTTTACTCCACCCAGCTGGATATGTACCCCCATTTCTATGGGGTGAGCTAGCCTTATGTTTCGTTTTCCAATTCAGTATATAGGTTTGGAGCCTTCCTTTCTACGTTCACTTTTAAAAAAATATATATATATTTTTAATTTATATCTTTTACATCATTGTGTATTCCTCGTGAAATTCCCACCACCAGTTCACCTGCGAACCTTCACCATAGTCTCTTGTGCTCTTCTCTCCCCTGTTTTGGTCCCTTTTACTTCCCCTCCCTTTCTTATTTATGGTTGCCTGCTAATTTTTTTTACTGTTATATATTCCCCCCACCCTGATCCCTTATTTGGTTCCCCTATATTTCTCCTTTAAGTGAAACCATTCGCTATTTTTCTTTTTCCTTTTGTCTTATTTTATTGAGCATGATCCCTTCTAGCTCCATCCATGTTGCTGTAAATGGCATGAGTTTTCTTTTTTGATTGCTGAATAGTATTCCACATCTTCTTGATCCAGTCATCCTTTTTTTTTTTTTTTTTTGCATTTGGGTTGTTTGCCAATAAATATAGGGGTGGAGAATCTTTTTGAATTTATGTTTTTGTGTCCTTTGGGTATATTCCTAGGAGTGGAATTGCTGGGTCATATGGTAGCTCCATTTTTAATGGTTTGAGGAACCTCCACACAGCTTTCCATAGTGGTTGGACTAGTTTGCACTCCCACCAGCAGTGTAAGGGAGTTCCTTTTTCTCCACAAATCACCAACATTTGTTGTTTCCTATTTTTTTAATGTGTGCCATTCTCACTGGTGTAAGGTGGTATCTCGTTGTGTTCTTTTTTTCTGTAGATTCATGAGCTAGTTCTTTCCAGCTAGTTCCTTCTGCTATTTCTATATCAAGAGGAAAAAAGGTAAGAATTAGGGAATTAAGTAAAGCTTCTCTGGATTTTGGGGGATTAAGTAAAACTTCTTTGGATTTTGTTGATCTATAGACACAACTTCTGAGGCATTGATATGGGGCAAAACCAAGGGGTGCCCAGAGACCCCAAACTGTTAAAGGGAAAGACCCATGCCCATGCTGCCTCTTCTAAGGATTTGGGGTCACCCATGTGTATAAAGCAAAATAATCAAATTCTAATGTGCTCAAATAATTTAATTGGTGAGAGCTTCAAAGGGAATAGAGAAGGGAAAGGGGAGTAGGGGAGACAAGGATTTAAAAATATGGATTCCTGCTCAAAATTCCAAATTGACCATCTCCTTCCTTGTAGACACACATTCAACTATATAGACAGGGCCCAAGAGCAGAGTTGTCAGGAGAATGAATCCTACCAAGTTCCAACAGGAAACACAGCAAGAGGTAGCACAGGATCAAAAGGGCTGGGAGAAGAGAGAACCAAAATTGAAAAGTGTGCCGTACAAGCGGAATCCAGCATGTGGCCAAGATGGTGCTTGGCATAGTGTCTCAAGAGTGGTATGGTGCTGCCTGACGAAGCGCTAAAGCCTGAAAAGAGAGAGTGAGCATGCAGAGGTTCAGTGTTTAAGTCCAACCTGTCTGCTCAGCTCTGCCTTTCTTCCCAGCAGCCCCTGGTTCAGGAAATCCTGTTCACAGCATGCTGGGAATTTAGGTGCCTGAGATGGGATGACTAGGATGTGCTGTTGCACCAGCCTGCTGGCCAGCCTGCCTTCATGCTACATCCTCTAACAAGTTGAGGGTAGCTTGAGAGCCATGCCATGTTGTATTTGTTGCTTTGCTTTAAAATGTTTTGTTTCTTTCCTTATTAACTGAGCCTTCATTACTTTTTTGGTCTTTGATGGCAATTGATGACTTTTTGTTTTTTTGTTGGCTTAATTATTTTGCTTATTATGCTAGGTGTTGGGGTTGGGGAATTTTGAAATGCAATTTCAGTCATCTTTCTCTCTTAATTTCTTGACTTGTGCTCTGTCCATAACTCTCAATTGTCCACAGGTCTGGCACTTTGATTAAAAAAGAAAAGGGGGCCTCCCCTGGTGGCGCAGAGGTTGAGTGCTGGGCTATGAAGCTGCCTGCAACCTCTGCAGCGCTGGTTCCATCCCCGGCGAGGGTCCCACATGGTGCACAGACCTTTCCTGCCTCGCCTGCTGCTCCCCTCAGCAGTGTATTTCAGTCAGTCTGCCTGTTCTCTTCCCTGCTCTGGCTCTGGTGGATTCTCTCACCCTCCCACGCTTCTGACTGTACCCAGTGCTTGTGTAAATAAAATTAAAAAAAGAAAAGAAAAAAAAAAACCCCTCTAGCTCTTGTCCCTATTCACTCATTTCATTGTTCATTTACTCCACACATTCATCAACATTTATGTTAAAGACATGGTTGTAATGATTTCTTCACTGTTTCTTCACTGTTGCTTCCAAATTACACATACTGTACATTCCCATATCATATTGACCCAAATAGTGTAACTGAATTGAGAATATTATCACATCATATAAAACTACCCCCCAAAATGGAAAAATTGAAGAAAAAATTTTCAAGTCGTTAAATGATAAATTGGGGAATAAATTAAGTTGTAGGGCTATTCTTTCTTTTTTAAAAAATCTTCCAGCCAAGTGCACTTTACAACTAGCTCATAAACACACACACATTCTCTGAAGTTGTTTAAAACCTTATGTCATCAGCCCTGCTTATTTATTAGTTTCCCAACTTCCTGTTGAAATATTCCTGTTGAATATTCCTAGTTCCTGATAATGGCAACCTTTTGTTTATATGGTCACTTATAGTTTAGAAAGTGTTTTCCTTTCCTTTTTTTTTTTTAACTTGACACTCATTATTTGCCTCAATTCACAAAATGTGAATTTTTTTTAATATTTTATTTTAGATAATTCTTACATCATTTTTCATTTTTGCACAATGTGTGCATTTTCATTTTGGTTATATTCCCTGTATAATTGCACCCCCCCCTTATTTTGACCGTAATCCTTCCTCTCCCCGCCCCCCACCCCATACTGTGTCTCTAGTTTATAGTTGCTTGTTGATTTTGATTTTTACTTTGTATTGATAATCCTATACTTGTTTTCCACACATTATGGGTCTCTGCTATCTTGAAATATATGGAGTGTTTTTATTTATGGGGAATAAAATTTAGTTCTTGCTTATAGTGAAAATCTAGTGTACACACAATGTTGTGTCTTTTTTAGCAAGACTACTTCATTAGCATTTAAAAATTCTCTTCATTGTCCCAGACGTCATTTTTAGTAGAGATGTTGTAATTTACAATGTGATTCCCCTAGTGTTGGATATTTCAATAGTTTCTAGAAGTTGTTATTTTCCTGTAATAGCTGAGAAAGTAATGAGGATATTTGTGACATATAGCTTTTTGCTTTTATTGAATTATTTCTTTAGGATAAGTTTCCAGGAATGAAATTATTGGGAATGTTTTATAGTATTGCTTTCCAAAGAGGTCATCTTAATTTATAATGGAGCTGTAATGAATGGAACTCTACTCTCACTCCATCCTGGCCCATATTACATATTGTTTATTTTGTGAAACACTGCCAAATTGGGCAGGTTTTAAAATGATGTGTCAAGATTATTTTAGCTTGCATTAAAATTTAGCAGCATGGATATTTTTCTCCTATGCTTTTTAGCCACCTATATTGGCCCATATAAATCGTCTGTTTATATCATCAACCTTCTGTCTGTCTGTCTATCTTTCTTTCATTCTTGAAGTGGCCATATCAATGTGAGTTACTTCTGGGTTTGATATATTTAATCTAAATAATTTCCCATGTCTGTCTTTTTCACACTGACATTTTTTTTTTTTAAATGGAGGCACAATTTACATGGAATGAAAACCCAGTCTTTTTAGGGACTTTGACAAATACATATTGTTGTGTCACTATCACTGCAGTTAAGAATAGTCCCATACCCCCACGTCCCCTCGGGTTGCTTGGTAGTGAACCCCTTCCTCCTACCTGAGATCCTGGTAACCTCTGAGCTGGTTTTCCTCTTCCATAGATTTGCCTTTTCCAGAATGTCATATAAATGGAAACATATATGTTTAACTTTCCAGTATGGCTGTTTTCCCTGACATAATCCGTGGTTGATTATGTTGTTTTATTTCTCCTTGCTGAGTCAGATGCCATTTATGGCTCTGGTACAAACAATGCATGGCCCTACCACCCCCCACTTTCAGCTTTAGCCTATTCTTGGTTTTGTGACATCTCCTTTTCAAAAAATTTTGGCTTTTAAATATTTAAGTCCATCAGCAATCTTTTCCTTTGCTGTCACTTCTGTTGAGATTTTACTTAGCAATTCCTTTTGCAAAAAGGTGAATTCTAAGCATAATGCACATTTGACCATGGTCATTTCATAGACAGGCTGACATTTATCAACACCTCATTGTCCACCACTGTCGGACAAGTTCTGAGCATCTAGTATGAAGTTGCAAATCCTGAGAACTTTTGCTGGGAGCTGTCAATTTTGGTGGAATTTTAATCATTTGCAGCAGAAATGAAAATGCTGAAAATAAGCATGCTCCCTAGTAGGTGATGCCTGGTCCTGCACGGAGGAGAATCACTGATGACGGGATGTCAGGGGCATCTGGTTGGATTTCCTTGGCACACTGAGAATAGATATTACTTTCAATTCAAGGAAGTGATTTGTTTTTATGTTAGTCTGGTATTTAAGTGATCAAACACTCTCTTTGGCAACTTCTTAAAACAGCAAGTAGGTGACAATTCCTTGTCCAGGCCAGTTTTAGGGTGAGTTTGCATGGCTTCCTTGGAGAGCTGTGGGAGAAGTTGACCTGCTTCTGGGACCTCACTTGTATAAGAACTCTTGTTCCCAACTGGAAGGGGAACATGTGACAAAGAACCAGGGTTTTTCCAAGTCCCTGTGTTTGTGCCTGTGTTTCCAGCCCTCTCTTGGCTGGAGATGCATGAGATGCTCTGTCCGGTGCCCCTTGGTGGGATGCCTTGTTGCGCTTCCTTGAGCCCCAGGCGTGAGGGACCTGCCTTAGGACAATCAGAAGGAGGTGCAGAGAGCCTGTAGCCTGGTTGGGTCGTCTGTGTGCTATTTTCCAAGTGGGGAATATTGCGTTTTTGAAGCCAACTTCACAAATAAGCTGTGCAGCCTGCAGTCCTGTTGAACTGCCCTCTGAAAGTGTGGCCATGGGTTATGTAGCTCTCCCTAGTTCTCAGCGCCCCAAGAACTGCTGGAGGAAGAAAGAAAGAAGCACAGGCAGACTTGTGTGGTAGAATTAGGGAGTAATTCAGAACTGGGAAATGCATAACCAATTTGAAAACCTGTGTCAGGGTAACACGGGGAAATAGACTCAGTTTGTACTGAAGGGTCTTAGGTGACTTGACTGACCTTGTGACATGCATCTGATATGCTGGGAAAACAGCCTTTAATGTGAAAAATCTCACATCGCCGATTTCAAACTACCAATATGATATAATTGAATGCAGAGTTGGAGAGAGATGGAGTCTCTCTCTAGATATTAAGTCTGCTCTCATTATCTAGTAAGCATGAGTTGACCTCTACATACTCCTGAGCCCACACAAGATTTCGTAAGTCCCCATATTACCATAGGCACCCCAGCTTTCCCCCAGACCCTTCCTCCACTGCCACCACCATCACCATGACTTAAAAAAGGCATAAGGATTCAGTTCCCAGGACCCATGGGGGCCTTGTCTCAGTTTTTGATAGATTGATTCTCTATTTAAATAAAACTTCTTTAATATAAACCATGTGAGCGGTACCATTACATGTGCTGAGGACTCAGCAGGGAGGGTAGCCAGGGTCTATAATCTAATGGTGGACACACAATGAACTCCAACCACAAACATGTGATATCAGATAATGGTAAGTGCTATGCAGAGAATTTCAACAATGTTGATGTAATGGAGCGTTCTAGGCAGAGCGTTCTAGGCAGGGAAGACTTCTTGGAGGAGGTAACATTTAAAGCTGGTAAAGTAGGAGGTCAGCAAAGTGCCAGCTATCTTACCTGATCTTTGCTACTCCTGCTAGTCCTTTCCCGCTTTGGTTTTTTGCCAGAGCACTCAGCATCCCCTGGCACTTATTTACCTTTTCATTGATTGTACTCCTAGTACTTGGAGCAGTGCCTGACACATACTTGGCACTCGTAAATATTTATTAAATGAATATATAACTGAACACAATTGCAATCTTACCCAAAAAGTCTAGGCATCGAGTTCAGAATGTTGATCCAAGGTACCTGAAGTCTCCAAATCAGTATGACTGGATTTTTGTTTCAAGGATGGGGGCTCAATGATTAGCAAAGGAATCCTGAAGCAATTGACTGTCAGCACCTGATAGGTGTTTATGAAGATTCCTTCACAGTTCTCTTCCTTGAGTTTAGGAGAGAGAGTTAGTAGAGGATGAAGAAGAATGCAGAATTCAAGTGTTTTCCACTTGAGTTCATTCCAGCACTCTAGGGTGTCAGTCTGCTTTAGGGTTAATGTTAGAGTCATGGAGTATCAGACCCCCAGACATCGTTAATGTTTGGGAAAGCATCTGGCATCATAGACAAGAAGGTTTCCTCCAGGATTTTGCCTCCTCCTGCAGAGGAATTAATCACCAGAGAAGGTGGAGCTGACCTGCCTTAACTGGGCAGCGATGAGGTCATCCTATCAAAAATGAGACTTGTCACTCCATTGGAGACTCTCTTGTCTAGTTTCCATTCATCTGTAGAACTTCTGAGTTGAGGTTCAGCACCTTTGATTCCTTCTGCAAAAGGTGGTTCCACAGGGGACATTGAACTCCAAGGGAGGCCCCAGCTTTCAATGAGGCATTTCTCTAGCAAAGCCTTACGTGCTCTATGGCATGATCTTTGTAGTTGTCTCTCATACAACAAATATTTTCCAAACACCCTTGTTGATGGTCATAATTCATAATTATACATTCATTTGCATGGTTTTAAAAATGAATGCCTGTTGTTAACATTACACTGTAACCTCCATGAGCACTAAAGTCCTGTCATTTTTTGTTACTCTGGTGTCTGCAGAACATAGCGCTTGAGAAATAGTTTGCCAAATGGATGGATGAATGAACAAACTTATGAAATGAAAGCTTTTGGCCAATTTCCTGACACTATAATGGCATCATGTAAATCCATGTGGAAGTGGACTCTGTCCCCCTCCTGGTGCAGATGGAAATGTGTTAGGAAAGCATATGGGAGTGAAGGAGCCCCCTAAAGTCTTTGGGTTGCAGCGTCCTAGATTTCTGTAAAAAGTGAACCCAAGCCCATGCTTTGGGTGTTCAGAAATGTCAAGAGTCTCCAATAAGGTGTTAACCCAGCAAGTTTTGGGGGGTCTGCCTGTGGTTCACTTTGACAGTCAAGGTTGGAAAGGTGGAGCTCAGTCTGAGAGGGCATCCTGCCCAGAGATGGGGGTAAGGGAGCAGACATTAGGCAGTTCCTTGGCTCAAGAAGGTGCCCTTATTTCATTAAAACCCTCTCAACATTCTGAACTGATTTCTCATCCCTGACAAGTTCTTTTCACAACCCCTACTCTTCCCTTCCTCCATATAAGGACGCCTTTTGGTCACCCCAGGAGCTGACGAGCCTGCTGTGGAGTTTATGGGTTGTTCTCATGGATTGCTGCTGTTCTCTGCCTAACCTGAGTAACACTCAGCACTAACCTGAGTCCTCAGTTAGGGGAGAGGGCATGACCTTGCCTGGGCAGATGCTGTGGTGAGGAGTATACAAGTCCAAAGACCCATGTGACCCCTGAGCCCATATGGCCCCACTCCTTAGTTTTTCTTTGTTTTTGTAGACAAAGCAACAAGTTGTTTAACTTTTTCCTCTTTCTAACCTAATGCTACTAAAGTTGGGAAGGACCAGTGTTCACAATATGGTATCCAAGCAGAGAAACAGCTAATTACCAACATGGAGAGGTCTGGCAGGTGCCAATGCTCTATAGGGAACCTGAGAACCAGCCCCAGATGGCAGAAACCAATATTTACCTCCTCCCTGCTCAGTTCCCACTGCACAGCCCATAGAAATCTGCACTTGCATGTGTCAAAAACTGAACTCATCGCTTTCCCTGGTGTCCCTCTCTCAATGACTAATGCCAGTCATATTTCCATTTGTTTTCTTTGGAAAGCCGTGAGTCACCTACAACTTCCCACTTCCCTTCACCCCCATATCCAGTTACTCACCAACCTCTGATAATTCTGCCTCCTAAATGCCTCGCCAATCTGGCCCTTCTCTCTTTGCCTCTCCACCATCCCTTAACATCTCTACTCAGGGCTAGCGAGGGAAGAATCCTCCTAACTAGCCCCCCTGCCTTCAATATCGCCCCTCCTCTAGTCCAATCATGCCACACACCTCTGATGTTCTGCATTCTCTTAGGATAAACGTCCTCTATGATCTCCCCTTTATGAGTTGTACTGGCTTTCTGTCCTGGTTTTCCCTTCTTTGTGATCTAGGCTCCAGCCATATGAACCTTTTTCAATTTTTCCAGTGTGTGGCCCACTCTTTGCAGGTTCCCTCCAGCCCAGCTCCCTTACCAGACTTGATTGCCTGTCCATTAAATTCAGATAGACATCTCCCTTTGGCCCTGGCCAGTGGCCTTCCTGTGCATCCCTGTAGTGCTGGCTGTTTTCCTCATCACATTAGGTTCCAGCTTATCATCATCACCTGTTCATTGTTGTGGCTTTGTTACAGGGCAACACCAATATAAAACGGGTTGCCTGACTGTGGGTCCTCACCCACGCGCTTAAAGGGGACTTACACAGCAGGCACACACTAAAAGTTAACAAAGGTTTATTTACAAGGGAAAGGGAAATGAGGAAATGTACAACTCGGGGAGAAAAGAGGGAGATAAATTCTTAAATGCGTCCTACCTGTTCCGCCGACCTGGAATCCCAAATGACCCGCCGAAACCAAACCTGCCTGGCCAAGAGCATGAGCCAAGTGCCCGAGACCTCACTAACATGGCTGGTTTTATTTACAAACAGAGAAAATGACTGCTTAACCTCACCCTTAGGTCCTTGTAACTTCCCTTTGTGGAGGGGATCATGGGATTTGTAGTTCCCAGTGTCTTGATGGAGTGGGGGTGGCATCCACAAAGCCTGTATGGAGTTTGCTCAGGACATCCTTTCCCCCTAACAGCTTCATCGCCTAGGCTAGTGCATGGCACATAGTAGGTCCTTAATGAATGCTCACACCACAAATGAATGAACATAGGCAAGAGAGAGATTGACTTGACACCAAGTGAGCATATTAAGATCAGTTACCAGGAAGCAAGAATGAGAAATGATGACTTTTTGGGTAATGATAGTGGTTATTTATAATTTCCTTTCCACACAACTCCTAGCTCCTCTTTCCCTTCTTTTCCTCTTCTCTTCCTCCCTTCCCTCCTCCTTTATTTTTTGGCTTGTGTATTTTTTTTTTCCTGTTTTTAATGACTGAGACAAAATAGATATAAAATCCCAACTTCTGAAAGAACCATTGGATTGGTTGTTGCTAGTCTTCTTTTGTACCTGTCCTCGATCTTGACCTTGCCCCAGTTGGGCCTCTGTTTAAGAGCAGGGTCTCTGAAAACATACTTGTTGATGACAGTTTTGTTCCAGCGGATATCCACAGAATACTTTGGGAGTATGAGGTGACTGTGGCTATAAACTTTCACAAGACTTGATCTTTTACCACTTGGGGGACAGTTTTCTTCTTGCCCATGGCAGCTGTCACTTTGGGGGGATACTGTGTCTGTAGGGGCAGGCTGAGTGCCCCCCTTGGAGCTGTTCACCATGATCGTGCTGCGTCTGGAGTAGCATCCTGTGGGACCAGCACCACCTCCCCTGGTTTCATAAACTTGCCTGTTTTGACTGTACCACCTCGGGTCTACTGCAGAAAGGAAGAAACGGTAGTTCCCTTTGGCTTAAGTATTTTCTAAAATTTCCACTTCAACATATCTTTATTTTGTAATAACCTAAGAAAAAAGATACATTTTATGGCCACAAGAGTGAATGTTGCATCACAAGATGTGATGTCGAACCTCAGGTGCTAGTCCTTGGAGGCTAGCGGCAGCCCTCTGTTCTGGATGTAATTTTTGTTTAGCTACATTTCGGCATTTTAAGGATTTTCAGCCAATTAGTGGCTGAAAAGGATGAGATGGCTAAAAATAAAGTCTTTAAAATGCTAAAAGTACGCAAAATAGCAAATGACATTTAAAGGGAAGCAAAAACACTGTGTAGGGGTGAAATGCTAGATATCATGGAAAAATGAATTGATTTTGACAGATGCTTGTTCTAAGTAGGAAATTAAGGTGGACATGTCCTTGGACGGGGAAGCTGGAAGCATTCAAGAGCAGAGGCTGATGACTCCGTGTGCGACAAGGGGGCTATGTGAGGCCACATGGGTGATTATGTCACCTTCCGTTTGTTCTCAAGGTTCCTGAGACATGAGGGGCCACCGACCCACCCATGGCTGGGCAGCTCCTCCCTGAAGGAAAATGTTATTCCCCAGTCAGTCACCTGCATGTGGGCTGTGTCCTCAGACAGGATAAGAGGGGCTGGAATTTTTGTCTTTGGTTAGGGGAGAAAGAGCACTCTGTTTGGTCTCTGGGTCTTGTTCTTCAGATCTGAACTTGAAGACATTGAAATGTCCAGCAAAATTCTTCCTCTGCATCCGCTTCCAGCCAGTTCCTTTCCACACAGCTGCTCTGGTTACCTCATGCTGTGTAATATATTCTCCAAAACTTCATGGTGTCAGACAAGCATTGTTTGAATTTATGGATCCAGTGGGGGAGGAATTCAAACAGGACACAATAGAGACAGCTGGTCTCTGTCCCCTAGTGTTGGGGGCCTCAGCTGGGCAGCGTCCAAGGCTGGTGGCTGGAGTTGCTGAAGGCTTCTTTGATCATCTGGTTGATGTCGGCCACACGCTGGGGTGTCGGTTCTTCTCCACGTGATTCTCTCCACTGGACTCATTTTCCTTGTGGCTTGATGGCTTGCTTCCCCAGAGCAAGCATCCCCAAAGTCGAGCCTGGCAGAGGTAACATCCTTTGAATGATGCACCTTCAAGGGTCATGGATTATCAGCATCCCCAGATAAAAGCAGTCCCAGGGTGGGAAAACAGGTCCCACTTTCAGTGGAACATGCCCAGGTCACACTGGATGAGCAGGAGGGATGGGAGATCGTGTGGTGGTCTTTTAGGAGCTCCCCTCCTCAAAATAGCACCCCATTATAAGCCTAAGGTGAATTCAAAACTGTGTCATCTAGCCTGCCTTTTGGCCCCCCATGAAAGCCCCTCCAGCCTATTTTGCTTCTCCTTTCACACAGGCTCTCCCCCTACCAGCACCATTTTTGTTCCATGTCTGCAAGGCTGGCTGTTCCTCTTCAAGTCTCAGATTCAATGTTACCCCCTCAAAGAGGTTTTCTCTGCTACCCTAAATTGGCTCAGCTATTCTCTGTCACCACAGCGTCTTCCTTTCCTTTATTGGCTTATTCCTTTGTGGGATTATGTATTGATTTCTGTAAGTATAAGATCTATGATCATTTTATTTCAAAATGTATCCCCAGTGCCTAGTACAGCACCTAGCAGATGATATTCCCCTCATAGAGATGCTGTAGGTGAACAAATAAGTGTGGTCAGGTGCCGACCTGAGAGGCTGCTGAGAACTGGTTTGTGGGGCCATCCTAGAGCCCTAAATGATCGCACCTCCACTAGATCCGGGTGCTCAGTTCTCCTGTCCTCCCTCCTAGAATTTGCAAACCTTGATCAGATGCTTCAACCTTGGCCCTTCTATGCTGAGTCCTGGCTCCCCATCAGGGATAGGAGGATGCTGAGTGGGGAACCATGCCCCCCTAGTGGTCAGATGTGCTAGTGACCGTGATCACTCCCCAAAGGAAGCCTAGCCCTGGGAACAAGAGGTGAGCTGTGTAGCTGCCCCTTCCAAAATGTGGATTTGTTGAGATTGGTCTCCTGGGTCCACCCTTGATGAATCCTGGTTAAGTGGCATTAGCAAAGGTCCCTTTTGATTACAATCGGCAAGATAAAGAAACACCCCATCGCACAAGTGTGTTTACAAAGGGCTACTGTGTCACATATAAAATGCTGTAATTATTTAAAATGTGACTTTTAGGGCTCCCAGGTGGTGTAGCGGGTTGAACGCAGCACTGTGAAGCTGTCCACAGCCTCTGCAGCGCCAGTTCGATTCCCGGCCAGCCAGGGAGATACCCACATGGTGCGGCAGACCTCTCCTGTCTTGCCCACTGCTCCCCTCAACAGTGTATTTTGGTCAGTCTGCCTGTACTGCTCCCCACTCTGTCTCTGGTGAATTCTCTCACCCTCCTGCACCTCTGGCTTGTACTCCAGTGCTTGTATAAATAAATAAATCTTAAAAAAAAAGTGACTTTTAGCTAGGTGTTCCTAGACAAATTGACAGAGCAGCTATGACTCATCTTTGACTTAAAACTTCTGTTAATATAAAGTATGTAATTATGCCCTGACCCTGTTGCTAATCCACTTCCCTTACACACTCGGCCTTGGCCTAGTGGCTTCCTTGCGGGTGTTTACTCCCATGCAGGATGCCCTGTCTCAGGCCTTCGGGCTGCCTGTTCTCTCTGCCCCATGTACTCTTGCCCCAGGGATTGTCACAGGTCACCTCCTCATCTCCTTCAAGTCTTTGCTCAAGGGACATCTCCATGAATGCTTCTCTGACCATTCTGTTTAAACTGGCAACCTCTTAGCCAAAGGTGGGGGGGGGTACCATGCCCCCTTCAAGAAACTTAGCTTGTTATAATGTCATGTAATGATAGTAATTATTCTTTTCCACTAGTTGTCTGGCTGCTCCCACCAGACTTGAAGCTCCAGGAGGGCAGAAATTTTGTCTGCTCTCTTTCCTGCTATTCTCCAGCTCCGAGGGCAGTGCCCAAACACATGGCATTCAGGAAATACTGGTTAAATGAACAACCCTACTAATAAGAAGCAGCCTTTATTATGGACATTCAGTGGTTTTATGATCAACACCAGCAGCCTGTGAGCTATTTTTTTTCCATCTCTGTTTTACAGAAGAGGAAACTCGGAACAGAGAGGTCAAGTTGTTTGCCTGGTGGAACGCAGCACTACCTGGCTGAATTTGGAATAGAATTCAAGCACATTTGATTTCAAGATCAATCACTGTGTGCTCTCCCATTGATGGAGACACCCCAAAGAGACCCAACCCAATCTGTGGCCTGAGCAAGGGCAGCCAGGGTCAAAGAAGAGTGGACATACAGTTCCAGGATTGGGAAACACAGTCTGAGCAGAAAATGTCAGGGCTGTGGCTGTTCATCCCAAGGTGCCTGAGCAAGTTTTGGGTGAGGCACCAGTGGGTGTTCTTCACGTCATCCCACAGAGGCTGCAGACCAGGAGAAGTGGACATGAATTGGAGAACAGTCCTGTTTGCAGCAATCCAACCTGCAAGAACTGGGAAGAATGTCCCAAAGAAACTATTTCTGACAACCATGGCTTATATTTGTAATCATGATTATAAATGAACATGGGCTATGTGATGAAAAACATGGGGAGTCTTTTTTTAAATGCAAGGCATATTAAAGGACGTGACAGCTGTATGATTGCCCAGTGCTGGGTCTCAGGAGAGATTCAAAAGACGAGGCCAAAGGATTCCAGTCCAATCTGTAAGGTTCTTTCCAGTAGTCTGAAAATAAACTGGGCTGAGATCTGAGCTTGAATGGGGTTCTTGATCTGTGCAATGGACAGTGGTGGTATCAACCATGGTTCTCAAACTGTGGTCCCTAGACCAGAAGCATCACCTGAAACTTACTAAAAATGCAAATTCTCTCCTTGCCCCTATTCAGTGCTGAATTGGGGCCCAGCAACCAGCCCTCCAGGTAGTTCTAAAGTTTGAAAACCATCATTATATTTATTAGTGCAAAAGTAGGGCCTCGGTGACCCCTGATTCCTTCAATATTTGTCCCCTATGGCTGTATTGTAGGATCTAGATTCAATTCTGGTTTGAATGCAATGACAATTTCTCTGAGCCTCAGTTTCCTTATCTGGAAAATGGGGATAAAGAATACCTGCTTAATAGGGTTATCATATGAAGTTAAAATTAAATGAGATAATGTGTGCAAAGCCCTGAGCATGTAGTAAGTATTTGATACCTTCCTTTGCCACCCTCTTCCACTAGTCTGCACTTGTATTTGGTTATGAGCAACAGAAAGCAATTCAGAGAAGCTTTGATAAAACTTGCCTGTCTCAAGGAGTGCCTCAAAGACTTGTCCATTCTTGCTGCCTCTACCTTCTCTCATCCCACTCAGCCGTGAGCCCACCTCATCAGGTGTTTGCAACCTCTGCTCCATTGACATTGTGCTCACAGGTTCCCAGAGGCCTCCTTGAGGCTAAATCCACAGTCCTTCCCCAGACCTCATCTGTCTTTTTTGTCTGGCATCTGATTCAGTTGCCTTCTTGATGAACTTTTCCCCCTCTGGGACCACCTTATCTGATCCTTCTCCCATTTCTGGTTGGCGAGTCTTCTTTGTGAGTGTCAATCATTGCTTAGTTCTCTGAGAGTTGAAGGATCCCAGAGCTTAGGCCTTGGGCCTCTTCTCTTCTCTCCCCAGAAGCCCTAGTCCACCCTCCTTGTGCTAATCCCATTCATGTGCTGCTGGTGGCTTCCAAATTCATATCCCCTCTGGACTATCCACATGGCTTCAAATGATAGGATTGTTCTTTCACAGTTCTGTAGACCAGAAGTCTAAAATCAAGGTGTCGGCATCCATCCAAAGAATGAAACCAGCAACTCAAAACCTATATGCTCTCCAGTGTTTATTCCAGCAGTGTGTAGCAGCTGGGACATGGAAACAGCCTCAATGTCCATTGGCAGACAGTTGGCTCAAGAAGATGTGGTCTCCCCACTCTATGGAATACCATTCAGCCACAAGGAAATATGAAATGCTGCCATTTATAGCAAAGTGGAAGGAGTTTGAGGGAATGGTGTCAAGTTAAGCAAGTCAGAATGACAACAAAAACTGGACATTTACATAATCAACCACTTGACAAAGTTAAAGACTTATACAAAATGGTGGACACTAATAAACCAAGTGAGATTTCTGAGGCTAAGAGGGAGGGTGAAGGTAGAAGGGGTCGAGGGGGACATAAGGGATGGTGGGAAAAAATAACAAATCAGTGTTTAAACTGAAAAAAAAAATATTTATGTGATATTTTAAAAAACAAACAAAAAAAACTTGCTCAAAACTATGTAGTTAGTAAATAGTAGATTTGGGCCTAAGCAGTTTGGTTCTTAAATATCATGCTCATTCTTATTTTTTCCCTTACATTTTTAGAGATATCTGTGGCCCCCCAAAATGCTAAGAATCGCTGGGCCAGCTACTGCTAACATCCTGTGCTTGTCAAGACCCTTTCAGAAACAGGGGACACTTACCTAATCCAAGTCAACTTGAGCCCAATGGAGAATTAGTTCTAACCAAGATGTCTGGGTGTTTCAAGGAAGGTTGGATCCAGAGGCCCCACGAGATATTGCAGATCGCTGTCCCTCTCTCTGTCCACTCGGCTTCTCTGGGACTGTCGTCCAGTTAGGCAGTCAGGAAACCCTTTGAGAGGTTAGGGCTCCCACTCCTCCAGACTTCTCAGCAGGCAAGGGCATCCTCTTTCCAACACACAATTCCTCTGTTATGGAGCCATAGTTTAAGAGTCTGACGGAGGGCCCATTGGGCTGAAATCAAGCTGTCGGCAGGCTTGCATTCCATCTGGAGGTGCTAGTGGAGAACATGTTTCTTTGCTTTTTCCAGCTTCTAGAGGCTTCCCACCTCTCTTAGCTCGTGACTCTATTTCATCTTCAAAGCCAGCAGTGAAGCATCTCTCCCATCCTCGTATTTCTTTCTCTGACTGCCTCCCTTCTCCATATTTAAGAACACCTGTGATTATCTCAAGCTCCCTTGCATAATCTGGCATGCTTTCCCTGTTTTTTTTTTTCTTAATATTTATTTATTTTTATGCATGGAAGAACTGGGGTGTAGGCCAGAGGTGCGGGAGGTGAGAGGATTCACCACAGACAGAGTGGGGAGCAGAGTAAGTGGATCTACTGAAATATACTGCTGAGGGGAGCAGCGAGTGAGATAGGAGAGATCTGCTGTACCATGCCAGTTAGCTCCCTGGCTGGATCAAACTCAGACCCTAGTGGTGATAGTGCTGAGACTTATCCCCTAGCCCACCAGGAAGGCCCTCTCCATATCTTAAAGTCAATTCATTAGTTGCCTTACTGCCATCTGCAGCCTTAATTCTTCCTTACCATGCAAGGTCACATATTCACAGATTCTGAGGATTAGCATGTAGACACCTCTTTGGGGGCCATTATTTTGTTCACTGCAGGTAGAAAGTATTGTTGGCCCAACCTGGGTCATGTCGTGCCTTCTTCAGTGGAGCAGAGCTCTGTGGTGGGATGGGGGCAGAACAGTTTTCCAAAGAAATCCTGAGTGGGCAGGCAAGAAGAGCACATATCTGCTTCATGTGCCTTCTGAGAGTCCAGGCCAGCTCTAAAAGCATCTGTTCATGCTGAGCAAGACTCTCATGCATTGTTGGAACTGCTTTGAGTGAGATTCTCAGTCCAAAGTGGAAGGAAGCTGAGTGCCCTGTGGTAATGGTTAATTTCATGTGTCCTCTGTTTCTCCCTCATATGTCCATGGAAATAGTACTGAACTGAGAGCCAGAAGCCCGATCCTGCCTCAGTCCCTTGTTGGAAACCATTTTGAAGACTGTCCAGCATGGACATTCTAGAATTCTTTGACCTTACTTGGCTGGTGTTGAAGAGAAATCATCCCAGAGGGGAGGAGTCAGCATGAGGAGCTTCTCACTGGCTTTTCATTCTTGCAGCAGATTCTCTTGTGTTGCAGGCAATTCTTACCTGTACCAAAAGAAAGTGATGGGTCAGAATCTGTCAGAGAAGTGCCATTTATCTACTGCATGCAAAAGACAAACAAAATGACATGGGTGTTGGCTGGAAGCCCGGAGCAGCCTGAGGCCTTGCAAAGGAGGCAGACATTCCAGCTTCCCCAGTTCATCTCTGGTCTGGTCTGTACTGGGGCGGGGGTAGTGGCTGACTCCCTGCTCCAAGCAGATTTGTATCCTCAGCCTCATCTGCCCAGGCATTTGCCTGAGAGCCTTCAGCTCATGGTACTGATTAGATGTGGAGATAGAGCTGAGTGGTGGATTCTAGGCCAAGGGATCCTCAGAACGCAGGTGGACAGATACTGCTTGCGATGGACTGAATGGCCATGCCCTGTTCCCCAAATTATGTTGAAACCCTAATCCCAATGTGATGGTGTTTGAAGGATGGGCCTTTGAGTTGTGATTCACTTCTGAGAGGGAAACCCTCATGAATGAGATTTGTACCCTTCAAAGAGGTCAGAAAGCTAGCTGGTTGTCTTTCTACCCTGTGAGATATAGGAAGGCAGCCATCTATGAATCAGGGAGTAGGTTCTCAGCAGACAGCAGATCAGCTGGCATCTTGACTATGAATTTCCCAGCTCCCAACTGTGAGTGGTAAACTGTGATAAGTCACCCAGTCTATGGTGTATTTCTCATAACAGCCTGAACAGATGAAAACAATGCCCCTGAGAGTTTTCTCTGGCAGGGAGAGAAGGGCTGACTTATATACTAACCAGCCCAGAGAAATCTCAGCTGTTGTTTCCTGAAGTTTAGGGTTGGTTAGAGCCCCAAAGTTAGAGGCCTAATATTGTGTGTGTGTGTGTGTGTGTGTGTGTATGCGCGCACGTACGCGTGCATGTGTGCGAGTGTGTGTCTTCCCACCCCGCTTTTTGTTTGAGCCCTGAAAGAAAAATACCATGGAAATTACAAGGAAATATGGAATATTCTAGGAGACTGAGAATAGAGAAGTCCACTTGGGTAATATACAGAGAGAAAAGTTTGTATAAAGCTCTAAAACCAGGGGCCGGCTGACTATTCTTCAAGATGAACATGTTGTGTGTGAGCCTGAGAACATTCTCAAGCTTCTGGATGGTTCATGAAAGGAAATTACATCTGGTAAATCCTGGGAACACAAAAGTAGGCTGCAAGGTTGAGAGCAATGAAAGGCTAGTTGGAAAGGCGACCAACTGATATGGCACTAGTCTTTGCATAGCTTGAGATCTTCTTTTGGATTCTGTTTCTTAAATTTGCTTTGATAATAAATGAAAGGTTGATATTCTCCCTTGGAAATCTTTCTATTTCTTCCTTTCTTCTCCTTTCACCCTAGTACTTCCCTCTCTTTATTGGTTGCGGTCTGTGAACTTGCTATTGTTGCCAAATGGGTGAGTCAAGAAGGACTGAGAACTTTATTTAAGTACATGGATGTTCACTGAATGTCCATGAAGCTTTGTGTCATCAAGCAAATACCACCTCCCACAAGGGTAGTGAATATAATCAAGCTTAGACATTGTTTTGCTTTGCTGCTTTATTTTTCTTTATTTAATGGAGCGGGAAATTTGGTGTCAAAGTGTGCTGAAACTATCTCTGTAGGTTTTGGAAACCAGGATTCCCAAGTGCCACACTGAAATTGCCTAGGTAACTTGGTAAATTACAGATGCCTGGGATTCACCCCTAGGGATTCTAATTTAGCAGATTATCAGTGGAACCTGGGATCTGTGCTTTAAAAAACTCCCTCAGGTGAATTGTCTGTGCTGCTCTAGGCTCGGATCCCACAAGTTTGCATGCCAACCATCATCCAGACTCTCCCTGAGGGTAGTCACACCAACACTGGGGGAAGTGGAATCAGGAGAGAGACGAGGTGTCGTTCTCCATGGAACTACATCAGTAAACATGCCACGAATGCCCCCGCTGGAAGCTGTCAACATGGGATGGGATGACAGAATTCCGTCTGGGAGGTGTTGGGAGGGCCTGTGGATCATCCAGATGGAAATGCCCAATGGGCAGGTGCAGACAGGAGCCTGGATGTAGTGCTCACAAATGATGACTTGTGATGAAATGATGGGCATGATGAGATCAGCCCATCAGGGGCCCCAATGTATAAGGAGCAGACAGAAGCAGAGGCAAGACACAGGTAAAGTGTCACAGCTGACTAAGTAGGTAGAGAGGAATTGGCCAGGGGGGACAGAGACCTGGGCTTTGAGAAACAGGATGTCCCAAGTGACATCCAAAAGGGTAAACTGGAAGAAACTGGATCCAAAGAGAGACAGTATACACATGTGTGCAGATCACTTATGTATGGGAATGAGTGGGGTAAGAAAGGAAGAAATACTACAGTATTTGAGGGGATTGAAAGAGGTTGTTTCAGGTTTGGAGAAAGCTGAACTAGTTTGTAGAAGGAGGGGAAGGAGAGGAAGATATTGATGTGAACAAGAAAAAAATCATTGAGGACCAGTGTTTTAAAGGTGGTTTAAGTTAGAATTGAGCAAGAAACAATCCAATTCAAATGGTTTAAGAGACTTCATATAAAAGGGACTCTCCTCACAGATGTGACCTGGGGGTGTCAAGGCACTCAGAAACCAGTGACACCTGGAGGCGGTCAGTAACCATGGGTTTGAAAGGGCAAGAGGAGATAATTGGGTGCTGGAACCCCATGAACCTAGGGCAGTGGTGCCAACTGAGAGGACCTCAGAACCACAGAAGAATGAAGAACATCTTTCTCCTCTTACCCTCTAATCACCTGCTTGTGCCTCCCAGTTGGGTGAACAACCAGCGGGTAACCTGTAAGACAGAATAGTGGCCTGTTGCCTATCACCTGTGACTGTGTTACCTTAGGTTCTAAAGGAATCTTTGCAGATGTGGTTAACATTGCTGAGATGGGAAGATTAGGCTGGATTTTCTAGGTGGGCCTAGTGTAGTCACAGAGTCCTTACAGGAGAAAGGAAGGTAGGAGAGAAGAGTCACACCCATGAGGATGGAAGTGGCCTAGAGCCAGGGAGTGCCAGTAACATGTAGAATGGAAAGAGGCAAGGAATTGATTCTTTTCAGGACCCAAGGTGGTCCAATCAGAATGAAACCCAAGACTTGCTCAGGACTTACCAGGAAGATAATTTCTCCTCTTTTCTGTTTTTTTTTTAATTTTTTAATAAAATTTTTCTTACATCATTGCAGTCCCCATATGTCTCCTACCACCTTATCATCCATGAACTATCACCATATTCCTTTGTGTTCTTCCCTCACCTGCTTTGCCCCCACTTCTGCCCCTGGGAAGAATATGAGGGTAAAGTCTGTTTCACCCATAGCCATCTCTGCAGAAATAGAAAGTGTAGAGAAACTGGTGATATTGTTCAAGACCTACAACCCAGGTATGCAGATGCTCTCATTCTAGCCCCATTTGACTCATTTTGGATTTTTGAGCTCCAGAGCTGTAAGAGAATAAATCAGCGGTGTTTTAAGCCAGTAAGTTTGTGGTGATTTGGTAGAGCAGCAACAGGAAACTAATCAGAAGGCAGCCCTGGTGGCGTAGTCCACGGAAGTCAGCTTCCTGGAGACAGGGTCACACATCAGGGCAGAAAGGGAGAAGACTGCAGAGGAGCGACCAGAGAGCAAGAACAGTTATCTACAACTAGAAATCAGGTTTCTCTGGAAAGCCACATTCCCTCTGCTCATGGGCATATAAAGAGCAGCAGGACCAGTGGGTGGGGAAGATACCTGAATGTGTAAAGGGAGATGCCAGTGCAAATTACTACTATGCAAATGTACTTGATTTTGAGCATAGATGAGGTGGCACCAAAGCTGGGGTAAAGCTGGAATGACAGGCCAAGGCCAGACCTGGCAAGAGGACTCCTGCACTTGTCTATAGGGACCTGTTAGCCTCATTCCTCCACAGCTGTCCCTGATTGTTCTTTGGGCTTCACCTCAGTCTAGGTGTTTGGGTGGAGTCCTTCTCTCCCCTCCAGTGACAGGCAGCAGAGCTAGACCTACACCAAACAGCATAGCTCTGACCTGCTTGGTTGAAGGATGAGCATGTGACCTAAGGTGGTCCAATCAGCTTGAAGATCAGCATTTGCTTAGGAGTTACCAGGAAGATGATTTCTCCTTTTTTTTTTTTCCCCCCAGTGGCTTTGAAGGGATGGATATGAGGGCAAAGTCTGTTTCACTTGTAGCCATCCCTGCAAAAATAGAAGGTGGGGAGAAGCTGATGATTTTGTTCAAGTGCTATAATCCAGCCATGTCTTATTCTTCCATAGCCACAGTTTTTTTCTGTTTCATGTGCGGATTTCCTGTTTTGCTTAACTGTTTTGAGTTGTTTCTAATTGGAATGCTGCTCCCCACCTCACCACTTGGGCTATGCTCTGGACCAACCCTGCCTCTCCCGTGGCCTCTTTTGAGTCCATTGTGTATTGAACATTTGCTCCCCTGTGGCTTCAACACCTGTGTAATTTATCAAAGAGGCCTGTGGACCAGGTGACAGGTCATTGATGACAGGTTTTCTGAGTAGAGAAAACTGTCCCCAAAATAGGATACTTTGTGTTCCACTTGAAATGGATTCACATCAAGTCACAAAGGGAGGTCTTAGCCCCTACATTTGTAGGTCTGTAACATTGCAACAAAGATCCGAGAAGCAGTTTCCCTTTTTTGGGAATAAGTAAATATAGAACCAGCCATTGTCAGAAACCAATGTGCTAGGTAAATGCATTCTCATAAGAGAATGATTTTCCTTATAATTGCACCAAATTAACTAGCATCTTCCAGTCCTAGCAGTTTTAGGTGTATCATTGGATTGAATCAACTCAGATCAAAACCACCCCAAGAGGTAGGTATTATAATCCTCATTCTATGGATCTGGAATTTGAAGCACAACCAGATGAAATAGGTCACTCATGTTCTCTAATGAATGAGGGTCAGAGATGGGTCCTAGGCAGTTCATATCACGCCATGCTGGCTGAGAAAATCTGGGACGGTGTTAGATGGACTTTGGCTAAGAATCCATTTTTATAGTCTCTGTTGCCAAGACAATCTCCATGACTTCCCTGGACCATTGAATAAAGCCATAGAAAAATCAGTGTCCTTAGGGGAAAGCAGTGCCAAGAGTGAAGAGCATCACCAACCTGGTCTTCCTCCTTTGTCTCTCATCAAATCCTGCTGGCTTTGCTTCTTAAACAGCCCTGTCTATTCCATGTCATCTCCAAGCCCCCCATGGGCCATAATTGCCTCTTCATGGATCTCCTGTTTTCTCCCCTGCCAACTTCAGTCCATTCTCCAAAGTGCATGGGAGTGAAAGAAACATAAGTTGAATTCTGTCTTTTCTCTTCTTAATACCTTTCAAAGATTCCACCTTCTCTTGGGATATAACACCTTGCAAAGACTTTGGGGTCCATGCTCACTTCTGCTCCCCTCATCTCTGAGCTCCAGACATGCTAACCTCTCCCAGCTCCCTTTGGTCCTGTAACCCGTTCTTTTGCCTGGGATGCTCTAACCATGCATCTCCTCCGTCTTCCACATACAGCCCCTTTTATCTAGCATATCCCGCCTACCCTTCCATTTCAGCCTTCTCTCTTCGTCCACCGTTGTGCTCCAAGTACACCCTTGTCAATACTTCCCTCTCTGCCCTCCCTCCCCCCGCCCAAGCAACACCCTCATCATTTCTTTTCTTTGTGGCACTTACTATGTTTTGTAACTATATGTTTGTGTGGTCTTTAATCTCTCTTTCTCCCTGTCTAGACTATAAGCTTCCTGGAGACAGAGACTTGTTTGTTGGCTGCTTCTAGTGGTAACTAGTTGTCTGCTTTCTTTCTTTCTTTCTTTTTTTTTTGTAGAGGCATGTTTTCTTTCTTTCTTTATTTGTTTTTTTTTTTTTGTTTTTTTGTTTATACATGCACTGGGTACAGTCAGAAGCGCGGGAGGGTGAGAGAATTCACCAGAGCCAGAGCGGGGAGCAGAGCAGGCAGAAGGACCGAAGTACACTGCTGAGGGGAGCAGCGGGCGGCAGGAAAGGTCTGCACGCCATGTGGGACCCTCCTCCGGTGGCCGGGGAGCAGCCAGGGATCGAACCGGCGCCGCAGAGGCCGCGGGCAGCTTCGCAACCCAGCGCTCAACCGCTGCGCCACCGGGGAGGCCCTTTCTTTCTTTTTTTTAACGATTTATTTATTTATGCATACAAGAAATGGGGTACAGGCCAGAGGTGTGGGGGGTGAGAGGATTCACCAGAGACAGAGTGGAGAAAGGAACAGGCAGATTGACTGAAATACACTGCTGCGGGGAACAGGGGAGAGACAGGAGAGGTCTGCTGCACCATGTGGGTAGCTCCCTGGCCGCCTGGGGATTGAACTCCTACTGTAGAGGCTGTGGATAGCTTCACAGTGCTGTGCTTAACCCTTTGTGCCACCAGGGAGGCCGGGTTGTCTGCTTTCTCCCTTTCCCTTACTTCCCGCTCCTTCCTAAAAAGCACCCCTGCTTCCCTTTGTGGAATCATTTCTACTCCTATTGTGTAACAAATATGAGCTGGCAGTTTCACCCTTGCAGTAACAATTGGTACTTGGAGAGTAACGCATCCCTAAGCTATTCTACATGTCATTTACCTGGCCACATTTGATCTGTCTTCTCATTGGATAAGGTGGGGCCATTGTTGGATGATTGAGAGAGCATCTTCTGATCTGCCTATAGCCATCTTGCTGCCAGGAATGTAACCTACCAGAGGAAAAAATACAAAACCAACATTTGAAGAAAGGACCGGAGACCTGCAGAGAAATCAAGGCAGAGAGGATGGTGACCCCTTAACGAGGTTGTGTTTTAAATGATGCTCCAGTTCAGGACCTTCTACAGGTAGCTCAGGTTATTTCCAGGGGGAAATGTTTCTTACAAGTGTCAGAACAAACCTCTCTTATTCTTTCTCTTTGGTTACCTCCTCCTCATGTGACCCTTGAGTAACCTTTATTTCTAGAGTGCTGGCAAGAGTCTCATCCTGCAGTCATGCCTTTGCAGTGGCCTCGTTGTGGGTGGTGTGTATTTTCCCAGTGCTTGGCTGTCTTTGCTTTGACCACTGGGCTCATGTGGAAGTGACCTTATGGGGGTCTCTCACATTTCCACTTGCTCTTGCACTCTCTGGTGCTGCTATGAGAGGAACGAACCCCAACTAGCCAGGGGATTGGAGGAGGAAGAGAGACACGGGGAGCAGAGGTGTCTCAGTAGAGCCCAGTTCAGATCAGCCAAACTCCATCTGACTTTAGATTCATGAGCAATAATACGTTGTTCTTTTAAGATAATAAATAATTGTTTGGGGGTGTTAAGGTCATTTGTTGTGCAAGCAATAACTGATAGAATTTTCCATAAGCACACTGTTTCACTGGACATAGCTATTTCTGCTGATGCCCTGTGGTCTGTGGCCAACTCTCTCTCTCCCCCGCCCCCACCCCGTGTGTGTTTGTGTGTGAGTGTGTGACTGTTCTTTCCCTTAACTCCCTACTACATTTGATGATATGGACCCAAAAATAGAATCACCTGTGCTTCTCAAGCAGTTTTTCCTGGACACAATGCCTTCTCTTTGGGCCATCACTCCTAAGGCGGAGTGAAGAGACAGTACTCATGCCATAACTTCTGTCAGCCTGTTAGACCCAGGCTCCAAGCTAAACCCCATTATTCTTGTTCGCCAAAATAGAATAAACAAAAGCAAAAGAGTACTTGCACTGACAGGCATGCAAACCCAAGCCAACACCTGCCTGAAGACATCAGTAGCCTATTCAGTTCGGAAAAATGCCAGGTGCCGTGTGATGAATTGGATGTCCAAAAAGCAGACATTATAGTGGGATTAGACAAGCAAGTGATTTCATGGTAGCCTTGCCTGTGAAAGGTGTGACAAGGGCCAGGGAGTAGAAAGAGGCAGGTCAGACCTTCAGAGAAGATCCAGTCTGACCTCTGTGGAAGGAGAGTGGGAAGGACGGAGGGTTGGGCAGGAAGGGCTGCAGACACAGTGCAGTTCTGAGGACATTTGGGCCAGGATGATGAGGAGTCCTCATGCTAGAGTCACCCTTCGAGGAGCCCCATGTCCTGTGAGAGAGGGCTGGCACTGTGCCGTGTTGTGTGGGGAAACCTGGGAGAAGCTTCGATGTGAGTGTGGTACATTCAGACAGGTGGCAGTGGGGCTGTCCATCAACTGTGCTCCCCAGTGGGAGACCTGAGCCTTGCATTTCCAGGGCCACCATACCCTGAATCCCAGGCTGGCCCTCACCCAATCTGCCCTGGATAGGAAATGGATTTAAATAAAGTGTGGAGGGGCCTCCCCTGTGGCGCAGGCAGTTGAGCGCCGCGCTGTGGAGCTGTCTGCAGCCTCTGCAGTGCCAGTTTGATTCCGGCCAGCCGGCAAGAATCCCGCATGGAGCGGCAGACCTCTCCTGTCTCGCCCGCTGCTCCCCTCAGCAGTGTATTTCGTCAGTCTGCCTGTTTTGTTCCCCACTCTGTCTCTGGTGAATCCTCTCACCCTCCCACGCATATGGCCTGTACCCCAGTTCTTGTATAAATAAATAAATACATAAATAAATCTTTTAAAAAAGAAACTTATTAAATAAAGTGCGGAGAGAATGGGTATTGGCAGTGGGAGTAGAGAAGCAATCAGATCTCTCCAAAGAGAGAATTTGGCCTTTTAGAACATATTCCCAAGGAGAACACTGATGGAATAACTGTCTCAGAGACAGTTACCTAAGACAAGGTGTGAGTCTTCGTCTAAATCTGGAACACTAACCAGATGGCTTTGGAGCAGGTTGCAGATTTTATGGTTGTTCACCAAAATGGTGTTGATGATCTAAGGGTACATGGTAGCCAAACAGGAGTATGGGAATCATTTCTGCACTTCCCCTTCAAAGCAAAGGAGGAAGGTACACTAGCCCCTGAAAACCTGCCCCATAACCAGTATCTGGACATAGAAGAGAAGGTTGAGGCTGGATGGTCATTCATTCCACAAATATTGATGTCACACTTGGGTTCAGCACTGTGCCAGGTGCTGGTGAGGGGTGCCAGGTATCTCTAGTTACCCCTTTGGATCAGCTCCCACCCTTCTCCATCCTGATGTGGCCCCAGAAGTCTGACTTCATGCACAGCTTCAGGGTCCAGGGTGCCTGTGCCTTCTGGTTGGCCAGGAGGGTGCCTGGTGGAGACGGGAAGGAGGGAGAGCGGGGTCAGCCATGCCTTCTTCCTGCCCCCTCCGACATCTCAGTGTCAGAAATCACTGTGGCTTTCAAGAGGCTGGCTGCACACAGCTCCTTCTTTGTGGCTTCTCTAACTGGCCCCTTCCTTCCTCTCTCCACGCCTAGGGCTGTAAGTCCCAGGGTGCTGCCGCCTTCTGTACATACATCCTCCTCTTTATTGGGTTCAGCTGTGTATCAGTCTCCTGGGAGGCCTGGGAGTGATAAAGGAACAATAACAAGATGACATTGTCTGTCTGGGTCCATGGGCTGATGACTTAAGAACCAGACATTTATTCATCATGGTTCTAGAGGCTGAAAATCCAAGATCAAGCTGCCAATGAAGGTGCTGGCTTAGTTGGTTCCTGGTAAGAACTCCTACTCTCTGTGTCCTCACATGGGGGGAGGAAGGAGACAGGAATAGCGAGAGCGAGAGCGAGAGAGCGCACACACTTGCACTCTCTTATCTATCTTCTTATTATAGAGGGTCCCATCTTGGGACCCTTCCCTCATGATCTCACTTAAACCTAATTACCTTCCCAAAGACCCCTCCCTTTACATTGGGCACTAGGGTTTCAGCATATGAATTTGGGCAGGTGGCAGACACAGTTTAGTCCATAGAAGACATCAGACAAATAATTCCACAAACATTTTACATTGCGATACAATAAAATCTACAATGGAAAAGTCCTTGGTGCCCCTTGTCTGGTCAGGTAAGGGGCAGAATGGGCTCCACTGAGGAGGTGACATGTTTCATGTGCTCTGTGAGCAGGACAGTTTCCAGGCAGAGAGATAGCACGGTGAGAGCCTGAGGTGGGATGGAACTTGGGCTATTCCAGAAATTGAGATATGACTTGGGGGTAGTGGGTGGCAGCCAAGTGATGGTAGTGAGAAGAGGAGGCTCTGGAGGTGGTTGGGGCCATGGAGTTGGGTATGGCATCTGCATGGGAAGAGGAGCTCAGACCCCCAGATTGTCTAGACCCCACAGTGGGATATATTGTCTCCACTTGGCTATTCCTTTGCCTCACCTGGAGTCCAGGTCTTTCAGCGTTCACTGAATTTATTTTCCAATTCATAGTTGATGAATACACATAAGTCTCTCCTCTCTCCCTCTCCCCGTCTCTCACAGATTTCAAAGTTATCTCCAGCTCAAGGTCTGCTGATCTGGAGAAGGATATGGCATCGGGGGCGCCCTGGCTGAGCCAAGGGAAAAGTCCCCAGATACAAAATGCTGAGTAAAGTCTGGGCTCTTGCCTTCTGCAATTCCCATCCTCCTCTGGACTGCAGTGTGGAGGGAGGGTTAACTCCTTCTGATCCTAGTAGTGAGAGGGTTCAAATCCCTCAGAGGTAGAACCCGCCTAATGCACAGAGGGCTGGTTATGAAAGGTTCCCTGAAGCCAGGGCACGCAAGACAGAGTGCACTTGGCAGAACACTGGAATCTCATTTATTGGATCCATTATCTGAATTAGAAACTATTTGAAATTATGTAAAAATAAGATAGAAATAAAAGATAAGAGTGTTCTCAATCCTTGCCCCTGCTCATCTGTGCTGTGGGCATTGTGGGGCGTCTTCTACCTTTCCTCATCTTTCAGAACCACTTAATTAATTCTTCTGGACTCCGGAAGATGAAGAAAGGAGCCAGCATTTACTATGTGCTAGGCATTCCATTAAGCGTCTTGATTCTTGAAGCCACACACAGTTCAGTTACTCATTTAATCTTCCCAGCAGCCATGCCCTGGAAGGTCTGATTATCCACGTTCTATGAGTGGGAGTATACTGAGGCTTAGAAAGACTGGATAATTTAATTGTAGTCCCTTAATTAGAGTTATGCATCCATCTGTCCATCTACCTACCTATTATCTAGCTGTCTGTCCATTCATTCATCCATCCATCCATCCATCCATCCATCCTTCATCCATCCTTCATCCATTCTTCATCCTCTTGCCACTTGATTGGCAATACTTACTAATCATGTTTCATGTGTTCACTGCTGAAAACTGAGGTATCCAGGTCATGAGACACTTGATTTTCTGCCCTCATTGAGCTCATAGCCTAGTGTGTATGTCTGTGTGTGTATGTGTGTGCATGCACACACATGTGCACGCATCTGTGCAGATGTGCTTCCCCCTCCTTGGGTGGGATGTCTCAAAGACCTTATCCGTAGTCCCATTTCAAGGCACCTACATAGTCTGGGTCTGGATTGGGTGCCTGTTATTACTAATGACTTCAGCAATACGTGAGCTACCCGTTGCCCTCAAGGGGAAGGTGTTTGGGGTGAGCAGCTGGGTCAGTTGCCAGACCATTGATGTCACAGGACATGGGACTTTCTGTGCTAAAACCAGAGAGTTCTGGGCAAGCTTGGGTGGTTGGTCATCCCTAGTTCACTGGTTCTCAACAGGGCAATGATTTTGCCTCCTGCCTCAAGGACATTTGGTGATGTCTGGAGACACATTTGGTCAACACAAGAAGGGGTGCTCCTGGCATCTAGCGGGCAGAGGCCAAGAATGCTGCTCAACCTGATGCTGCAGTGCCCAGCCAGCTCCCATCTCAAAGATGGACCAAGATGGAAAGTGAACAGCTGTGTGGGTTACCAGGTAATTTTGACTCCCCTCTCCCATTTTTGTGATCCCTGGTTCTGCTGGCTCACTGTTTCTCAGCCTTGCTCCAGCATAGGAATCCATGGAGCACTTGATAATGATCAGTCTTAGTTAACTAAGACTACTCTTGCCTGCTGAATCAGAATTTCAGGAAGAGGAGATTGGGAATTTGTGTTTTTGTCAAACAATTTGGGAAACGCTGAGCTGAGTCAACAGTGTTGTCACTCAAAGCTGAGGGCCAAGGGCTCATTGTGGAGCCTAATGTGGCACCTCCATGGTGACTCCACCCATTGTGGGACCTGGTCAGGTCCTCACAGTCTTGCCTGGGAATTAGTTAACCTGTGCGGGTCTCATTGGCCCTCTGCTCTGTGACATCATTTGATTGGATGCTCATGTAGCTGGAAGGGCTATTGGAAGTCAAATGGGCATATCCTCCTCAAATAGATTCCAGGTGTGGGTATGCAGTGGTTATCTCTAGTTGAGGAATGGAGGCCCTGTGATGAGGTCTAGGGAGGACATGTCACAGAGTGACAGAAAGGGTGGTGGAATCAAGACAAGGACTGTGGAGCTCCTGGTTCTGGAGCATTTTACATTTCTCTGTCTACCCGCTCTCTGGATCTGAGAGCCAAGGGCCTGTAGCCAGAAGAAGCTGGCAGGATCCTAAGGACTGACTGTAAACCTACAGTGGAATTCGCTTCATTACAAAGTAGGAAACTGTTATCCCTTTGTTTCGTTTTGTTTATGTCTTGCTATGTTCTACAAAGGATTTTGAATCAGCTTACAAAAAAACCAAACAAACCCAAGAAGAATAACATGAAGAAATATGTATGTATAGGCATTAAGAAAAATCACATCCTAAAGAATTATACATAAGATTGGGGGATCTTCCTCAAATTTGACTTTGAGCTTCCCACCATACATAGCAAAAAGGGAAATAATGCAATTGCATAGCATTTATGTCAAAAAGTTTTTTTTTTAATTTTGTTATTTTTATACGAGACAATGGAAACCAGATAATTTATCTCATGGATCTTTATTTGGGGGCAATGTGTTGAATGCTTTTTCAGTATCATCCTTACCACAATGCTTGTACCACAAGACCATTTCTTAAAATAACACTTGAAAAGAGCCATGAGCATATATATAGATAGGCTGCAAAGATGTCAGGGGCTATGGAAAGTTTTTATGTCCGCTTCTGTTACTTGGGAAGGGTATAAAGAATATTTTGATGTGGTTATCGACAGGACATTTAAATTCTTGAACAGACAATTCAGTAAATTCTGAAAATCTATTTTCAGGAAATAAATGTGGGAAAAGATATATATGCCAAGGCATTCACAGCAGCATTACTTCTTTCCTTAAATGTGTATTCAGTATTTCTTCAATGACAGGTTTGATTCCAGGTGTGGGTATGCAGTGGTTATCTCAAAGATCATAGAGTTTAGACTCTAGTCTTTTTTATGATTAATGTCATAAGGGCATTGATGTTAATGACATTGTGCTGACATGGCCAAACACGAGGGAGCGTGTAAAGTAATAGTCATAATAGAAGAAGACTTTGCATCTGGCAATACTGAACCAAGAATTTAGTTAGTTTGATAGGTCTGTTAAGTTGAGAACCAGTGTGACTCTCTCTCTTGGCAAGTCAGGATGAGTCATTGGATGAAGGTGGAAGCATGTGGACACACCAGGAAGTGCCATGTTAGACGTAATGGTTCAAACATGAGAACAATTTACAAACGGGATGGAGAATGGTTAATCTGGAGAGTGGTAGGTGAGGGTAAGTTAAAAATTTTACTGCATGGGAAGCAAATGCGGATGTCCTGTCCATAGCCCTTGGCCTCCCAATTCTTTCATGTACCAGTTGTACCCTCGGGCAACCTCTGTGCCTGTTCACCAAGGAGGGCTGGCTCTGTAGTCCACGCACTGGGGACAGGCAATAGAAGTTGAAGAGTTACTAACACCAGGAGCAGCATGCAACCAAAGTGGGTGAAATTTGGAGGGTATTCACCACAGCTCCTTTGCCTTTTAGGTGGGGAAACTCCCATGGATGTTCCATGTAGTCTCCCAGGCTTTCCCACTTTGATGACTGCCTTGCATACCCCGACTCATTCTTACTCTCCTGCCCCACTACTGACAATCACAACCCCCACACCCCCAACTGCTTGCACTGAAGTTCTTAGCTTGCACTAAAGTTCTTAACTCTAGGTCTGCTTTCAGTGGAACCAGTTGGCTTTGTAAATGGAAAATCAAGCACAGAGATGTGAGAGCAGGCAGCCACCAACACCAAGCAGCTGGTTCACATAGAAGCTGCGGCTGCTGCGGGGGCCTCCTTGGGTCCCTCAGGTACACACAGATTTGTCTGCAGGGTTGTGAGCCTGGGCTGGAGGTGAAGTGAGATATGCAAAGGGGAACAGAAGCAGACAGGCAGGCTGGGCTTCCTTTGACCTTGCCTCACCGACAGAAGGCACTCATTTCTGTTGCCCTGGTGACTGCATGTGAAGGCTTTTATCCCAACAATGAGCCCGGGTTAGCATAGGACATGGGTAATGTTCCAGACTCTGAAGAGAGAGGAGGGCTTGAAACTTGGAGTTGGCTTGCAGTGGCTCTTTGACCTTGGATGATTTTCGCCGTCCCTTGCCTTGTGTGATTGCCATGGAAATGAAATGAGAAGATGCACATGGAATGGTGTGCATTGTGCCTGGCAGCCATGTAGTATAAATGCAGCAGTTATAATATTGGTGGGGGTGGTGGTGCCCACATACATTATTTATATACATATGATTATATATATGGAATGTAATTCCACAGAGCCTAAAAACCTTCCAGATCATGCTCTAAAGTGTACATCTGCAGAGATAAAGTCCATGAATGCAGGAGATAAGCCTGTTTGCTGCAATACAATTTTCCTTTTTTTTTTTTTAAAGATTTTATTTATTTATTTATACAAGCACTGGGTACAGTCAGAAGCAAGGGAGGGTGAGAGACTTCACCAGAGCCAGAGTGGGGAACAGAACAGGCAGAGTGACGAAATACACTGCTGAAGGGAGCAGCGGGCACGGCAGGAGAGGTCTGCCGCACCACGTGACCCTCGCCAGTGGCCTGGGATCGAACCGGCGCTACAGAGGCTGCGGGCAGCTTCGCAGCCCAGCGCTCAACCGCTGTGCCACCGGGGAGGCCCTTCAATACAATTTTTCAATATAAAAAGCTTTCAAACATAAGCAAAAGAAGAAAAAGAAAAAAAATGGAAGAACCTAGCTTCAGCAATGATCAACATCTTGCCACTCTTGTTTTATCTGTGCTTCTCCACATTTCACCCCCTAGAGTATTTCAAAGGAGGTTCCAGGCAACAGGTCACTTGAGCTGCCATCTTCAGTTTTCACTATCATGGATTCAGCCTCATTCTTCCTCATTCAGAGCCGAAGACTCTCTGCGTAGTGCCAGGAGGAACTGCCCGGGCCAGGGTGTCTCCATCACCCCTTCCACAACCTTGGGACCCCACCCCTTGCCCTCATATGTGCACTCTCTCCTCCCGGGGTCCTCTGTGTGGACCCATGGTTTCCAGGTCTTGTCTCATTTCGATCCAGGTACCAGCTGCCTGCTGCTCTGGATGTGGCTGGTATAATTCCAGTTGAGCTCCTGTCTCATCTGGGAAAGGTGCTGCTGCCTCCACATTTCACCATAAATATCTTTTTAAATGGCCTGGTGTTCAGACTCCTTTCTCATTTCCAAGGAGGCTTTTGACTGATGACCTAAAGAATTGCTTCCCGGTGACTGACAGGTAGCGCTGCACCACAGCCTCTGTGTCCTCCCCTGACAGGAGGCTGTGTGCGAGCTGTGGCTTCAAGTGCCACCGGCTACTTCCCACAGAGCCATTTCCCGGTGACTGCCCACTTTCCTCTGTCCCCATGAGGCTGCTGGCTGCCTGCCAGTAAGTCAGGTCCATCTTGGGGGTACTCGAACAGGATGCATTTTTGCAGGAAATCAATGTGCAAACTTCCAAGATCAAGGTGAATTAGGGCCCCCTGGCTACCGTGTCTGTGAATGCCTTTGCTTGCTGGCAGCCCATGGAGGCACAGTTTAACAGACCGTGAACTCCACTGTATGCACAAGGCTCAACAGAGGGCTGGAGTTGGGGTGGAATTCTCCCTGGACGCTGGGACTCCAGCTACAGAGGCACACTTACTTTGTGAAGCCCCCTCTTACATCACGTCAATCATCATCAGATGTACCTACGTCCCACGTGAGGTGCAATTCATGTACACATGTCAACTTGCAGATGACCAGAGGCAGGGAACATGCCTTTTTCTGGAGACTTTAGCGAGAGCACGGCCCTCCCCATGCCTCTGTCTCATGCTTCTGGCCTCCAGAGCTGGGAGAGAATATATTTGTTGTTGTTGTAAACCCCCTGGCTGGTGGTCCTCTACAATGGCAGCCCCAGGCTGCTAACATAGGGTGTCAGACTTCCCTGGGTCCATGTTGCACCTCTCCTCTTTGAGCCTTGGTTCTATTAGCTCACACTATTTATCACACACCTTCAGCTCTGTTGTCCTCTCTTAGCTTCTGGCATTGCCAGCAACCCTAGGTTCTTTCTCTGATAGACAGTCACTCCCATCTGTGTCTGTCACCACACAACTTCTTCCTGTGTGTCTTTGTACAAATTCCCCTCTTTTAATAAGGGCAACAGTCCTTGGATCAGGGCCCACCCTCATTCAGCATGACCTCATGTTAATTATATCTGAAGAAACCTTATTTCCAAATAAGGTCGCACTCACAGGTTCTGGATGTACAGGAACTGGGGGCAGGGCACTCTTCAACCTGGTGTGCCCCTAAAGCTTACTTCCTGCTAGAGTCTCCCACCAGGGGACAATAAAGTCCTCTTACCTCTTCTACTGGTGTAGATTAAGTTTTGTCACTTGTAAGAAAGCATCTCGATTTAAACAAGGTATCCTCTATTCAGAGGAAGCAATGGAAACAAATGGTGAGTGGGAGTGGGGTTGGGCCAGTCCCTGCAGAACTTTGCTCCTGGATCTGGACCCAGCGTGGGTTAGTACAATTTCATTTGTCTGTTCAAGCAGACAACACTACAGGAGTAGAGAGGAGAGCCCTAATCTGAAGTTGGGAATGACGTCAACACCTTCTCTCCTCCCTAATGGTTTGGCTGCTCTGTGTGATCAGTGTGAATGTGCCACCTTGCATCATGCTTGATAGTTGTCAGTGCCACGGGTGGCTTTCTATGGGCATTATGGCCCTTTGCCACCAAATCTTGCCTGTTGGAGAGGGGCTTTCCAGCCATTGGGTTTGTCTCAATCTTGTGCCTGCTGGTAGGAAGTTCTAACCCTCCAGCCTCCACTTCATGGCATGGAGCATGCTGGAGGTAAGAGGGGGCATCAGTGAGGGTTGTAGAAAAGTGGGTAAAATTGTAGAGAATGGGACTGGCCCTGGAGGCCTACAGTTGAAATCAAGACAATAGGGCCATGTGTTGAGAACCAAGGAGGTTTCTGATGCAGGGAAAAGGGCTAGGCCAAGAGGGTTGATGTTCCAGCCGAGGCAGGTTGTTGGAAGAAGCCAGTCTGGAAATAGGGAAGGAAAATGAGAAAACATGGCTGGATCATTTGGGAAGTAGGACCTAATGACAGTTGGGTGTTTGGCAGGATTTCTGCAGGTGTCAGTGTTGGGACTGGGGAGGATGTAGGCGTCGTGGTTGCCCTGGAGACCTGGCCTGCTGGGGACAGCATCACATAAAATGACCATTAGGAAGAAATGGGGAAAAATGATAACTTTTTGAGAACATCAGCTGTTTGTGCTACCAATGAAAGCAAAGAGCCTTAGAAAATGATGAGACTTAAATGTGTATTTTACTACCTCCAGACTTAATTCAGTATTATAGACTCAAGAAGAGCCAGAAGAGATTACCTTAATTTTTCATTCACACTTTTCTGTGTCTTAGGGAGTAATATATTGCCCAGGAGTTTTGTGATATAAAAATGAAGCTTGCAATTCAGGGTAACTCACTGTAGTGGCAACAAGAAGCTGACCTGCTTTCTTGAAGACCTGGGAGGTCTTTGATTCTTTAGATGTGAAAGGGATACAGTTTGGAGTGACCAAATGGATTCTGCTTTAACAATAAATGATGCTTCAAAACCCCTAGCCAATTTCATTTCAGAAGTTGGTCAATGCAAAAGAAAAGAACCATAAATGAGAAGGGCCTCAGGAGCTTAGTTGCCCCAGGCCATAGGAGGTTCTGGTTTCTCCACTCGGAGATTCAAGCCCAGGTAGTCCTGATGCCAACAGTTTGGTTCTGACTGTGGCCCCTTGTTATGTATCTCCTCCCATCCCCACACATTCATATGTTGAAGTCCTAAGCCCTCAGCCTCTCAGAATGTGCCTGTATTTGGAGGGTCTTTAATGAGGTAATAAGATTTAATGAGGTCATTAGGGTGACCCTGATCCAGTAGGACTATTGTCCTTATAAGAAGTGGCAATTAGGACAGACACACACACACACAGAGGGACAGCCACCAGAGGGCCCAGGGAGAAGGTGGCATCAGCAAATCAATGAGGGAGACCTCAGAAGACACTAACCCTGTCAACACCTTGACCTTGAAATTCTTGCCTCCAGAACTGTGAGAAAATATATTTCTGTTGTTGAAACCATCCAGCACTTTGCTCCGGCAACTCTAGAGAACCAATACAGTTCTCATGAAGGGCTTTTAATTTAGTCTTTCTCTAGGACTCACCCCCACCTGCCTACCCCAGTCCACTCTCTTCAGTCCCCTCCCAGAGGCTGATGTCTGAATCCACCCATGGGCTGCGGCTTGGGTCTCTGTGTCCATGATCTTCTGTGGCCTGCTCTCAAAGTTCAACTTTGGTGTCCAGATTCCTGGCTACTTTGATCTCTATGCCCTTTGAGATGGTGTAGTGAATTTTGCTGGCCCATCCTCCCTCCTTGGGGAAACAACCTGCCTCCCATTTTGTGTGGTTCTAGTAGCGCTGTGAGTCCCAGCGTCTGCCTTCCCACACACTGACCCCCACATATGGCTTCCTCCATGCACCATTGTTCTTTTTTTTTTTTTTTTTTTTTTTTTTTTTATAGAGGCATGCTTTATTTATTTGTTTGCTGGTTTGTTTGTTTTGTTTATACATGCACTGGGTACAGTCAGAAGCGCGGGAGGGTGAGAGAATTCACCAGAGCCAGAGCGGGGAGCAGAGCAGGCAGAAGGACCGAAGTACACTGCTGAGGGGAGCAGCGGGCGGCAGGAGAGGTCTGCGCGCCATGTGGGACCCTCCTCCGGTGGCCGGGGAGCAGCCGGGGATCGAACCGGCTCCGCAGAGGCCGCGCGCAGCTTCGCAACCCAGCGCTCAACCGCTGCGCCACCGGGGAGGCCCCATGCACCATTGTTCTTGACCAAGAAACATTCCAGGGGAAGAAGCTAATGGTTTTGGTGGCCAGTTGAGTGTAGAGAGAGAGCATTGGAGGTGACACTGCTATTCTGACTTGGCCATGATATGGATGATGGAACATAGAAGTAGGAATGAATTTGGGGAGAAAGTGAGCTTTGGCTTTTCAACAACTAAGACATGAGTTGATAAAAGATAAAAGTGTTATCTTCACAGGACTGATTTGATATTTCAGGGGACAGACCAGAGGTCAGGAGACCAGGGAAGAGATAATAATTGATCCCGAAGAGAGAGAGAAACCAAGTCATTAACCTGCTTTTTCTGCATTCTAAGGGCGGTGGTAAATGGCAGGTTCCGCTGAGAATGGTTTTCAAAGGGCACCCCCGGAGCTGTGCTGGGAGTGGAAACTGGGGAGAGCCCGTTATTTTGCAAGCCGAAGGGAAGGACTTTGAACTTCCCAAGGGTAATCAAAAGTGAGGGGGTGAGAGAGAAAGATGAAAAGGGGAGAGTGGAAGGAAGAAAGAAGAGGCAGAGCTCTGTTTCAGCCTGGGGGTAGGTGATTGGGGGGAGTGGGTGGAAGAGGGGAGAGTCCCACTTGCCCCATAGACAAAAGAATGTTAAGAACATGACCCCCAACGTTTAAGTTTTTGCTTTACTTGGTTGTGTGTCCTAAGCACACACACCTCTTAGTGCAGTTTCTTTGGCTTTGGTTTGAAAAGGAAATCCAGGATGGGTCCGGGCGTGGATACTTTCAGCAAAGTGAGAGCTTCCAGGATGTGGCACGAGGCGCAAACCAAGGGGCCCCAGATGGGTTTCACTTGCGCTGCGGGTTATCTGCCCCCAGTTAGGAAGCCTCCTTCCGCCCACACTGGAGGTGCTCTCAACATTTGATTGGCTGGCCGACTGCCTCGGAAAGTTTCTCCCACCAGCCCCCGAATGACCCACCTTGCAGATCTGTCCAGTGGCCTGGCCTTGAGCACGGCACTCCAAAGAGAGTGCAAAATTGCCCATTGCCACTTGGAGATCACAGCCAGGGAATTGGCTCCCTGTACAAAGGCAAGGTTCCCTCAGCAGCTTCAAAAGCAATTTTTTTTTCAGCTAAGTTTCTGTTCTGCTAGCAGTTCATGCTGGTGACCTAGAAGCTGCCAGTGCCCCAGGGAATGATGCTGTCTAAACTTCCTCCTATTTACTGGCCTCCCCTCCCCCTTCCATCACCCCTGGGCCATTGGGGCTTCCCAGCAGCCTTTGCAGACAAGCCCTTCCTGCACCCCTCCTCCAGCTACAGCCCTGCTGGAGCCCTCACCCTATCAGAGGCAGTCCCTCAGCTGCCTGGCCGGCAGTCAGTCGTAGCCATGAATGTTGGCACCGGGCTTAAATCCACACTGGCCTCCCTCCTGCCTGTAGCGGGTCCAGTCTGGTCTTCCTGTTGTAACTTCTTTCTGCTCTGGCCAAGGCCTGTGTGCAGAGTTACTTCGTCCAAGTCATACAGGAACAGCTGGGATTTGTGTTACTACTCGCATCCTTAGTTTTATGGATAGGTACTCTGGAGATTTTTCTTTTGCACATCGTTATGTTTGATCCATGAACACACAGCCTCCACTTTAAGAAATCCCAGAGCACTCTTTCCTTGTCTTTGAAAGGAAGTGATTCCTTGTCTGGTCGCCCCAGATCCTACTGGGAGCAGAGAAAAGAATCTCTACAAAGTCCAGCGCTCACGCCCCTCCAAAATCCTCTTAGAAGACACCGGCTATCACCATCATTCATTGGAGTATAAGAATATTAAAACCTACTGTATGCTAGGTGCTTAGGGCACAGTGCTGGGGTGGGGGGGGAGCAATAAAGCCATAGCCCTACCTACTTGGAGGCTTCAGTCCGGCAGAGGACACATACAAATAATTAAGCCATTTCATCCACTGATGTAATTGGAAAAGATGGGAATACCTAATACTGGCTTGGAAATTCTGGGAAAGCTTCAGGAAGAAATGCCACATTTATGGGGCCTAGGAAATGTTGACATTGACAGGGAGGGTTGGTTGATGTTGGCATTAACTGTGGCCTTCATCTGCACTGTACACCTATCACACGGGCAAAGGTCATCGCAGCTGTAGGCATAAGGGAACAGGGAAAGGCACTGACTCAGTGGTGTTTCCTTTTCTCTATTCAAAAGTCTCATCATTGGTAGCCTTTACAAATGGAATTGTAGTGAATGGCTGGTCATTTTTTTTTAAAGATTTATTTATTCATACAAGAACTTGGGTATAGTCAGAGGTACGGGAGGGTGAGAGAATTCACCAGAGACAGAGCAGGGAGCAGAACAGGCAGACAGACCAAAGACACTGCTGAGGGGAGCAGAGGGCGAAACAGGTCTGCTGCGCCATGTGGGTATCTCCCTGGCTGGCAGGAATCTAACTGGCGGTGCAGAGGCTGCAGACAACTTCACAGCGCTGTGCTCAACCCGCTGTGCCACCAGGAGGCCCGCTGTTCATTTTTTTCACTAGTAGAGTCTGGACTTTGTAGAGTCCAGCTTGTTCAGCATCCTGATGGAGAAGCCCATTCTTCAGGGGGTAAAAGTCAGCTCATCCCTAAGCCCCACATTCTGGATGCTGACCATAAACCTCCCAGAAGATGAGTACTGAAGGGGGCAGATGGGGAAATAGCAGCTATTTTTGGATATACAGCAGGTCCTAGAATTAGAATCCCATCATTTAGCTTAGCATTGTTTTATTAGAACAGTGATGAGGATAGACAACCCATACCTGGTGGGGGCCACTGTCTGTCTGGAGTTTGCATGGTCTCCCCATGTCTGCACTGGGTTTCTCTGGGGATGCCCATTTCCCCATCACGTCCCAAAGCTGTGTACTTGAGTCTCATTGACAAGTCTCAGTGATCCATTGGGGATGGGAGTGAGTGTGGGTGTGGGTGTGATGCCCACTGTGGTGAAGGGCACCCTGTCCTGAGCTGCTGGGATAAGCTCTGCCACTCTTGATCCTGAACTGAAATAGGTTGGAAAATGAAAGAACGCAAACGATTGTTTCATATTAGAAGCATTTAGGATCTTTAGTTAGCAGTTTGGTGATTTTTTTTTTTTTTTGATCAGAAATATTCTGTAGGACATTAATTCTTGGTTCCATCAGTCAGACTTTGGGCAAATGGGTTTTGCTGTACATCATTGTGCTTAAAGTTTCTGTCTCCAAGAACCTATCCGCAACGTTAAATGAGGACTTATATTACATGAAACCCGGTCAGAACTTTGGAAAATTTAGTTAAATTTGGAGTTCGTTCTGTTAAATAAGAAAGATGACATTTACTGAGTGCTTACTATGTGCCAGGTGCCAAGGACTTGAAAAATATGACCTCATATTGTTCTCATAACCACCCTGGGCAGTAGGAACCATTAGCTCTCCCTTGTAGATGAGAATGAGGGACAGCCAGGTTGAACAACTGGCATGCAGATTCTCAGCAGTTCCTGCCTCTTCTTTGTTCTTCCTACACAGAACAGAGTTCCCTTCAAGGTCCTGGGATTGACTCTTCAGGGTAGCTGGGCGGGAGCAGAAAATCCACGCAACTTCTCTTACCAAGCCCACAGGGGGGCGCCTTTTCCCAGTTCTGAAAGGTGCCAGCAGGACTGCTCACCTGCCAGGGGTCAGGTCTTGCCCCACCTCTGTGACACACTCAATGCTTCAGAGTTGGCTTTTGCTTCCAGACTTGTCCCATGTAGATTGGAGATTCTGTGGGGCCGACATGGTTCTTCTCGCCCACATCCTGAAGCTGCTATGCCCAGGCTCAAACTCAGCTGCAGAATCTACAATCAGGAGTTGGTTTTAGGTTCTGACTTTCCTGAGGGGAATTCAAACAAAAGCAGAGCATTAGAAAAGGAGGAGAGGAAAGCAAGGAAGAGAGAGAGAGATAGCAGGGGTGATGGGGTGCCTATTTGAGGTCACTAACAACCCTTTGTAGAAAGGGGTCCGTTTTCTCAGGCTAGATGTAATCTCTACCCTCCTGACCCTTAGACCCTAGTGATATAGGAAGTAGGTTAAACTAATGGGATCTGCGGACATTTGGAGAGAGATACAGAACATTGGATTTCCATTCACCGCCACCCCCCCCCCCCCGCCCAAGTTACCTCTAAGACATATTAAACCATAGCAGAGATGAAGATATGAAACCAACAAGATACACCCTTGGAAAGCCAACTTCTCTGACCAGAATAAGAAATAAGATAACATTTATTTCTTCTTGAAAGATTCACCTGTCCCCTCAATGCAGGGGATCGGTGTCTGGCTTTGTGCATATGTGTCTTTAGGTGTGCCTGCTTATCTGCCAGAGCTGGAGTGTGACCACGTGTGTTTGCATGTGTGGTGCACATGGGGCTTCCTGCCTGCAGCATTAGGAAAAGGTGATGTGGCAGTTACTTTGGAAACGACATTCTTGCCCTGGCACAGCTGGGGATCAGGGGGCGTGGCAGGCTGTGACATGCCTGGGAGGCTTGTGATTCTCACCTTCTCTTTGGTCCTGAACACACTTGGGCTGCTCAGGATAACAAGGTGCAAGGAGGTCTCTTTCAAGGAAGACATGAAACTCATTTAGAGGCAAATCTGGAAAATACATGCTCTTGGATCCTAGTTTTCTGCTCCCTGAAGAAGGGGACCAATTAATTCTTCCCTTCAGGGAGGTCTCTCGGAGGAGGCAGCAGCTGGGCATGGTCCTGCCTCTTTTGGCCCCAGGGAGACATGATTTCGACCTCCTAGGGAGCACCTTATATTTGTTTTACATAATGGAATGTTAGTGGCCACATTACATTTTGGGGTACAGAGGATTTTTGTGATTCTTGCCGGGCAAAGGATAGAGATCAGCGAAGCACCTAGCTCCAGTGTGGGAAAGCAGATAAGTACAAATGTTCATTTCTGCAGAGTGCGGCTGGTGTGCCTTCTAATAAGGCACTTCTTCGATCTCGGTAAATAAGACCATTGAACCACTTAGGAAATCCAGGTGCAAGCTAGTCAAGATCCAGAGAGGAAAGATCCAGTCCATGCTCTGAAGGGGTTCACAGAGAATGGAGAAAGTGTTTAATTCCAGACATAATTGCAACAAACTGAATCCTGCTGAGAAAGAACTGAGTGGCTGAGCAGCCAGAGGAGGGTGAGCCCAGGGGCGTGGGGGCAGCCAGTTCTCCCTGCTGCTCCCTGCACCTACCCTTCTTTATTCACAAGCCTGGAAACTTGCCTTCCTGATGGATGAGTCAGCTAGGAAGAGAATGTAGTGAGTCCAGGAATGTCCATGTCCCTGTTATTGGGGGCAGGGCACCCACTCCAGGAAGCTCTACTAGATTGCAGTCTGACATGAAAGTTGACCGTAAATTTGGCATGACTGTGAGCAATTAAATATTAAATTATGTGAGAATGTGGGTACTATTACCGAAATGAGAACCCTTCAGACATAAAGTGAACGGGGTGTTTAGTATTATCTGAGAGTCCTTGTCCCATCACCCTATCACTTGAGTACAAATAAAGGATAAGATAAAGTCAATTTTGGTCACACTTTAAGAGACCCAATTCCATGTGTATGTGCAGTCTGTCTGTCTGCTGTGAGCAGAGGGGACATAGCTCTTCGTGGCAAGACCTACTGCCCTTCCTTTGGCTTGCAGGGTGGTAGACAATGCAGAGAGCTCCCCATCCCTTGTCTCCTTCAGGCCCTACTCATCCTCATCCCTAGTATTTAGTTGGAGAAACCATACATGACCAGTGTTACTGTAACAGGGTGGTCCCCAGGAAAAGGGGAAGCAGTGGATGGCAGAACCTATTTAGAGCAGGCAGGTTTGCAAGGTCTGGGGTGTCCCTCTCTCTGCCCTATAACATTACTAGGTTTTGAAGCTTTAGGTCTTCATGTCTTGAAGGCCTGAGTTTCCAATGTCCCCTGTGCTCACAGCAGACAGACAGACTGTACATACACATGGTATTGGGTCTCTTAAAGTGTGACCAAAATTGATTTTATCTTATCCTTTATTTGTACTCAAGAGATGGGGTGATGGGACAAGGATTCTCAGATAATACAAAGCACCCCGTTCACTTTATGTCTGAAGGGTTCTCATTTTGGTAATTGGACCGTTCCATGCAGTGTGAGGGCAAAACTCCTGGCCTGTTCCCAGGATATGGATGGTGGGAGAGGCTGTGGCATTATTTTGGCCCAGTTTCTCTGCCTTTTGTCTCCCCAGATTGGTAAGCAGTTTCTGATTCCTCTTGGGTGCAAGTTGCAGAGGAAGAAGGGAGAAGAGTCAATTCTTGCTTGTCAGGTCCTGTCCTGAATTTAACACCATATCCTAAGAGGGACTGAAGGGAGTATCATTTTCATTCCAAAAAAGGGGGCAGATTTCTTTGGTTTTGGAGTAAGGGAATCACTGGGATACGTAATAATTGCTAAAATGAACGGATCCTATATTCTGTACTTTGCAAACACATACACGGTCAGAGGGGGTTGTGATAACTTTCTGGGTGTTATTGTTAAGAGAAACAGACGCTGGAAGGGGAGCAGTTTGTCAAAGTGTAGGGTAAATGGTTTTCAGGCTTTTCTGCCCACCTCCCACCATTAGGATTGCCCTGCCTGATGGGGCACCCAACTGTAGTTTTTACTTTGTTGTGTTGTTTACTTCTGTGGGCCATGGGAGGAGTATTGATATAGTCACCAAGAGAAGTAGAGGCAGGAGAAAGAAGGGGGAGAAAGAAGGTCAGAGAAACCCAGAGTGAAGACTTGGGGGTGCTTGGAGAGGCCTTCTGGCCTCCTGGCCCCCTAGCACCCCTGCCTGCCATGTAGCTGGTTGCTGAAATGCACGTGAAGTGCAATAAAAGCCCAAGAAAGCCACTGAGGGCTCCAGGAATCCTCCTTTACCCGCCTGTCTGCTCCGATCCTGGAAACTGCACTGTGCCCATCCTGCCTCTACACAAAGTCAGAGAACTTGTGAAATGGGAGGATTGGGTTTTGAGTGAGCTTTGGAGATTTTGACTTCAGAACTTGGTCTCTTAACTGCTCTGCTATCTGAGGTTGGATATCTATAAAGAGAGGAATTTATTATTCCTTACCAGCTTGACAATTTGCTTTCTTTCTTATTCTAGGAAATATTACCAGACCGGATAGCATTCCCTTTTAATGGTTGGTATTGAAGTGAATCTAATGAAAATGTGTAACTTGGAAAAAAAAAACACTCTGAAATTATAGTAATTTATGATCATAAAGGGATTTCTTGTGTTTGAAAATAACCCACAGTTCTATTGGATGGTATGTAAAGAATTACGAAAACAAAACAAATCTCAAGGGAACTAATTTGTCTAACTAGAAACCATCTCAAGAGAATTAGTTCTTGCATCTATGATACTTGAGAGCATATTTCATATCGTTGAATTTGTACCCGGAAATAATTTGTTGTAAGAAACAAGAACTCTCTCCCCAACATGGAGAGCAGGGAGAGAAGACTGAACCACTGATGATAATTTTTGCATCTAACGCTATTAATTCACGTCTTGCAATTTGTCCCTTTCTTGATGCTTGATACTCATAAGAGCATTGAACTTTTTGTTAAATATTACAGATACCCACTCCCCCATCATTTTTAGTTAAAAGGACTGAGTATTTTGGTTGGAAGTGGGCATTTTGAAATAGGTAGCTTCCACATGCCAGTCTTCATCCCTTTGTTCAAGCCATTCCCTCTGCATTGTCTAGTTTCATACCTCTGCTTGCTGAACTCCTACTAATCATGCAAGGTTCACAGAGATGGTCACCTCTTCCTGGAAGCCTTCCTAATCACTACAGCCAGATGGGCTGTCTCCATTGGACCATAGAGAGTTTTATCATTTGCTTTTGTTACATTTTACCTTTGTGTCATTTCCCTGACTAGAGTTTTTAGTTAGTAGGCAGCACAGTCCAGTTCAAGAGCCAAACTACAGCCCACAGGCCAAATCGACCCCACCACCTGTTTTTGTACAGCCCTTGGATTAATAATGGTTTTTTTTTTTTTAAAGATTTATTTTATTTATTTATACAAGAACCGGAGTACAGGCCAGATGCATGGGAGGGTGAGAGGATTCACCAAAGACAGAGCTGGAAGCAGAACAGGCAGACTGATGAAATACACTGCTGATGGGAGCAGCGGGCGCGGCAGGAGAGGTCTGCTGTGCCATGTGGGACCCTTGGCAACCGGCTGGGATCGAACTGGCACTGCAGAGGCTGCGGACAGCTTCACGGTGCGTTGCTTACCACCAGGGGAGGCCCTGGGTTTTTATATTTTTAAATAGTTAAAAAAAAGTCAAAAGAAGAATACTATTTCATGACATGTGAAAGCGACCTAAAATTCAGATTTCATTGTCCATATTGAATTGCATCGAACACAGCCATCCTCATGTCTTTATGTAATATTTGTAGCTGCAGCTGCACTAAGACAGCAGAACTGAGGAGGGGCGACCAAGACCATCTGGCCCTCGTAGCCTAAAATATTTTTTATCCAACCCTTTACAGAAGGTGCTTGTTGACTTCTGCTCTAGAGTAGGGGTTCTCAAATTCTACTGAGTATCGGAAAAACCTGGAGGGCTTATCAAAACACAGATTGTTGAGCCCCACTCCAGCAGCTCCTGATTCAGGAGGTCTGAGGTGGGCCCTGAGAGTCTGCATCTCCAACACAGGAAAACACCCTGAGAACCCCTATGCAGGGTAAGTAGTTTTTAGGATTTTCTGCTCTCCTACCATTAGGATTGCCCTGCCTGATGGGGTACCTGTAGTTGTTACATTGTTGTAAGCTGTGTTGTTTACTTCTTTGGGCCATGACTGCAGTATTGCCAGACTCACAAAGAACAGAGGCAGGAGAGAGAAGGAGAGGGAAGAAGGCCAGAGAAGCCCAGAGGAAAGACTTGCTGGGTGGCCTCCTAGCCCCTGGGCACCCCTGCCTGCTGTGTGCCTGGTTGCTGCACTACATGTAAAAGCTCAATAAAAGCCTGAGAAAGCCACCGAGGCCTCCAAGACTCTTTACCCCATTCTGCTCGAATCATAAAGAACCTGCCCTGTGCCCATCCTGCCCCTGCACCCTAGTTCTCAAAGGTAAAGAACCAACTTTGAGTCACAGATATGTCTTTAACTAATTTGCTATTTACCAAGCAGTTTACTTGTCTGGATCTCAGTTTTTTCATCTGTAAAACGGGGCTCATCACAACTAGCTCAGGTTGTTTGAAGATCCAGTAGATGAAATTTGTGAAAGTTCCGCGGACCTAGAGACTGAATAATTGACCATTGCTTTCATGCCCACCTGCCTTTGCTGCTTCTTCCTTCTCTTCTCTCTCCCCACCCCTTCCCTCTTTAGAAACTTCCTTTCTCTGTCTTCTGAACCTCCTTTCTTCATGACACTGCTTAGGAGTCGTACAGAGTGTGTGACTCAGAGATGCCCCTTCCTGTATGTGCTTGTCACTGAACCTGAGCAGGGCAGGCTGGGAACACGTCACCCCTAACTTACTTGAGCACAAATTGGGTACAAGTTTCTCTATTAAGAAAGAAAATTAATACCAAAAAATGAGATTGTCTACCTCTCAGAAGTCTTGGTGATAAAGGCAGGGGCCAAGATTTAAAAAATTAATAGTTGCCCTTTAGTTAATTGTAATCAGGCAGTTTTCTCATCTTTCCCAGGAAAAATGTCAAAGGGCAGATCTTCTAGAATCAAAACTGCTGAAATCTTTAAGGAACTGGATATGAGTGCTCTCAAAAGGAATATAAAAGACTTGAAAGAAGCATTTTTCTCGAGCCTGGTTTTAAAACCATGGTTAAATTAAACACACAAAAATACAAGTTTTCTTGAGGATTTTCTCCCCCTTTCAAACATAGCCGTTCCTACTTCATAAAATTGTTATGAGAATCAAGTGCGATAATGAGTATAATTGTATTTGAAAATTATAAAGTACTGTTTAAATGTGCGGGAAATCGGGTTTACCCCATTGAGTCACAACCTAATTAGAGGAGAAAGAGTGCATTTACTGGCTGAATAGCAGAGGGTGCAGAGAATTAGGGAGATGCTGGAGGACCCCACTTCTTTCCATCTTAGCCCCTGGGAATCTAGGCACCTTAATTTACCTGTTAAGTTAATTATAGAGAAGGCCTTTTAACCTTCTTGCTCTCAAATTTCTTACTTTCTCTACCTATGGGAGAACCTGAAAGATGAAGAATTAGCCTCATGCAGTTTCTTTCCACCCAGGGATCAAAATACCAGTTGTTTACTCCCCTCAACCTTAGAAAGTGGCATTTTGGCACTTTCCAGTTTTGCTTTAGTGCCCACTCCTATAGCCTCGTTAACTTCTGAGGCTGTGGCTACATTTGCAAATCCTGCTTCTATTAGTAACCTTCTATGGAGGGAAAAATGTCTCTAGGCAGCGGTGTGCTGGTTAATGTTTAACAACTGGCTCCCTGGAAAAATGTATTCATAAATACTTCAGTTTATTATCAGTCTCAGTGAAATAAAGGATAAGTAGCATGTACTTTACAAATAGTGATAAAATAATGCAATACTCTTCATTGTAGTTTCCATGTAACGATTGATTTTCACACACTATTTTTGCTGATTTGCGTTGAGTGCTTGTCTCCAGGACCAACAGATGGTTACACTTGATCAACAAGCACAGGTCTGACAAAATGTTGGTTGATGTTTTCTTTTGTGTTACCTAGTAAAACGAAAGTAAAATAACCAAAGGCGTATGTAGGAATGTTTGTCAATGGTGTCAGAAACTCCTTTGCTGAGCTGAATGAAATCTTTTGAATACTGGAAGAAAATTTTCGATATTTCCTTATTTTTTTTTTTACAACACACTATTTATTTATATATATTAACATCATTGTTCATTTTTGTACAATGTTTGCTTTCTTTTCTCAGGGGCAATCCCCATAGAATTTCTACCACCAATTCCATCACCAATTCATGTGTGTACCATCACCATAGACCCTTGTGCTCTTCCAGCCTTGTTTTGATCTCTCTCCCTCCCCATCCCCTGCAGAATGTCTATGATTTCTAGTTGCCTGTTTATTTTGTTGTGTTTTTTATTGTTATTATGTTTCCTTAACCCCTGATTTGGTTCCCCTGTAGTCCTTCTATAAGTGAAACCATCTGATATTTTTCTTTTTCCTTCTGACTTATTTCATTGAGCATAATCCCTTCTAGCTCCATCCATGTTGCTGCAAATGACATGAGTTTATCTTTTTTGATTGCTGACTAGTATTCTATTGTGTGTATATACCACATCTTCTTGATCTATTCATTTATTTTGGGGCATTTGTGTTATTTCCAAGTCTTACTTATTGTAAATAGTGTAGCAATAAACATAGGGGTGCAGGTATCCTTTTGAATTAATGTGTTTTTGTCCTTTGGGTAGATTCCTATTAGTGAAATAGCTGGGTCATATGGTCGCTCCACTTTAGTAATCTGAGGAACCTCCACACAGCTTTCCATAGTGGTTGGACCTAGTTTGCGTTCCCACCAGCAGTATAGGAGAGTTCATATTTTTACCACATCCTTGCCAAATTTGTTGTTGCTAGTTTTTTTTTTTTAAATATGTGCCCTTCTTACTGGTATACGATGATATCTCATTGTGGTTTTAATTTGCATTTCCCTGATTATGAGGGTTGTTGAACATTTTTTCATATGCCTCTTGGCCTTTTGCTCTTTCTCTTTGGAGAAGGGTCTTTTAAGTTTTTCTGTCCTTTTTTTGACTGGATTGTTTAGTTTGTTTTTGTTGAGTTGTGTGAGTTCTTTGTATATATTTGTGATCAGTCCTTTATATCAGTTGTATGGAGTGCAAAATTTTCTCCCAATCAGTGGGGTGTCTTTTTGTTTTAGTTAATATCTCTTTTGCTGTACAGAATCTTTTTAGTTTGATGTAATCCCAGCTGTTTATCTTTTCCTTCACTTTCATTGCTTTGGTGGATGAGTCTTTAAAGATATTACTGAGATATATGTCATGTATTGTTTTAGCTATATTTTCTTCTATATATTTTATGGTTTCAGATTTTATGTTCCTTTTTTTTATCCATTTTGAGTTGATGGTGCATGGTGTGAGGTGGTGGTCTAGTTTCATTCTATTGCTTATGGTGGTTCAATTTTTCCAGCACCATTTATTGAACAAACTATTCTTGTTCCATTGCATATTCTTTGCTCCTTTGTTAAAGATTAGTTGTTCATAGGTGTGGCTTTATTTCTGAGCTTTCTATTTGCTTCTATTGGTCTGTATGTTTTTGTGCCAGCACCATACTGTTTTATTTATTATGGCTTTGTAGTATAGTTTGAGGCCTGGGCGTGTGATACCTCCATTCTCCTTTGTTTTAGTCAGGAGAGCTTTGACTATTTGAGTTTTTTTTGTTGTTTTTTTTTTTTGTGACTCCATATGAATTTCATCAATATTTGTTTTATTTCTTTAAAGAATGTCATTGAGAGTTTTATCGAATCTGTAAATTGCTTTTGGTAGGATGGCCATTTTGATAATTTTAATTCTTCCAATCCATGATCAGGGAATGTCTTTCCATTTCTTTTTTCCTATTTCTTTTAACAATGTTTTATGATTTTCTTTGTATAGGTCCTTTACCTCTTTTGTTAGGTTTATTACCAAGTATTTCATTATTTTTCTTTCAATTATAAAAGGGTTGGTTTTCTTGATTTCTTCTTCAGATTTGTTGTTTGTATATAGGAAGGCTACTGATTTTTGTGTGTTGATTTTGTATGCTGCTACTTTACTAAATTGGTTGATTATTTTGATTAGTTTTTCTGTGAAGTTTTTAGGGTTCTTTATGTATATTATCATATCATCTGCAAATAGTGATAATTTTACTTTTTCTTTCCCTAATTGGATTCCTTGTATGTCTTTCTCTTGTCTTACTGCTCTGGCTAGGACTTCCAGTGGTGAGAGTGGATGTCCTTGTCTTGTTCCTGATCTTAAAGGAAAGGCTTTCAGCTTTTCACCATTGAAAATAATATTGGCTGTAGGTTTGTCATATATGGCTTTTACCATGTTAAAATATATTCCTTCTATCCTGTGAATTTTAAGGGCCTTCATCATAAATGGATGTTGTGTTGTTGGGTTCTGGGTATTTACAATTTTAAAATGCATTTTATCATCTGCTAGACTGACTCCTCTAGTCAGTCTCCTTTTAAAAATTCTTATGGATGTTATTACATCTTCATTCTTCTAGATTAACTATATGATCATTTAAAAAAGTTGAAACCCATTGAACTCTTAAGTCAGATTACATTGATTAATTAATACATGGATAATTAAACTCTTTAACTTAGGATTTTTATTTTTAAATGTGAATTTTATTTATTATTATTTGTCTTCTGTTATTATTGGGAAAGGGGTTTCTTCCCATTTTATTTTCCAACAGGTTATCTGGATATGCAAGATTGATACTGATTTTTATATATTTGTCTCATAACTTGTCATTTAACTTTTTATATTTAAAAAATACTTTTTATAAATATATATATGAAATATTAAAAATAGCTATATATGTGCACAGATATTTTAGTTGAATCTTTTGTTTCCTTGGTAGACAGTTATGGGGTATGCAGATAACAATTTCTTATTTTTGAAATATCTACTCCTCTTATTTTGTTTTGTCAAATTGCATTGGTTAAAATTTCCAGGATAAATTTATATTAACTTGTTGATTATATTTTCCCCATTTTTTATGGGGATACTTCTAATTACATCATTAAGCATAGCAAAGACTTGTAACATACATAATTAAATCCCATTAAAGATGATGTTACTCCTTTGTTAATTAAAAAAACATGTTAAATCTTTAAATCTTTTACAAAACTTGTAGACAACTATAGATCTGAGGCTTAAAGCAGGGGAGGAGGAAGAAAAGGGATCAAAAAACAGGGTTGTGAAGGGCCTCCCCTGGTGGCGCAGTGGTTGAGCACTGGGCTGCAAGGCTGCCCGCAGCCTCTGCAGCACCGGTTTGATCCCCAGCCACTGGTGAGGGTCCCACATGGCGTGGCAGACCTCTCCTGTCTCGCCTGCTGCTCCCCTCAGCAGTGTATTTCGTCAGTCTGCCTGTTCTGTTCTCTGGCTCTGGTGAATTCTCTCACCCTCCTGTCTGATTGTACCCAGTGCTTGTATGAATAAAAAATAAATCTTTAAAAAAACAAAAAACAAAACAGGGTTGTGAAGAGCACAAGGGACCATGATGGTGGTTCACAGGTGATGTGATGGTAGGATATTTATGGGAACTACACCTGAGGGGAGAAATCAAATACTGTAAAAATATGAACAATGTAAAAAATTAAAAATTAATAAAAGGATAAAAAACAAAACAAAAACACAAAAGGTAAACAAAAATGTCTTTAAATCTTTAAAAGTATTTCTTGACATTGATAATGATCTTGAGTTTTCTTTGACTTACTGTTGTTATCCATTATATTGCTACATATGCTACTATTTAGTTCTCCTTTTATCTTTGAAATAAATTGTACTGCTGCTAAATTCTATTTGTGAATCCCCCCTCAGGAATTCAAATCCACAATCATAAAATGAAATTACTTTCTGAGTTTTATTTTATGTTTTAGAAAGTGTTTTTTTAGTAAAAAATTGGGGAAGGGATAGCTTATTTCTTTCAAACTTTGTGATAGGAGTTTTGGCTATCTCCCTTGCTGTCATTCTTGGGGATTTGCTATATTTTGAACATGTCAGAGAATTTTTAAAAAAGATTTATTTATGCATACAAGAACTGGGGTACAGGCCAGAGGTGTGGGGGGTGAGAGGATTCACCAGAGACAGAGTTGGGAACAGAACAGGCAGATCAACTGAAATACACTGCTGAGGGGAGCAGCGGGCAAGACAGGAGAGGTCTGTTGCACCATGCGGGTAGCTCCCTGGCCACCTGGGGCTACAGATAGCTTCATAGGTTGCGACTTAACCCCTTGCGCCACCAGGGAGGCCCCATGTCAGAGAATTTTGAACATTGTATAAAGGAAGAAGATTTTACAAGGATCTCCATTTTTTATTTTAAGTTTTATTTTGCTACATACCTTTAACGGGTCTTGCTTATTTCTCCCTCAGAATTGTAAATTGGAATTCTCTTGTTTATCTGGACAGGTTTGAATTTTTTTCTTCGACGAGGAAATTTTACTCTGAAGATTGGTGGTTTGCATTCTTTATTCAGTCATTATGCTACCTAGAGGGAAAAGATAAGAGTCTGGTAGGGAAGGTCTCTGGCATCCCAGATGGCAGTAGGCAGAAGCTGCTCTTTCTACTTTTACAAAAAGCCTTTCTTTGGGCACTAATATATTACTTGTGGGTGTGTTATCACCTGCATGTGCTGGCATGACAAATGCTTAATAAATGTGTGAATGAATAAATGAAGTGTGCGCAGGATTTTGTCTGTCTTCTTCAGGGGAACACAGACCATCTCGCTGTGAAGTCCCTGTAGCCTTTGACCTTTGGGTAACTGTTGCCTGCATGCTATTTCCCCCTCCATGCAGCCATGCCAGGGCTACTGATCCTAATGGAGGCCCTTCTGAGAACATTTCCCTTTCTACTGCCATGTCAGAGGGAAGATGGCAGGATCTGTCTATCCCACTGACTTGGGACTTCATGTAGAGTAGGACCTCCAGGCGGGGAATTCTCTCCTTCTACTGGGCTCCTCACTTCCCGTCTCTGTCCTCTAAGTGGGAAAAGTCAGTTAGATTTTCAGTGCTCCTTATGTATTCTTTGCAAATTTTCCTTCTTTGTGCTTATTTCTTGAAACTGAGGGATGAGAGTTCTAGATGATCTGCCTTGCAGCTGTCATTCTTGGGGATTTATAATATTTTGAACAGGTTAGAGAATTTTGAACTTTGTATAAAGGAAGAAAATTAAAAGCAGTCATACTTCATTTTCTCAATATTTTGATATACTTCTATCAGTTGCTTTTTTTTTTTAAGCACTCACATATGCAATCTTACACTTTTTTCAACCAAGTTAGTGTTAGGAGAGTGGATGCTTGTGGGTCTGGGTGTGTACGCTTGTTGAACAATAACAGCTGCACACCAAACGTGAGAGAGCAAGCAAGTGTGGGTTTATTGAAGCAAGAAGAAAGACCCCCTGACAGCAGGAGGGGATCCCAGGGAGGATCCGGGTTTACTCCAGCCCTATCCATGACCACATCCTGTCAGACTTCCTGTCATCCAATGTGCGGGACTATTGATTAGGCACTGGGTGGTTGGGAAGTTTCGTGGTGTTTGTTTTTCTGTTCCCTAATTATCCTGTAACCGGATATTACTCTAGTTGGTGGCTAGCTCAGCCACATTTCAGCAAAACACTTCTGTTTTCCTGGGAGCTCTTTTGTTCCTTCAGTTCCTATATTGTTTAAAATCACTGTCCCGTGTCTCAGCCTCTCCCGTTCCCAAGTCCTCCTGGTCAAGGTTCCTTTTATTAGGATCACAATATCCATTCATTTATAAATCATTTTAAAACAAAGTATGATATACATGACATATATATGTGAAAAGTGCACAAACCAGTGAATTATCCCTAAGTGAAAATGGTCATGGGATGAAATATTGCTCACTCCTCTGCAGCCCCTCCTCAAGCCCCTTTCAAACTTGTTTTCCAAAGTTCAAGGCTGTCCTACTGTCTGTTCTAAATTGATCTTACTTATTATTTGGCTTCTACTTATAATGAGAAGCATATGGAATGTATTCTTTGGGTCCAGTTTCTCTTTCTTAGCATTATGTTTGTGAGAATCGTTCCTTTTGTGCATTTGCATTGAGGATTTTCCCCCATTGTAGGACACTCCCATTGTATCCATTCTACTTTTGATGGATGTTTGGGCTGTTTCCAATTTGGGTCTATTTCAAATAATGCTGTGAACATTCTTTCATATAGCTTTTAGTGCATAGGTCTTCCAGCTAACACTGGGTCAACTGTAGGAGTGGAGCTTCTTTTCAGACATCATGTATACCTACAACTTCACGAAAGGTGGCCACGCTGTAAGTGTTAGGGGGAAAGGATGTCCTGAGAAAACTCCATACAGGCTTTGTGGATGTTACCTCCACTCTATCAAGACACTGGGAACTACAAATCCCATGATCCCCAAAGGGAGGTTGTGAAGACCTAAGGGTGGAGTTAAGCAGCCATTTTCTGGTGCTTGTGAATATAACCATCCATGTAAGTAGGGTCTCTCTCTCTCTCTCTCTCTCTCTCTTTCTCTCTCTCTCTCTCCCCCTTCTCCCCCCTACCCCCTACTCTCAGCCAGGCTGGTTTGGTTTTGGCGGGTCATTTGGGATTCCACTATTCCAGGTTGGCAGAATGGGTAGGACGCATTTAAGAATTTATCTCCCTCTTTTCTCCCTGAGTTGTACATTTCCTTATTTCCCCTTCCCTTGTAAATAAACCTTTTGTTAACCTTTTGTGTGAGCCTGCAGTTTAAGTCCCCTTTAATCGCACAGGTGAGGACCCACAGTCAGGCAACCTGTTTTATATTGGGGTTGCCCTGTAACATAACCATTATACTTGTAACCATTTGCACTCTCATCAGTGGTGTCAGAAGATACTTTGAGCTTCATTCTCATCAAGTCTTGGTACTAAACTTTGGATTTTCAACTTTTTTTCTGGACACTTAATATCCCATTGTTAACATTTTCATGTGTTATTCATGTCATTTGTTTGATCATTGTTAATGACTGTATACAGTTTTCTTCTATAGAGCAGCAGTCAGCACAGTCTTTCTGTAGAGGACCAGAGAGTAAAATATTTACAATTTTGCAGGCTACACAATCTCTGTTGCAACGGCTAACCTCTGCCATTGCAGCACAAAGGCATCCAGAGACACTGTGTGAAAGAATGAGTGACCATGTCCCAAAAACATTATTTGTAAAAACATGGGGTGGGCCCACTTGATACTTGGCTATAATTTGCCAACCCCGGTAGTTACTCAATTTCGCATTGTAATACTTTTCAAACTTGTTTCTAATCAGGAAATAAATATTTAAATTCCCAACGAACATTATCTGTGTATTGTATATGTATTATGAGACAAGAACTGTGCTTAGTTTTGAGAATCTGGTTGCATATCATTTACAGATAGGTTTTCCATGGATTTTATATTCTAGTCGGAAAAGACCAACAATTACCAAAATTAATAATGAATCGTGATTGAAACTCAATATGTAAAATAGATAAAAACAGAACTGTTTGGGGCCTCCCTGGTGGCGCAGAGGTTAAAGACACAGTGCTGCGAAGCTATCGCCAGCCACTGCAGTATGATTTCCTTCCCGGCCAGGGAGCTGACACACATTATGGCACAGCAGACCTCTCCTGTCTCACCTTCTACTCCCCTCAGCAATGTATTTCAGTAGATCTGCCTGTTCTGCTCCCCACTCTCTGGTGAATTATTTCACCCTCCCGCACCTTAGGTCTATACCCCAGTTCTTGTAAGCATAAATAAATAAATCTTTAAAAAAAAACCTCAGAACTGTTTGATTTAGAAATACAGATTTCATAGTCTTACCAACTTGACTCTTGACTACTTTCTGGTTCCACTAGCTCCTTTTATATTTGACTCTAAGATACTGATCGGGGCTTGAAAATCATGACCCAATTATCAGTTATAGGATTTTTGAGAGTTGCTTTTTTTTTTGTTTTTAATTATGCCAGTGCTTTGAATTTTTGGGTACTTAAATCTTTGATCACATTATTTTCTACAGCTGATTCCTGTAGAATTTATGAGATCAAAGGGTATGAGTATTTTGAAGTCTTTTGCTCAATTTTGTCAAAATAATTTTCAGTTTGTGCTACCACATGCATTATTGTATGAGTTGTTTCTCACCTTTGTCAACATCCAGTATTGCATTTAAAAAGCATTAGCAAACTTGATAGGTGAAAACATTACCTTTTTGTTTTAATTTGCATTTCTTTGATTAGTTGAGTGTTGAACATTTTTTCATATTTATTAGTCATTTGCATTTTTTCCTTCAGAATTGATGAGAATAGGACATTTTGAGCATAATTCAAGTTGGATTTTGAAAAGAGATGAACAGATCAGTCCTCCCCCTTCCTCCATACCAGAGTTTGAATTGTAATGAGGAATGGTCAAGAAAAGCAGATTTCTTTTTTCTTTTTTTTAAAGATTTATTTATTCATGCATACAAGACCAGGTTTAGGCCAGATGTGCGGGAGGGTGAGAGGATTCACCAGACAGAACAGGGAACAGAACAGATGGATTGACTGAAATACACTGTTGAGGGGAGCAGTGGGCAAGACAGGAGAGGTCTGCTAAGCCATGTGGGTATCTCCCCTGGCTGGCCAGGATTGAACCCGCGATGCAGAGGCTGCGGACAGCTTCATAGCACTGCACTCAACCGCCTGCGCCACCAGGGAGGTCCGAAAAGCAGATTTCTTAAGAATTTCCTGGGTAGCTAAGCCTGTAATTTCCTCCGGACATACTTACTATTCTTAATTTGACAAAATATTATTTTTTCAAGTGTTTGAAAACACTATTTGAAATTTGACAGATAAAAATTTAACTGTGATTGAAACAGCATGATGTTTGCAGAAGTAAAATGGAAGTAGATGTATTGAAATTAACTAGGCATGTCATATAGATTGAATGCGCCCATTCATATGCAAAAGCCTAAATATCCAAGATGATGGAGGTGGGACATTTGGAAGGTCATAAGAGTGGAGTCCTCAGTAATAGGATTAGTGCACTTTTAAGTAGACAGGTGGGAGAGATGATTTCTCTCTCTGCTCTCTACCATTGATGATTCAAGGTGAAGACGACTATCTGCCAGAAAGAAACAGTGTCCCACCAGACACCAGATCTGTCCTCATCTTGATCTTGATCTTGGACTTTCAGCCTCTACTACTGTGAGAAAATAAATTTCTGTTGTTTTAATTCTAGTTGTTATGGTTACCCTAACAGGCAAATGCACTATTCAAAGGTTGGAAAATATTCTGTCTTGTTTGAAAACAGTACTTGCATTAATGTACTGTTTTCATTGTCCAGTCTTCATCTTCTTAGCCTGTCTGGAGCAGAGTACCAGTGACTTCCTTGCTTCTGCTTTGGCTTCTGAAACTCCACACTCTGCTGGTGTTTGTTTTTGTTTTTTCCTTTTTGGATCCAGTAATCCCCCTTTATCTGTAGTTTTGCTTTTCATGGGTTTATTTATGCCTGGGCAGCCATGGTCCAAAAAGTACCTATAAGAGGAAGAGACCAGATTCACACAACTTTTCAGTGTATTGTAACAATTGCATTATTATTATACTGATGAAATGTTGTCATAGGGATGTTTGTGTAGGAAAAAGCAGTCTCTATAGGGTAGGGTACTATCAGTAGCTCCAGGCATCTACTGGGGGTATTGGAACGTATTCCCCCCAAATTAGGGGAGAATGGTATATTCCTTCTCCTAAGTCTTCTTTGAATGTATACTTTCTCTAACCCAATCTTGTAATGTTGGAGCTCTTCAATACTCAGATATGGTCTGTATCATTTCCTTCCATCTCTCTCTATGACATCTTATCCACTTCTGTGACTTCAGTGACCACTTAGGAGCTGATGATTCTCAGATTTTCATCTCCATTCCAGATTCCTTTACGCTAGAGCCTGAATGCTCAACTACTGCCTATTTATCTCCTGAAGACTACCTCTAAACCCCTCCAAATAGACCCATGAGTCCAAAAACAAAGTCATACTTATCTGCTTGCCCTCCTACCAAACCTGGCCCCTCGCTCCTGCCCTGTTTGTGTGAAGGGCACCACCTGTCTCATTGGTGAATCTGGAAACCTCAGGGTCATCTGGATCCCCACCCTTTGCCTCATGCCCAGAGAAGATAAACTCCGAAGTCCTGTTTACCTCTTAAATATCCTTTCCATTTCTGTGCCTGCCCTGTCTCTTCTTCCCTCTCTTTAGTCCTCTATCCATTCTTTTTTCTCCTGCTTCAGTAGACATCTTACCAAGTTTCTTGCTGCTGGTCTTTGTCTTCCAGCTGGTCTTTGTCTTCTTCCAATCTACTCCACAGCCCGAGTGTTGCTTTCAAAATGTGTGTCTGGTCTCATTGCCCACTTGCTTAATATATTTACGTGGCTTTTCATTGCTCTGAGGATAAAGACTAACATCCTTAATAAAACTGATAGGGCTTTTTGTGGTGATTGCCCTCCCTCCACCAGGCTCATTATATCCCATCCTCCTACCTGTCCTCTGAGCTCCAGCCTCCATTTCCTTGAGCTGCATGCTCCTTCCAGCCACACAGTCTCTGCACGTGCTCACCTTCCCCTGCTCGAGCCACTCTGTGTCTGGTTAATTCCTGTTCCTCCTTCTGAATTCTGGAATGTCTTCAGGGAGACCTCATATGACCCCCGAGGTTAGGTCAGGGTCCTTGTTCAGTGAATCCCTGAACCCTAGACTTCTCTGGCATCATCACAAAGGTAATTAAATAACTGGTTGTGCAATTCAACCTTTGATGTCTGCTTTATGGTTGCCCTGTCAATTAAGGAAGGAACAATTGGAAGGCAGAATCAGAGCAGTTTTATTGGCCACATGCCACACCTCACACCATACTGGACAGATAACAACCCAGTCCAAGCCCAGAGGGGAAGAGAGAGTGCCAGGAAGGGAGAGAGGGAATGGGAAGGGGGACAGGAAAGGAACTTATGTATATATTTATCTTTAAGCTGAATTTTCCTTCTCTGTCTCTCATTGATTCTGATCCTGATGGAGAAAATGGTATCAAAGTTGATAGAATGAATTATCTTCTTGTTGCTACCTGTACCCTTTGTTTTGGGAGATTTCCTTCCATCTTCTTGTGACTCTATTTTCTGTATCTGTCCATAAACTGAAAAACTGAGATTTAAATATCCAAGTGCTTATTTACCTCCCTACTCACTATTGTTAAAAAGTAAGCAGAGATCAACCTGAAGCTTACGGTCACCAATGGCAAGGTGAAAAGCCACAGGTTTATCAGCCGGTGACTGTGTTCAGCAGATGAAAGAAATATAAGGTGGCAAGTAAGACATTACCTAATCTTGGAGTGGCTGTCTAGACCCCTGATACTTAACTGGAGACTGTTTTCCAGTTCCACTGATGTAATGGGCACATACTGTTAGACAACAGCCAGACTGTCAACCCATGAGTGTGGTGTCCCTGAGGCTTTTATTCACTGCCCTGTCTTTGTGCCTTATGTTAGTCTACCTCATAAATTTGTAGTTGGTAAATATTTGTTAATTGTATGCAGGAATTAAACTCTAAATCAGTTAGAATTCACTTAAGTGTATGCTGTGATTTAGAGGACTAGCTTCATTTTATCCTACAAATGATCAATCAGTAACTTTAATGGCAAATGTCCATAATTTATCTTATTGCCTTAATACATTACACTTACTATATGCTAATGTATCTATCTACACATATCTATGTACTGTTTGTAAACTTTCTATTCTGTTAACATTCTGTTGGTTTATTTGATGCCATTATCATCACCCTCTTAAAAATTGTTCTTGATTTATGTTTTTTTCAATGACCAATAGAGAATTTACTTATTTTTATAGAAAGAAATTACTTTCATGGATTGTACAAGAATATAATACTTGAGGATCTTTAAAACTCTGATCCCAAATTACAGAATAAGGCAATATTGCATTCTGTTAACACACTTTCAGCTGTGGTGTTCTATTTAAAAAATACAAAATATTAAGTAATTGAAAGTACATCCTACTGAAGGTTCCCTCTTTACTAGGTCAAAGCATCTTTTAGCAGCTTGCAGCAATGTTCCTTTCTTTCTCTGGACAATTGTGAGTGAGTTGGAAGCAGTCAAACTTCTAGTTTTCTGGAAGGAGCTAGAAGTAATGTAATACTATGCATTTCAGGAATGGCTCCTCCTTCATTACTAATTTTCAAAATCTTCTTGGCTATTCTCACTCATTTATTATTGCAGATGAACCTCACAATTATTGTGTCAAATTCTGAAAGGGAAATGCTGCTGATATTTTGACTAGAATAGAATTACATTTAGAGATTAGTTTGAGAATTTTTAGATCTTTGCATTATTGAATGTTTTCATCCAGGAACATGATAGGCTTTTTCTTTTTTTTTTTTCTTCCCCACTCAGCTATCTTTAATGCCCTTAATACTCATTTTTAGCTTTTTATAAATCCTGTATCTATCTCCCCCCTTCCTTTTCTCCCTCCCTTGCTTTCTCTTTTCTTTTCTCCTTACCTTCCCTGCCCATCCTTGCCTGTCTTTTTCCTTGCTATCTCGCTGCCTTTTTTGTCTCTATTGTGAATGGATGATCCTCCCCCCCCATTAATGTTTCATTACTAGTTATTCATTTAAAAAAAATTATTGAGGGCCTCCCCTGTGGCGCAGTGGTTGAGCTCTGGGTTGTGAAGCTGCCTGCAGCCTCTGCAGCGCCTGTTCGATCCCTGGCTGCTCCCCGGCCATCAGAGGAGGGTCCCACATGGCGCACAGACCTCTCCTGCCGCCCGCTGCTCCCCTCAGCAGTGTACTTCGGTCCTTCTGCCTGCTGTGCTCCCCGCTCTGGCTCTGGTGAATTCTCTCACCCTTCCGCGCTTCTGACTGTACCCAGTGCTTGTATAAATAAATAAATAAATCTTAAAAAAATTATTGAACACTAGTACAGTGCCAGTTTTATTTCACGCAATCCAAGTGTATCAAGTGATTAAAATGAACATGCCACAAAATTTATCATCGTAAGCATTTTTAAGTGTACAGTTTAGTGGAATTAAGTACATTCATATTGTTGCCCTACCACTACTAACCATTTTCAGAACACTTGCATCATCCCAAACTGAAGCTGCGCCAAGCCATTTACTTTTAAGTAACCAGTTTAATCAGACACTTTGGAAAACTCATATATTAATTTTGATAGTTTTACAACTGACTCTTGTTTGCTTGTTTCTTAGATGCACACTTGCATGCCAATAAAGATAAATTTATTGCATTTTAGTAGATGGTTCAGTTAATTTTCTTGTATTATTGCAGTAGTACACAGAGCTTCTATCATAATCTTAAATATCAGAAGTGATTATGGGCATCCTTGCCTTGTTGCCTATTTTAATGAGAAAGCCTTAGAGATACTTTTAATGATAAGCATGCTGTTACTGTTACTCACTGGCTTACTTTTTGACATTCATGTTCTTTTCTAAATTATAGAAGTGTATTTCAATTCCTATTTTATTAAAGTTTTTCTTTTTAAATAATCAGGCATGAAGGCTCTATTTTATAAAATTTTTTTTCTACCTTCATTGAAATGGACACAGTTTTTCCTATTTAATTCTATTAATATGGAACCATGTTTATATTCTTTATTTGTCTGTTTTTATTTTTTTTAATTTTTCACATCATTTTTCATTTTTGTAGAATGTATGCATTTTCATCTTGGGTATAGTCCCTGTAAAATTCCCACCACCCTTGTTTTGATCCTACTCCCTTCCCCCCCCTGTAGTATGTCTCTGGTTTATAGTTGCCTGTTGATTTTGATTTTTACCTTATTATAATTAGTCTTATTCCTGATCCCTTATTTGGGTTTTCTAAATTCCTGCTATGAGTGAGACCATCCGGTATTTTTCTTAAACTTATTTTGTTTTAGCTGTGGCTCTCAATATGCTGCTTTGTCAGATTTAAAAAATTGGTCTTTCAGTTTTTGTGACTTTATTAGTGTGATTTCTGAGAATTTTCACTTCTCATTCATAAATGGTTTATATTTTTCTTTTCTCTCACTCATTTCTCTTTTTCTTATTAAACTTGCTAAAGTTTATTCTCTCCTTCATTGGTCATTTCAAAGAACAAGTTCCCAGATACATTACTTCTATTATATTTTATAGTGTATTAACTATATATTCTATTCTATTCTATTTTATAGTGTATTTATAGTGTATTAACTTCCTTTTCTGTAAGTTTATATCATCTGTGTTGGATGTTTTTATTTTTATTATTTTTATTTTCATAATAAAAACATTGAAGACTATGAATATTCCTCTGACTACAGCTTTGGCTACATTCTGTGAAATGCACTATTTCTTTTGTTGTTGGGGCAATTTTCTAATTTGTCTCAATATACAGATTTTATTTTCAACCTTACTCAGGAGCTTATTTGTAAACAATTAAAAATTGCTGGTGATAGAATAATAAGAGCACATGCCCTGTACAAATTCTATTTTTGAATTTTTTTTTATTTTTTATAGACATAAAATTGGTATATCTTTTGGTGTGCATGTATGTGTAATTTGTTTGCCTGTTTTATAAAAATATCAAGTGTGTTTATCTACTTTTTTATCAGTTCTCTGAAAATTTGATAGCATCTGTTTTATGTATTTTGATGTCAGTACATAAAGGTTCGTAAAGGGTGATCATTTAGTTTACCTGATGATTGGATTTTTATGAGGGAAATACTTCTGAAGACTGTGGTTTCAAGACTGATTTTACCATTGAAATGAATGTGTGAGGGTATTTTTGGTGTGGATAAATCTTCAACTAACTATACTGTGCTTTTGCCTTAATCATTGCTTTTAAGCATTATTCTAATATTTCTTTCAAAGAGCATAGTATATCATGATGCTTTTTAAAACCATTTTATTCAGCTGCATCACATTGAACGTCTGTTTTAAAGTTATTGATGTTGGGGCACCATTTTAGCAATAACAACTGTATTAGTATTTAGCAAACTTATAAATATACAAATAGTTTAAAATTTAAATTCAAATTAATTTTTACTATAAACTACCATTTTTTAACTATAAGCTATAGTAAAATAATAAATACCTTCCAAATCATCTGTAGAAGTCATGGTGTTTAGTAGCATTTTGCGTATAGTTTTATATAGCAATATGACAAAGGATGGTGGGTATATTTGTTTCCTGCTGATGTGGTGCCATCATGTGGCAACATCAATCACTATCATACTCCTCCTGGACACCATCACCATCATTATCATTATAACAAACACTATGTAATCATTCTTTCTTATGACAGACTGTATTCTATGCACTTCAAATATACGAACTCATTTAATATTCATAACATCATTTAAAGTAGTTATTATTATTATTCCTCCTTCACAGATAAAGAGATTAAGGCACAGAGAGGCGAAGCAACTTGTATAAGGTTATACAGCTTGTAAATGGCTGAGCTGGCATTTAAATGCAGACGACTCTAGAGTCCAAATTCCTAACTATTAGGTTATGCCATCTTTCCACAGTTTACAATGCACTTGGTTGAAGTTCTGTAATTTTGTCCTTTTTTTAAAAAAAATGCTAGGTTTTGCATTATTAAAACATTTGCAGATAAAGTAAAATTTTCTTACTATATTTATAACCCACTATGTAAATTATTTGCTCTAAATAAGAGTGTAACTATACTACATTTCACTATACTAAATTTACTTAACTTTTATTTCATTCAGTAAAGTCACCTCAGGACTTACCCATTTTGTCCCTAAAGACACCATCGTGCTAAGTAAAATAAGTCAGAAAATGCAAAACAATTACTGGATGGTCATTTGTGGAATATAAATAACCTAAGAGAACAAACTAGCAAAACAAAAATAGTTCTTAGACTGTGTGAAAAATATCCTGGTTACCCCTGGGAGTGAGGGGAGAAGGGGATAGGCGGTAGGATGGGTTGTAGAGGGTGCGTGTGGCATGTTCATATATGGAGGGTTGACATTTTATTTCCCAAATTATACACCTATATAAACCAGTGGCAAATCAGTAAACTTTTAAAAAAAAGAATTTTTTTTCCTTTTTTTTAAAAATAAACTTTATTTTTATATTCCCCATACAATTGCACCCCCCTTATTTTGACCCCAATCCCTCCCCACCCTGCGCCCCACCCCCCATAGAGTGTCTCTGGTTCATAGTTTTTTGTTGATTTTGATTTTCACTTTTTTTATAGTTTTTCATTTTCCTGGTCCCTTATTTAAGTTTTCTAGATTCCTGCTATGAGTGAGACCATCTGGTATTTTTCTTTTTCTTTCTGGCTGATTTCGCTGAGCAGGATCCTTTCCAGCGCCATCCATGTTGCTGCAAACTGCATGTATTTATCTTTTTTGAATGCTGAGTAATATTCCATGGTGTATATGTACCACATCTTCTTGATCCAGTCATCTATTTTTGGGCTTTTGGGTTGTTTCCATATCTTAGCTATTGTAAACAGTGCTGCTATAAACATAGGGGTGCAGGTGCTCTTTGGAATTGATGTTTCTGTGTCCTTTGGGTAAATACCTAGGAGTGGAATTGCTGGATCATATGGAAGCTCTATATTTGGTAGGTCCAGAAATCTCCACACAGCTCTCCATAGTGGTTGGACCAGTTTGCACTCCCACCAACAGTGCAAGGAAAAGAAAATTTGATTTAATTTTTTATATTTATATTACACTTTTATTACCATTATTTAAAAGAAATCTTTGTCAACTGAAGGAAATGTAAAATGACCTATTGTTTTGTCTGTTATATTGAATTAAAAATGAATTTGGTGCCTTTTGGTGCCTCTTCTATAGATTTTCTGCTTACATCAATTTTTCTCCTGGGGTTTTAGTGTTTTGCTTTTTGATTTCCGAAAATTCTGTCTTAAAGATATTAACTACTTCAAATTTAAAGCACATTGACAAAATAGTGCAGTTGCATTGTATACAGTGTTGAATTATCTTTGCTGTATTTTTTTATTTGCCTTTGCCCCGAACTTTCTCTTTTTATTTGATTAGTAGAAAACTTACATTTTATGTTATCAAGTCAGCTGCTCTTTCCCTTTATAATTTATTACATAGGACATTTTCCCTTTATAATTTATTACATAGGACATTTCCCCCCCCCCAAGAGGTTGATCAATATTTAATAATATTTGTTCCATTTTTTAATTTTATATAATTCTTACATCATTTTTCATTTTTGCACAATGTATGCATTATCATTTTGATTATATTCCCCATACAATTGCACCCTCCCTTATTTTGACCCTAGTCCTTCCTCTCCCCTTCTCTCCCCCCCGTTACTTGTTCTATTTTTTTTATATAATTTTGTTTTTGTTAACTCTTCACTTGATCTTAGCCAAAAGGCTGAGAAACGATTTTGTTAATAACTCTTTATTCTTGTGGGATATCTATTTGTATATGGTGAAAGGGGAAATTCTTAATTTGAAGTGAATCTTTATTATAACTTCCTTGCAGTTGTCAGCTTGTTATGCTAAATTATTAAAAACTCTGATTTTGGATACACTTTTAATTAAAATTAATATGCACAGTAGATTCTGTTTCTCAATTATTGCTTTGTTCTACCCAGTCCCTTTATCTGTTCTCATGTAGTATTGCACTGTTTATTGCACCTTCAGATAGCTGTTAGGGCTATTCTGCCTGCACTGGTGTTATTCTTTGATAGCCTTATCTATTTATTCTTACAGTTTCATTTGAAAAGACAAGTTGCAGAAGTGTTTAGAGCATGATCTCCAGAACTGGACTTCTTGAGTTCAAGTCCTGAGTTGACACCTAAAATCCTGTTCAGTTTGCTTATTCTCTCCATATGTCTCAGCTTCCTCATTTGAAGATAATAGCGGTAACTTCTATGAGAATAATAGATGTTCTATGAGAAAAGTACCAGTATCTTCTTCATGGGACTCTGGTGAGGATTAATGGAGTTAAAAACTCATACAGCACACAGATTATACATGGTACAGAGTTAGTTCTAAATAATACCAGCTGTCACCACATCTTGTCAGGTTCAAAACTCATCCATTGGGGTGTTGATTGGAATCGTATTAAACCAAGCCTATGCATTGGTCTGGAAAAATTGGTAGCTCTTTACTCAGGAATGTGACTTGCTTTGTTTGTTTTATTAATTTTATTGCACATCTTATTAGTGAGCATTTGTACTTGTCTACATGTAGTGTTTTGGTTAGATTCTTAAATAAGCAAAGCAGTTCAGCTCTGGGTTGAGAAGAAGGATTCAGGTCATCCCCAGTCCATCCAGATAGGACCTCCTCAGTATTGAAAGGATGAGCCCTTTTGATGTGTGTGGTGGAAAAAGAGGCGAAAGTAGCATCAACCACTTCTCTGGATCCTAAGGCAAGACCATTTCTGATAGTATATTCTTCCTGGGGTGAGATGTAGCTGCCAGCCTTCCTGACATGGATGAGTCTGACCTCTGGGTAGCACCCACAGACTGGCTGCAGAGAAAGATAAAGGTTGAACATCTCCTCTTCCTACTTCGATCAGGCCTCAGACTGTGTTTGAGCTGCACCCCCAGCTATATGAGAAGTAGGAACCCTCACCTCACCAGACCTGCCAATGTTAATTACATCAGAAACAGGGATTAACTATGTGGATTGTTTTCTCCTGGCTTCCACTTATGAGACGCACTTATTGACTCATATCCTTTATTTTACTCAATGAGTCACAGTGTGACACGTTAGAAACGACAGCATTCTCATAGTTAGTGCTTACAGACTAGCACCGTGTGGTTACTTCTGCTTTCTTATCAGGCACATGCTGTTCATGAACAAATTTGAAACTTGCTCTCCTTTCCTTATCTGTCAAGGCTAGATAATTATAAACAGAATTTATTCAATAAATATTTGTACTTTCCTTTATATGCCAGACATAGTTTTCACTGAGATGTTTTATGGCTGTTGTAATTCTTGTTATTATGATCGGACTACTTAAAAGTGTTTTCTATTTCATTATTACTAATGTTAAAGTTATGATTTGTTTTAACAAGTCACATTATGCTTCTTTTTCTTTTCATAATTTCTATTGATTTAAAGAAGTTTTCTTATCATCACCTCATTCCTCTGGTTTAGAAACTATACATTCATTTTAGATTCTTTTCGTGCCTTCTTTAAATTTTTAGTGACCTTTTGAGTTAAGGTTTCAAGTTAATGAACATCTTTGTCCTCTTTCCAAACATAGGGAGACATTAAAATGTCTTACTCTGCTCTGTTTTTTTTTTTTGTTTATTTTTTTTAAATTTTTTTATTTTTACTCTGCCTCTTCCATAGTTTTACTATTTGAAGGTACCATCTTAGTTTTTGAAATGTTTAATTTTAAAATAATTCATAGGAAGCTGCAAAGATAGTATAGAGAGATACCTTCCACCTAGTTTTTATTACATGTTGCATCTTGTGTAACTATAGCGAATATCACAAATTGGTGCAATGTCTGTTTATAGTTCTATGTCATTTTAACACATGGGTAGATTTGTGTGACCACAAAGAAAGTGAAGATACAGAACTGATCTACCCCATAAAGATCTCCCTGTGTTATTCCTTCAGTCTTACCAAGACCCTTGTTCTCCCCCAGGCTCCAAACTCCTGGCAAACACTAGTGTGTTCTCCATCTCAATGACTATCTTTTCAAGAATGTCATGTAAATGGAATCACACAGTAGTGACCTTTTGAGATTGACTTTTCAAACAGCTTCATGTTCTTGAAGTATCTCCCACTCTTTAAGTGTATAAATAATTCCTTCTTACTGTGTTATGCTACCATTTTGTTTTCATGACCTCAACATTTGGTGTTATTATTTTTTATTACTCTAAACCTATCCATATGTTTACCTGTTTCTCTGCTTAGTATAGTTTCTTGTATCATTCCACTTCCTTTTGAGTTCTGTTTCCTGCTTCCTAAAGTGATACAACCTTAAGTAATCCCTTCAGTAGGACTTGTCAGCACTAAATTCTTTCTGTCTCAGTTTATCAAAAATTATATCCTTTCCCTCTTACTCTGAGTGGCTGTTCAGGTTGATAGATCTTTCTAGATGCCTTGTTTGTTTTTTTAATAAGACTTTAAAGATATCCTATCCTTATCTTCTGACTTCTGTTGTTGTTGAGAAGTCCTCCCTCAGTGTAATTATTATTTATTTACAGGTAATCTGGTTGACCCTCCTTGCTACATACCTGACTCCCTTCCCCCTTCATGCCTTTTAAGATTTTTTTTTACCTTGTTCCTTCACAGTCTTACTACATTTTAAAATGTGAATTTATTTTTATTTACCCTATCCTCATCTCAGAACGGATTTACAAAACAAGATTTATGACTTTCTTTAAGGCATGGAAAATTCCTAGCCAATGTATCGTCACTGTTTTCTTCTTTCATTTATTCCTTTTCTAAAGGCAGGATTATTGAGAATCAATGTACTATAGTAAAATTCACCTCATTTTGACATACTGTTCAGTGAATTTGACATATATAGTCATGTAACCATCACTATAATCATAATATGGAATATTTCCATCACCTCAAGAAGTTCCTTCATCTCCTTTGTAGTTGATCCCCTATTTCCACTCTAGCCCTTGACACCTGTTCACCTGATTTATGTCTACAGTTTTGCCTTTTCCAGATTGTCACATAAATAGAATCATGCCATATATAACTTTTGTGTCTGGGTTTTATTCCATTCAGCATAATGTGCTTGAGGTTCATTGATAATGTTGCATGTACTAAGTAGTCCATTTCTTGCTATACCCATGTGGTGTTTCATTATGAGAATATACCACAATTTGTTCATCAGTTGATGGCCACTTGGGTTGTTTCCTGCTTTGGGCAATTATGAGTAGGTTGCTGTAAACATTCATGGACCTTTGTTTCAAGGGACAGATGTTTCATTTTTCTTGGGTAAATATCTAGGATTGGAATTTCTGAATTATATGGTAATTGTATTTGTAACTTTCTAAGACATTGTCAAACTGTTTTCCAGAGTGGCTGTAGCATTTTATTTTTAATTGAGTGAGCCATATTTAATGATTCAGAATACTATCTATTTTAGTAAATGTTTCATGTGTACTTCTAATGAATGTGAAATTTCACTGTTTTTGTCAGAGTGCTCTGTAAATGTCAATTAGGCCATGTTGACTTATATTGTTCAAGTCTTCTATGAATTACTGATTTTCTCTTTGTTCTATATATTAATGTGATAGGTTTGAAAATAAACTCAATTTTGGATTTGTCCATTTTTCCTTAAAGTTTGTTCTGTTCGAAGCAAAGAAAATGAAGGAAATGATAAATAGCTGGAGACACATGGACCAATGGAACTGAATAGAAAACCCAGAAATAAACCCACAGATCTATGGTCAACTAATCTTTGACAAAGGAGCAAAGAATATGCACTGGAGCAAAGAAAGTTTGTTCAATAAATGGTGCTGGGAAAACTGGGTCGCTGCATGCAAAAGAATGAAGCTTGACTACTACCTCACACCATGCACAAAAACCAACTCAAAATGGATTAAAGAACTAGACATAAGACCTGAAACCATAAAATATATAGAAGGAAATATAGGCGAAACACTACATAACATGCACTTCAAAGACATCTTTACAGACGCATCACCCAAAGCAGTGATTTTGAAGGCAAAGATCAACAGCTGGGACTACATCAAATTAAAGAGCTTCTGCACAGCAAAAGAGACAATAACCAAAACAAAGAGAAACCCCACCAACTGGGGGAACATTTTTGCACACCACTAATGATAAAGGACTGATCACAAAAATCTACAAAGAGCTGATGAGACTCAACAAAAACAAAGAAAATAATCCAGTCAAAAAATGAGCAGAAGAGCTAAAAAGAAACTTCTCCGAAGAGGAAATACAAATGGCCACCAGGCATATGAAAAAATATTAAACGTCACTTGCAATCAGGGAAATGCAAATCAAAACTACCATGAGATACCATCTCACACCAGTGAGAATGGCACATATTAAAAAAACTAGCAACAACAAATGTTGGTGAGGATATGGAGAGAAAGGAACTCTCCTGCACTGCTGGTGGGAGTGCAAACTGGTCCAACCACTATGGAAAGCTGTGTGGAGATTCCTCAACCTACTAAAGATAGAGCTTCCATATGATCCAACAATTCCACTCCTAGGTGTTTACCCAAAGGACACAGAAACATCAATTCCAAAGAGCACCTGCACCCCTATGTTTATAGCAGCACTATTTACAATAGCTAAGCTTTGGAAACAACCCAAAAGCCCAAAAATAGATGACTGGATCAAGAAGATGTGGTACATATACACCATGGAATATTACTCAGCATTCAAAAAAGATAAACACATGCAATTTGCAGCAACATGGATGGCACTGGAAGGGATCATGCTCAGCGAAATAAGCCAGAAAGAAAAAGAAAAATACCGGATGGTCTCACTCATAGCAGGAATCTAGAAAACGTAAATATGGACCAAGAAAAAAAATAACTTTAAGAAAGGAAAAAATCAAAATCAACAAACAGCTATGAACCAGAGACACTCTTTGGGGGGTGGGGGAAAGGAGGGATTGGGGTCAAATTCAGGGTTGCAATGTATGGGGAATATAAAAATAAAAAAAAAAAGGAAAAATAGTCTCTTGGAACATTTGAAAAAAAAAGATAAATAGTTGGGATGACATCAAACTAAAAAGCTTCTGTACAACAAATAGAAATAGGCTTACACTTGGGCCTCCCCGGTGGCGTAGCGGTTGTGCGCTGGGTTGTGAAGCTGCCCGCAGCCTCTGTGGCGCTGGTTCGATCCCCGGCTGTTTCCACCGGAGGAGGGTCCCACATGGCGCGCAGACCTCTCCTGCCGCCCGCTGCTCCCCTCAGCAGTGTACTTCAGTCCTTCTGCCTGCTCTGTTCCCCTCTCTGGCTCTGGTGAATTCTCTCATCCTCCCGCGCTTCCGACTGTACCCAGTGCTTGTATAAATAAATAAATAAATAAATAAATAAATAAATAAATAAATAAATCTTAGGAAAAGAAAAAAGACAAAAAGAAAATTTATAAAAAAAGAAAGAAATAAGCTTACACAACTTAACAAAAACAAAGCTAATAAGCCAGTCAAAAAAATGAGCAAGAGAACTAAAATGACACTTCTCCAAAGAGGAAAGGCAAATGGCCAATAGGTATATGAAAAAATGCTCAACATCACTTAAAGTCAGAGAAATGCAAATCAAAACCACTATGAGATACCACCTCACAATGTTGAGAATGGCCCATATTAAAAAAATGGCATCAACAAATGCTGGCAAGGATATGGAGGAAAAGGAGCCCTCTTACATTGCTGGTGGGAATGCACGCTGGTCCAACCACTATGGAAAGTAGTATGGAGGGCCCTCAAACTACTAAAAATGGAGCTACCATATGACCCAGCAATTCTACTCCTAGGAATCTACCCAAAGTACACAAAAACATTAATTCAAAAGAAAACTTGCATGCCTATGTTTATTGCAGCATTACTTACAATAGCTAAGACATAAAAACAACCTAAATGCCCAAAACAGATGAATTGCTCAAGAAGATGTGGTATATATACACAATGGCATAGTATTCAGCAATCAAAAAAGATAAACTCATGCCATTTGCAGCAACATATATGGAAGGGGTTATACTCAGTGAAATAAGTCAGAAGGAAAAAGAAAAACATCGGATGGTTTCACTTATAGGAGGAGTATAGGGATCCTGAATGGAGTCCAAAAAAAAAGAGATAAAGAGAGACAAAACTTGTGAGTAAACTATAGACCTAAGGCATGCAGAAGGGGAGCGGGAGGGAGATGGTCAAAATAGGGTAGGGAAGAGCACAAGGCACTACGATGATGATTCACAGGTGATGTGGTGATGGGAGATTTATGGGAATTACATACAAGTGGAGAAATCAACTATTGTACAAAAATAAACAACTGTGTAAATAAAATAATAATAATTTCTAAAAGTTTGTTCTGTTCATGAATTTTTAAGATCAGTTATTAGGTACATAACATTTAGGATTGTCATGCACTCTGCATGAATTGAATCTTTATCATTATGAAATGATGCTTTGAAGTCTGCTTTGTAGATTTTAATATATCTACCCCAGATTTTTCCCCCAGTTATGTATTTTATTTTTTTAAAGGTTAACAAAAGGTTTATTTACAAGGGAAGGGGAATGAGGAAATGTACAACTCAGGGAGAAAAGAGGGAGATAAATTCTTAAATGCGTCCTACCCGTTCCGCCAACCTGGAATCCCAAATGACCCGCTGAGACCAAACCTGCTTGGCCAAGAGCACAAGCCAAGTGTGCCCGACCCCACTCACATGGCTGGTTTTTATTTATAGAGAAAATGGCTGCTTAACTCTGCCCTTAGGTCCTCTCAACTTCCCTTTGAGGATCCTGGGATTTGTAGTTCCCTGTGTCTTGATGGAGTGGGGATGGCATCCGCAAAGCCTGTATGGAATTAGCTCAGGACATCCTTTCCCCCTTAAAATTCCCCCCTTTCACTTTTTGCCACCATTTCCATGGTGTTGAAGATCAAATGTATGGATGCTGTGGTACAGTCTCAGATGAAAATTTTTTTCAGGGTTCTCATTGGAAAGCAAACCAGTCTCTCCAGGTATTGTCCATTGTGGAAAGCAAAAGTCCTCCATTCATGGGAAAAAGGAAAAAACCCACAAAACATCTGGAGGCATTAACAAAACAAAACAGCAGAGACATCAAATCACAGGAAAAATATTAAAATTGGTTCAACTTACGCAAAAACAGTTTCTCTCAACCTTGATCCCAAATTGTTTCAACAGCGTAGCAAAAGTTTGCAAACCAAATCTACTTTTAAACCATATTACCTATTTTTGCATAAAATCACAGGGCAGAATAACTAAACAGTAATTTTTAGCTGGTTTTGTTGGAACACTTCATAAAGGATCACAGCAAACTCTTGATATCCGGTCCATGTAGGCTTCAAGAACAAAGTTGGTCTCATCAGACTCCACTTGGGCTTCCTCTTCTCAAGGATACCAGGGATTTTTCTTTTTCCTGGTTGTCCAGTCCTGCCCATGGAGGCAGCTTCTCACTTCCCTTGGAGGTCTCTGAACTTATGGACAAAGCAACAGGTTCTCCTCTTCTTGGTTCAGCTCTGTTTCAACTTCCTGGAAGATTCCATTCAAAGACACACAATGACACTCATGTCTAATTGTTTTAGTTTAAGCAGACAAAATCTGTATGGAAGTTATGCAAAAATAGACTCTGAGATAAATAGTAAAAAAAAAATACTACCACTATTTTTATGTGTGTTGGTATCCAGGGGAGATAAAATGTGAACACAAGTTAGTTTTGCTGGGAAAAAAAATATAACATTGCTGCAGATCCTGGTCACTCAAAACAAGAAAATTTTATGGACTCAGAACAGAATGCAAAAAAAAAAAAATACCAGTATTGTATCAAAGAAAACTTAGTAAAAATCATGTGTATTTCCAGGTCTATTCAGTTCTTTGTAGGAAATTGTTACTCTCAACAGTTCCATCTTTAGGAATCTGTTGAGGCCTTCTCTCCCTATTTTCTCCAGAAACAATTTCTGTCCTATACAATATTGCAAGGCAACAATCACCATTGACAATTTACATACATACCAGGTATTGAGAGTTTGTATACATGTTTTAGAAAATCAATGTGAACATTTCTATACATGTCAAAGTGTTACCCTTTTCCCAAGTGACAATGCTTCCCTTCTAGTTTTACTTTACTAGGTAAGCCATATAGGACAAATTCATCTAATGCCCTTCCCAATAGGAAAGGAAGAAATCTTGGGGAGTGTCTCAGGAGCTCTACTGAGGTTCCTCAAAATTTCCTTCTATCAACCAAATGACAGACTACCAAATTTTTACTTGAATTTAGATTTCTGGGAAGCTTTGCCATAAATATCAGAAAACAGCAGAAACAACAACATTCAGTCTCTATGAAGGCACTGGTTTATTTCAGTATTGCAATGTTGGCAATCAAAACATAACCTTTAATTATTTTTTTTTCTTTTTCTTTTTCTTTTTTTCCCTTCTGGGTTGACTTTATTTTTTGTCATCTTTTTAAAATTTTTTTTACATCATTGTTCATTTTTAAACAATATTTGCTTCCCCCATCCCCTCAGGTGTAGTCCCCATAGAGTTTCCTTCACCAATGCACCCGTGCACCATCACCTCAGCCCCCTGTGCTCCTCCCTCCCTCCCTCCCTCCCTCCCTCCCTCCCTCCCTCTGATCTTTCTCCCTCCTCCTTCCCTGCAATATATCTCTGATTTATAATTGTCCATTTTTGCTTTATTGTGTTTGTACTGTTATTAGTTTTTTACACTGATGTCCTATTGGGTTCCCCTATATTCCTGCTATAAGTGAAACCATCTGATACTTTTCTTTTTCCTTCTGGCTTATTTCACTGAGCATAATTCCCTCTAGTTCCATCCATGTTGTGGTGAATGGCATGAGTTTATCTTTTTTGATTGCTGAATACTATTCTATTGTGTATATATACCACATCTTCTTGATCCAGTCATCTATTTTTGGGCATTTGGGTTGTTTCCAGGTTTTAACTATTGTAAATAGTGCTGCAGTAAACATAGGCATACAGGTGTTCTTTTGAATCAATGTTTTTGTGTCCTTTGGGTAGATGCCTAGTAGTGGAATTGCCATGTCGTATGGTAGATCCATTTTTAGTAGGTTGAGGAACCTCCAGACAGCTTTCCTAGTGGTTGGACTAGTTTGCCCTCCCATCAGCAATGTAGGAGAGTTCCTTTTTTACCACATCTACCCCAGATTTCTTGTGGTGAGTATTCTTTTTTTGTCTTACCTATGTGTGTCTTAATATTTGAAGTGCTTTTCTTATACAGCCAACAGTTGAGTTTTGACTTTTTTGATCCACTTAGGTAATCTTTGCCTTTTAATTAGAATATCTAGGCAGTTTACATTTAATGTGTTAATTGATATTGTTAAGTTTGCATCTATAATCTTGCTGTATGTTTTTTTGTCTCATGTGCTCTTTTTCCCTATTTTCTTTTCTTCTGTTGTTTTTTTTTGGATTAGTTGAATATTTTTGAAAATTTTGTTATTTTTTAATTGAGATGACATTGGTTTACAACACTGTATGTAATTTAAGAGTATAGATTCAAAGCTCTTCAGATATGTATGAATACACCTTACCCACCACCAGAGTACCCATAATCTTCATCTTAGTCCATTGGATCTCCTCTCTCTTTCGTTGTGATTCCATTTTGTATCCTTTGCTAGCTCAGTACTCTAAACTCTTTGTTCAAATATACCTAAATCTTTGTCTAGTGTTTGCTTTAGGTTTCATGGTAGTCAAGCAAATGGGAGAATCATGCCTAAAATATTCAGAAATAAGAACTTTATAAGACTTTTTGAGATGTTATTGTAAAAAGACTTTTTTAGAGATGTTATTGTAAAAAGAAGAGTCAAAATAAAAACTTTTATATGACTTTAGGTGATGGATTTGGTTAGGTCACACAATCATCTTTCTGTTTCAGAAAGATCTCTTTGGTTGCAGATTGGTGAAAAGATTTATATGCGTAGCCCAAGATTGGTTGCTAGGAATCAGATTTGAAATTATTATAGGAGCCTTAGTTGAAAGATAACATGGACTAGAGAGAGCTATGTAGGTGGGAAAATTGCTTAACATGTTAAGTCAACAGGACTAGGAAGGAAAGATGGAGGAGGGAAGGGGGAGAGAGAAAGAAGGAGATGATAACAACTATGGGATTTCTGGCTTGAGCCATTCATAGGGAGCAATGGCACTGGAATAAGAAGCTTGGGAGAGGTAGCCATATCCAGTAAATTAAATCTATGGATCTGGAGCTTATGGGGAAGAATTTAATTGGCAATATGGGGAAAGGACTTAATTGGAGATTCAGATTTGGGAGTATTTGGCATATCCTTGGTAATGTAAGCTCAGGAAGGGGTCCATACAGAAGTTGATTAGATGGAGTGAAGAAGAATGGTAGAGCCTGGAAAATTGTTTGGTAGTCAAAATGAAGAAAGTAATATTTCTCAAAAAATGTAGTCTGTCATGTCAAGTGTTCCTGGAAGGTCAAGCAAGTCAATGACAACTGAAATGTATCTTTTGGATTTAGTAATCACAAACACCAATTTTTCCTGGTAGGAGAAGTTTCAGTGGAATCAGTGGAATAGAAAGTCACAATGAGTGGGTTGAGGACTAAGTTAGTGGTAACAAAATGAAGGTCATGAGAAAAGACTGCTCTTTCAGGAATTTCTGCTCTTCCTGCTTGCTTGATCCAAAGGCCACTTTCCAGTTCTTTGTTATTTTTTGAAAATTTGATCATCATGTATCTTTTGGATTTAGTAAGAAGAAACACCAATTTTTCCTGGTAGGAGAATTTTCAGTGGAATCAGTAGAATAGAAAGTCACAATGAGAGGGTTGAGGACTAAGTTAGTGGTAATGAAATGAAGGTCATGAGAAAAGACTGTTCTTTCATGAAGTTCTACTCTTCCTGCTTGCTTGATCCAAAAGCCACTTTCCAGTCCTTTATTATTTTTTGAAAATTTGACCATCATGTATCTTTTGGATTTAGTAAGAAGAAACACCAGTTTTTCCTGGTAGGAGAAGTTTCAGTGGAATCAGTGGAATAGAAAGTCACAATGAGTGGGTTGAGGACTAAGTTAGTGGTAATGAAATGAAGGTCATGAGAAAAGACTGCTCTTTCAGGAAGTTCTACTCTTCCTGCTTGCTTGATCCAAAAGCCACTTTCCAGTCCTTTATTATTTTTTTGAAAATTTGACCATCATGTATCTTGGTAAGAAGTGTACTTGTCAGTTTTGTCTGAAAGGCAGTTGGCTGTCTATTCTTAAAAGTTAGAAGTGCTTAGTTTGTATAAATTTCCTCTTACCATGCTTTTATTTCTTTGATTGACTTGCCTTTTTTCTGCAGAAACTTCCACTCGTTAGTTGAATCTTCATTATCTATGCAGTTTATCTGCAACTCCTCCAGTATTTTAATTTTCATTCAATATGCTTTAGTAATTAATTAAAAATTTTTACTGTTTCTCAAATTTACTCTATCATTTAATCACATTTGGTAGCATTAAGTCTTTACTGTTTTGCATAAAACTTTTTTATTAGTTTTTATATTGGTTATTGGTTTATGTAAAATTGTTCTTATTTTATAGAAAAATTATCTCTTATATCCTACTGAGCCTAAAAGGTGGAAATTTTGTCAACTATTATTTCTTGAAGTTAAGTACAAGATTCTAGATCCAGGAATCTAAACATGAGCATATGGGATTATAATATAGTTGTTATATCTTTATTTTTAAAAATAAAAACCATGGTCTAATTAAAAAAAATCATTTGTTATAATAATTGAAGAATAATTTCCAGAAGTGAATGGTCTGTGGTGATGGGGAGCTCTATTCAGCTAGATCTGTGATGGTGAGAGCGGTAATGGATGGGTGAAGAATGCCTCTATCTGACACTATTTTATACCGTGAAAAGCTCATAAATTTCATGGGACAAATGTCATTTATTACTGAGCAGGAAATGGCTTAGATGGAGAGGCTGAAAGAGAAACCTGAAAAAGAAAAGTAGAGCAAGGAGAAGCTGATGACGAATCTTTTCATCAATGCTGTGACACGGCTCCATTCTTCAGTTTCTCTGCTGCTGTTACATGAAATCCAGTTGATAAGGAACCCTGCCATAGCCCTCTCTTAAGATCAACAAGGATTTCCTGGGAAATAAAAACTCCTTTTAAAAAAGGAATTTATCATTTTTATGTGTGTGTAATTTTTAAAGGAAGTGAGTGCAAAGCAAATTCTCTGTCTGTATGAGAATTGATAAGTAAAACATACTATTAAATATTTAGACATATATTATTTTTTCCATTTTCAAGTCAATCCAGCTGTTTTCATGGGTGCAGAATGATGACTTATGTTTAACACATTCTTCAATTAGTTTGCATGATGCATTTATGCTAGATAAAACTCTCCTGGAATACATATGCCTTTAAAACTAATTTATTTTTTTTACTATGCCATAGGTCACATAATATTCTGAGATGTCTTTAAAAAATCATTGTGCTTATTTTAAAGCTAAGCTATCTAAATCAGAAAATACCACATTATTCCATTAAAAATCAAATCACGGCCACTGTGGCTGGATGATCTTTTACTGTAAAACTATTTTGCAGGGAAATCTTTGAACCTTATTTAGAACTTTACTCCTTTGCCCTGAACTTCACAACACTTATGATCCCTCTCGATTTCTTACAGTAGCATTTCCAGGTGGACTCCACCATTTCAGTGTGGTAAGGAGCAGGAAAATAGTGATGGCTGCCAACCTTCTGAATTGTCAGACAAGTAACTGCATCATTTTCACACAGCACATCTTCACACAGCACAACTAAGCAAGAGAGGTCAATGTAGATGACTTCAAACTTGTAGAGTTGTGAGCATAAAGTTGGAAATAGACTAAATGGCACAATACAATGGTGTTCTCAAGTCTATAGGCTTAATATATCCTTTTTACCCAACCGAAAGTTTTTACTATGTCAGTTGTAAAATTTCCTTTCAAATATGCACCACATTTCTCCCCGCCACTCATTTGCATTTATTTTCTTTATTAGGTACACAGGCTCAACTGTTTTTCTCACCAGGGCATGATTTTTTTGTAAACTGAGATGTTTAATTCTGATTCAGTAATTCCCTTTAATCATTGCAACATTGCATCCTAAATAACCTCATGCATTCATTACTGTGTACAGAACCTCACACATACAAAATCCATTCTGTGTCCAATATTTAACTTGACACAGTGTCTTCTAATTTTAACTTCTGATTTTCAGTCTTGATCTGTATGCCATCAAAATCTACATCAATTTTTATTTTCTGTCGACTTCTTGAATGCATATATCAACCTATTTCCAGTGTTGGGGAAAAAATGAATTTTGTCTCCAACCTTCTCTAAAGGTTGATACCCTCTCCCATATCTGAGTTTGTGGGTGGGTTTGTGCGCAGCATCTTTAGCTATTATTCCTACATATTGACATCCAAACAGTCTTGGCAAAGTTAAAGGCCTTTGTAAGTGGGGATTTGTGTTTTCGAAAATAAAAAAAAAACCTGTGAGGCCAATGGCTGTTAAAAGCTGATTGTGAAACCCTAGCTCACAGAAGGTGGGCACAAAATCCCTTTCGTCTTTCCCATGCAATGTAGCCTCTCACTTTCCTGATTTTTCGTGATGTCCACATTTGTCCTCACTGCATATCTCAGATAAGCCAGGACTTACCTGAGTAAGAAAGTCCTTCAAGGAGCGGACACTCATACCGTAAGAATAAATGAGCTCCTTAATGCCAAGGATGGGAACTAGAACTTCTTCAAGAAAGGAGAAAGATTGTAAGCAAGTGATATCTTCCACCAGGGGCAGATGGACCAGTTTTTTATTGCAGTGCTCTAACAATAATGCTGGCATCTTCGGGGAACAGAGAAGAGAAAAATGACCTGAAAAGAAAGTGCTTTGTTTTTTGTTTTGCCTTTCTTTTACTGTAAAGTTGCTCTCTGGCCAAAGAAAGTGTGCTAAACCCAGAGAGCTGTCCCCTAGAAATACCAAGAGGACACCAAAGGTCCTTGATTGACCTTGGTAAATTTTCTACCCCATGGGTCCCTTCTTCATCTTTGCAGATGAAGAAGCTAGGTCTCCCTTGACCAGGATCATGGACAGGGATCTCAGAGACCCACGTGTACAGTAGATCCCAGTTTATTGGTTTATAAGAAGAAGCAACGTTTGGGAGATGGGACTGCTGCCAAAGCTGGATTTATGCATTCTTTGTGTGCAGAAAACCTTCATGGGAAAGCAAATCATAATCATAAGGTAGCTTGGAATGAGAATAAAGTGCAGTTGGTTGTATGATTGGAGGTTTATTGCCAGGGCCTGCTGTGTGCAGCCCCACAGCAGGGATGTACCTGCCAGATGAATGAAGTTTTTGTGATGATTGAAAGGGCAGCCTGTGCCTTAGATGACATTTAGATGAGAAGTTCCAATATTGCCCTGTCACTCTCTTCTCTCTTGCTATTGCTGAGCAATCTTTCTTTTGAGAGGTAGGTATACCCTTTCTCTGTCTCTGTCTCTATATTTATATGTAGATGTGTATATATAGAGATAGACATGTATGTGTGTGCTTATGTATGTATGTATGTATATAAGAGAGGCAAAAGGAGCAGGGAGATATCACTGCATGTGTATATGTAGTCCATATATACACATATTACAAATATGTGTGTGAATATATATATGTGCAAAACAAGTCAGATTATATTCTAGTGTTAAGGTCTACAAGCCATCTTGGGTATTTAGATGAATTTATTTATTTATTTATTTATTTATTTTTTTTAAGATTTATTTATTTATTTATTTTTAGATGTATTTATTTATTTATACATGCACTGGGTACAGTCAGAGGCGCGGGAGGGTGAGAGAATTCACCAGAGCCAGAGCAGGGAGCAGAACAGGCAGAAGGACTGAAGTACACTGCTGAGGGGAGCAGCGGGCGGCAGGAGAGGTCTGCGTGCCATGTGGGACCCTCCTCTGGTGGCTGGGGAGCAGCCGGGGATCGAACTGGCGCTGCAGAGGCTGCGGGCAGCTTCGCAACCCAGCGCTCAACCGCTGCGCCACCGGGGAGGCCCGGTATTTAGATGAATTTATAGCTCTTTCCTCCATCCCATGTGTTGATTTACAATTTAACTCTCAGAAAACCACTTTCTATTCCTCACTTTCTGGTTCTGTAAGGGAATCTTAGATATAGACCCTTAGATATAGTCTTGTTTATATAGACCCTCACCCTGGATAATTGAAGGACCAGAATGCTCAAATTGTGGATGTGTACCTTTTGGATGGGGTAAGAAAATGGGCACAGAGCCCTCAATATGCAGACCACATAGTGAGATCAGAAGAACATAGCACCTTCTGCTGGGGTCTGGGTGTAAGAAGACTCCTCATCCCTCAAGAATGAGGTAAAAGGATATTTTTTAAAATGGGTTTTGGTAGGATTCTTTATTTCTCTTTCATTTTTATTCTGAGAATTTCTGCATAAGGCAAATCCACACTCATTCTTTCCTGAAAGTTCCTGAGAAATGTTAGACTTAAGTAACATAGCAATAGGCAGTGGATCGAGGGTCAGCAAACTAGGGCTCAGGGGTGGAATCCACTCTGCTGCCTGATTTTGTAAATAAAGTTTTATTAGAATACAACCTTGGGGCCTCCCCGGTGGCTCAGCGGTTGAGCGCTGGGTTGTGAGGCTGCCCGCGACCTCTGCGGCGCAGGTTCGATCCCTAGCTGCTCCCCGGCCACCTGCGGGTCCCACATGGCGCGCAGACCTCTCCTGCCGCCCGCTGCTCCCCTCAGCAGTGTACTTCGGTCTTTCTGCCTGCTCTGCTACCCGCTCTGGCTCTGGTGAATTCTCTCACCCTCCCGCGCTTCTGACTGTACCCAGTGCATGTATAAACAAAAAACAAACAAACAAACAAACAAACAAATAAATAAATAAAACATGCCTCTATAAAAAAAATTTAAAAAAAAAGAATACAACCTTGCCCATCATTTTACATACCATCTAGGACTTCTGTCACATCACATTCAGCGCCGAGTAGTCTTGACAGAATGAATGACCCACAGACACTGAAAGGAATAAGGATATTTCAGTCAACATGGACGGACAATGCTGATCCTTAGAACCAAGTTTGTGTAGTTACACTCTGTGACATTTGTTCAACCATGCATGAAGTTGCCTAAGGACTCATTTCTTTGTTTCAAACTTTATTTATTTATAATTGAATTATTTTTTAATTGAGGTTATACAGGTATACAACACCATATATGATTCACCTCTTCAGATGTATGTTATCACATCATACCCCTGACCCAGGCACAGTTCTTAGACCTATTCCTTTAAGTTACCTAGGCATGACTGTTTTTACTCTCTGGCCCTTCAGAGAAAACATTTGCTTAACTCTGTGTTAGAGGGAAAGATGCTAGCTTTTAAGTCTTAGGTAATTCTTCACTGTTCAACCTCAGACAAGTTATTTACCTCTTGTATTTCCGTTTTGTTGCTTGTAAAGTGAGAATAATAACATATACCTTTAAGTTAAGTTTAAAGAAAATAGCATTTAAAATAGAATAAATGGGGGAAAGAAGTCCTGATGGCAGAGTGACTATGAAGGATACATACATTCAAAACAGTGGCCACATCAGGAAATTTCATTGGGAACAATTGTTCAACATGATTGTATAGAAAATATTGATTTTGTAGAATTGTGCAGCCCATTACGGAGGCTATGCATGACTATGGAACTCTTAAAACTAGTTGAAATTAAGATTGTGCTCATTTGAGTTCAATGCATAGGTAAAGAAGCAGGGAAAAGCAAAAACAAGCCTCAAATTATACTTATTCTCAAATAATAGCCAATAATCACACAAGAAATAATTAAGACCTTCCAAAATATATGCAGCCTTTTGCATTTCCATTGATAGCTGAAGTGTGTACCCCAGCAATCAGAATGAGGTGTGAGAGTTCATATTCAAGGACTTGGAATAAAAATGCAAATAGCAAAGCACGTACCAAAACAACAGTTTAGGGTAACTTTTTATCCCAGGACTCTAAGTGCTTTTTGAAAGAAATATCAATAAAGAACCTTCTTAGAAAAATAATATGAAGGAAATATCTTGAGTTTTAGAACGGATAGGATTTCAAAACAGGAAAATCTTCAAAGCAGATACAGTTTTTAAAGAAAGAACAAAATAGTTCTTCCCAAGGCAGCATCCATGCTCTAGAAATAGCTGAGCAATCTCCCTGTTGACCTTTCCCCTTGTTCTGAAAGCTTTAGTGGTGATTTGGGTGTCATTTTCTCATCCTGGTTTTGAGTAAATGTGGTGACCTGAGTTTCAGTTTCTAAATAAAACGCTGTTCTCTTACAAATTCTCCATCTCGAGAATGAAATATGCTTCAAAATTTCCAGAAGAAACAGCCACTACAACTTTGCATATTTCTAATATGTGAAAGGAAGAAAGCCTTATAACACCAATTATATATAGGTTTCCCCAAGCAATCCCTTTTAATTCCTAAAGACTTCCTCCTTTCGAGAATCTTGTAGCATCTGAAAGAGTCGCAGCTATGTAAATGCAACATATTAGTTGTTGGAAACACAGCTGCATCTTGTCTTCTTTGCCTTGTGTTCTCACTGCTGGGTTGTGTTTGTAAATGTGGTTGCCTTCAAACTGATGCTGACTGGGAACAAGGATCGTAGTGTAGCAGTGAAGCCTTTTTTAAGGCTTGGTAGGGCCGACCTCTTCTCTTCTGATGGTTTCTCTTGATCTTCTCATTGTGGCTTTGACATGTTTCCATTAACACAGCTGACTTGAGACTTCATTAACTTTCCTGTCAGAGAAGAACCCACAAAGGTTTGTGGACCCTCTTCCAATGGCAAGTGGAGAACTTGCTCAAGGGGCAACAATTCTGAGGAGAGGATGCCATCTCCCAGGTGCCTGCCCTAGCACCCCGTCCTTCCTTCCTTTCTGTGGTATGATGAACCATTCTCTTTTGTGGGCCACGACTGTACCCCATGAGATTTCTATCCCAGTTCCCAGCTCTTTGACTCTATTTTCCTGATCTTCCCCCATATACTTTGTTTTGAGTTTCCTGAGAAGTGTGAGACCAGTGATGATAGTATTACTATCATCATCTCCAACATTAATAGATCACTCACTATGTGCCACGGCCTATGTGAAGTACATTATATCATTCTCATTTAAGTTTCACAACATTTTACGTAAGTATAAACGGAGTCTTGGGATAGGTAAGAGACTTGCACAAAAAGATAACTGGCAGAGCCAGGATTAGAATACAGATATGACCGATTCTGGAACCTGACATTTATCATGGTGTTCTGATTTATCAAGATTAATTCACCCTTGGGTCTCTAGTCACTGTGATAGGTCTTAGCCAAAATAGTCCTTGACCAGGATTTAATGAATGAATTGCAAGGAGTGCTCCAGGTCACTGGAGAAACAGGTCATGCTCAGGAGGACATTGTTTTCCTTTCCCCCTCCCCCATGGATGTCTCCTAATATTCCATTGGACAACCTTACTCTCCCCATTTTCCTTTCTAGCCTTAGTTTTGTTTTTTTTTTTTAATACAGAATGGGATCAATTTATTGATGTGGTCAAGATTCAGGAGCAATGGCACTGTAATGGGTTATCCCACCCCAATAAACCTGGACTTGGATCGTTCTCTTAGAACCAAGTCTTTAGGGAAGTTTGTGGGGTTTTATGACCTGTAAAGCTATTCAGGATAGAGGGTGGACAGCGTCGATTCTCTTAATTCTGCCTCTCTTCAGTTGTGTCCTCTTGTTACTACTGGTCTCCAGTGATTGGACTTGGTGCAAGCTCCCAAATAAGAGTGCAAGGTGATAAAATTCATTCAATTATTGGGGCTTTTTAGCAAGCTAAAATTTGGATAAATTACTGTTCAATTAATGATTTGGCTTTGACCAGACTGAGAAAGCAAACTTGTATTTTGACTTACTTAAGAATCCTCTCCAGGGAATCTTGATGGAATGCTTCATGGTCAAGCAGTCTTTACCCAAGTCCATCACAGGGATCTTAAGATGCTGCCACCACCGCATCTGATGGTAGGGTGAACACCTGATATTATCTATGGTGAGGTGGTTTTACAGAGTACTCAGAATCTAGTAGAACCAAATGACAAGTGAAAATAAGGTTCAGTGAATCAGCAGTTGTCAAGTAGGGGACACTTGGCAATGTTGAGGGAGTGCTTGGGTGGAGACAGGTGCTACTGACATCTAGGGGGTAGAGGCCAGGGATGCTGCTAAATATCCTAGAGTGCACAGGACAGCTTCTCGTAACAAAACATTACCCAGACCCAATGTCAATAGTGCAGAGGTCAAGCAACTGAGCAGAATAAAAACCAGGAAGCAAACATCTGTCCATGGTGAAGAGGAATGAACATGGAGGGTAGAGTTACATGCAAAACCAAAATGCCAGAACACAGGTAGATTCTAAAAAATTGGAAATGATTATCAAAAGCAAGAGCAATGTGAGAGAAGCCAAGAGCAAGGCTGCAGTGACTCCGGTTCCTTTAACTTGTGTGGCATGGAAGTGGATTTGCCTGAATTCTAGGTAAAGGCCTGGAGCACACACATCAATGATGGCAGATGAGCAGTGCTCCAGGGAGGCAGTGATGGGTGGTGACGAGCCCAGAGGTCTCAAAAAATTTGTGTGAGGCTATGAAGATCCGTGGCAGCCATTAATGAACCACAGAACTGAGCCTAGAACATCACCATATGCCACATCACACAGTTTCACTAATTCTGTGATTTCTGGGTGTTTCCCCCCACCCCTTTTTTCCTTTAAAGCATCATGTCAGTGTTCTGTGGAGGAAAGTGAATTCATTAACAGTGCTTGTCTTGATAGATCTTGATAGGATCAAGAGGCAGTATGGCAGAAAGAAAAAAAATTGACTAGTTAAAAAAGAAAAAGCCAAGTTCTGCCTTTTAGGGGAAGAACAATCTGGACATCAGAGGTAAATGGCTCTTTGGTGGAATAAAATGCTTTGATGAGAATGTGTGATTGAGAAAGATGAGCCTCTGTCTTGCTTTTGTGCCAACTTGCAGGCAGAACCTAAATTTATGAAGGTGAGTGAGGGAGCGCAACTGTTTCAATGAAGAAAGGAAGAATTTTGAGTGTTGGTGGACAGCCCAAGGGAGAGGGAAGAAGGAATCCAGTGTTTTGGAAGAAGCCCCCAGTAATAGGCAGTAGGCAGCACCTGAAGGAAGATTGTACAGAGGAGAATTCCCTGTGGAGGAGGAATTATGGGAAACCCTGCAAAAATGATGCATTTTTAAATTTAGTGCTGTGTTTGTGTGGTTTTGAAGAAACCATTTTTGTTATCCCTAAAACACTCAGAGTTAACCACGCGTAGCAGCCTTGGATGGTGTTACTGGTTTCGGGGGAGAAGAAGGAGGTGAGTGGTATTCCAAAGAGGCAAGAAAAAAAGGTGACCAATAGCTAAGCAAGGCTTACCCATTTGCTTCTCCTCTCCATTCCCATGGCTCAGATACTAGGACCTCTTGGAGTGCTGAGCTGAGGGTCTCAGCCATGTTATTTGAATAATAAAAGAAAGTATGACCTCAGCCAGCTAGACATTAGAGGGGACACAGGTTTTATAGAAACTACTCAGTAAGAAAATTGCCAAACATAGGCCTCCCCGGTGGCGCAGCGGTTGAGCGCTGGGTTGCGAAGCTGCCCGCAGCCCCTGCAGCGCCGGTTCGATCCCCGGCTGCTCCCTGGCCACCGGAGGAGGGTCCCACATGTGCCTACTGCTCCCCTCAGCAGTGTACTTCGGTCCTTCTGCCTGTTCTGCTCCTCGCTCTGGCTCTGATGAATTCTCTCATCCTCCCGCGCTGCTGACTGTACCCAGTGCTTGTATAAATCAAAATAAATAAATAAATAAATAAATAAATAAATAAATAAATCTTAAAAAAAAAAAAAAAGAAAATTGGCAAACAATGGTGACATCTCTGTTGTGCTGTGGGTCCTGCCTTCTCCTGAGTGTCCCTGGGCACTAACTATCTAGACACTTTAAGGTTTTCTTAGGGTCTTTTGGTGACAAATGAAAATTTCTAAGGAGCTGGAGTCTATCTTTTCTGCCCAACCTGATTACAGTAGGAAAGAGAGGCGGAGAGATGGGATTAGACTGCTCTGGGCTGGGAGAGCCTGGGGTTTCGGGGACCAGAGCCCAGGTTTTCTGATGACATCACTTGCTGTGCAAGATGGGTGACTTCTCCATCGTCATCCACAGTGTGTCCCCCAAAGATCTCTTGGTTTTGCTGCATTGAAAAGATCTGGTCTGCTGTGTCTCCCTGCTGTTCTGGGCGTGCACAGCTGCCACACACAGCACAAGAAGCTGGTGAAGAGGCTTCTTGCCAAAGGTGAAGAGGCACTGGAGATGCTAAGGCATTTGTTTGCTGCAGTCATTTTCTCGCCCAATCTTTATCATCTTCCATTAATCAAGAGTGCTAAATGTGCAGTCATAGGAGGTCTAAGTGACAACAGTCCTACCTAGGCTGTTTAAATGCAGCTGTAGAAATCATAATGTTTGTGAATTATGACAGTTCTCTAGCTGTCACAAACTTCTCTTGAGTTTTTGCTCACCACATCCTCTATATTACCTCCTCGGAGAGAACTTTTCTGGCTTCCCAGTGCTGCTTCTCAGGTTACTGCCATTCTGTGGTCGTTTGTTTTAAATAGTGCTTAATGCTATCTAATCGTCTTCTTTAATTGCTACTTGGTTATTGTCGTTGTCGTTCTGCTAGAACATAAACTCACTCAGTGAAGACCAGGATCTAATCTAACATTTCCACCTTTGTATCCTTTCTCTACAACTGTGCCCTGAACATAAGAGTTTTCTCAATAGTCATTTAATATATGGACAATGAATGAATAAGTGAGACTACTCTTGATGACGAACAATTTTATGTTTTTTTTCCTCAGACCTCATGCTCCTCAGCATCTCTGTTGGTTTCCCAACACTCAGAATTACTTGTCTCTTTCCATGTGCATAGGTCCTACCTAAGCAGAAGCTGGTCTGGTCACCTTTTTATTCCTACTGCTCCTTGCATTGCTCCAACCCCACTGTCTTTCCTGTTATTTGAACATGCTAAGCTTATTTTTGACCATCAAGAGCGTAGGCTCTGGACTTGGCTGGATCTGGGCATGAATCCCAGCATTGAACTTTGCTAGCTATGATCTTTACCTTCTCTAATGCTCATTTTACCTTATCTACAAAATGCCTAATGGCTGCACCTACCTCATAGGTGGTAATTACATAGAACAACATACTCCTAGCGCTTTTGTTATATACATTGAACAAATTCCTCTTTTCTGCTGCAAACAAATGCAATCCTAATTGTGAGTCCTAAATGTAAAGCAATATACACACATCCTAGTACACAGCAATAGTGAGGTACAGTAAATATCACTACCTCTCCCCCACTCCTTTCTTATGGCTTGGTTTAAATTTGACATTTCCTGTGTCATTTCCCAAAGTCTCCTTTCTTTCTTGCATGCCTTCATTATGCATTTAATTTTATTCAGTAACATCTTATTTGACCAAATGTCACTGATCAGCCAAACCTACCTTTCTTCCACATAGCTGAGAATCCAGAAAAAAAAAAAAAAGAAAACAATTAGTGGCAATTGTGCAGAAAATTAGATGCAAAAAATATACTCTATAAGCAGATAGAATCTAAGCAGAGAAACTCAGATCATGCTTATAGCTTATACCTTTTACTTTGGGTACAGCGCCAAGCAAGATAGCAATGACAACATAAGGGGAGACAAAAAAAAAAAGAAAACAAAAAACCAAAACAAAACCCAAAACAAAAAAATAGTACAAACTGTATGTAAGAAGCCAAAATATGAATTGAGTATTGTAAAAGCGCAGTGTCTTTTAGAGTAGCTACAGGCCCCTGTATACTTGAAAAACCCCAAGGGGGGCCCTATATCACAGCACAGTGTGATAGTTGACATTCATAATCATCCAGAGACATATAGAAAAGGTTAATCTACATTCTATATGTTCTGCCTAAGGGAGGGAAATGTTTTAGCTTCTTTGGAAAGATTTCCATTTTTTTTTTTAAGCTTTCACTTGAAAACGGTAAGCTTCCCATTTCTGGAACATTTCACTTTAAATATTTGGATAAACATGTTATCTTGTTGCCTAGACATTTTGCCTGTTTAGAGATTATCATCTCAAATTCCTCTTGAACTGTATCTCTGCTGATACTTCCTACAGGTTAAACTGTAATAAATGGTCAATAATGGTCTATTGATTTGACTTACCTTTCCTTGTAGAAGCTGTTGGGTATTAGAAGCTCATTCATTTAGTCTTTCAGTGTTTACTTTCAAGTGTTTATGTCATACTTAGAAGAATTCAAGTGACAGATGTTGTTCTCTTGGGTGGGTAATCTCGGAAGCTTTTGGAATGCTTTGTCAACCAGGAAATAAGTATATTTTCAGATCCCTGAGCTACAAAGTGTGAACTGGCTAGATAATGATTCCTCATGGCTAGTGCCATTCCAGTCTTGGCATGGTTGGAGGTGATGGCTGTTCATCTGGAGCTTAACCATTGATGCCCTTTGGGTAAAGGCAGAAACATAGGCCCCCTTTTTCTCCACCATTAGAGAGAATAAGGTGATAAGAAAACAGAATCACTCATCCTGGATAATAAAACAGACTCCAGCTTGGGATACATGGAGCCTCAAAGTCCATGATCTGACCAGATCAGAGCAGAATGTATGTCTCCATTTCTCTTGGTGGTTCTGGTTTAGGGAATTCACACATTCCTTTGAAAGGACAGTCAGATAAGCCACCCTCTATATATTCACTGCTGTGATGGTGCTTATGATGGACATTAAATGATATAGTTCTTATTACAGACCTTAGAGGTATTAGTTCTCAAAATATACCTTGTCAACTTAATAAAATAGTAAATTATATTAACCACAGGTCTTGCTCATAATAGATACTTGAACTAACTGGACCCACGATTATGACATTAAAGCTAAATCAGGTGTATGCTACTTCTATATCAAGTCAAGGGGTTTTCATCTGGATGTTCATTGATACTTTGGTGAAATAACTCCCCCTATGATATTGACTTGTTTCATATTTTTTTTTAATGAGATAAGCACTCTGAACTGATTTGTTTATTTAATAGTTTTTAGTTGATTCTCTTTTGTGTTTACAACTATGTGGTGATGGATGTTAACTAGATTTAATGTAGATAAAATTTCACGATATGTTACATATACATATATATGTATATCAAATGATTATGTTGTATCCCTGAAATGAATATAATCTTATATGTCAGTTATCCTCAAGAGAAAAAGTCTTGAGTATTCGCTATGCTTATTATTCTAGTTGACATTTTGAAAGTCCGTATTCATGTATTAAAAGAATTACTACTTAGATGTTGGTTGGAATTTAGCATTGTACGTGTGAATTAGTTTAGAGAACTGATTTATTCTAATTTTCTTTCTTTTCATCCATGAACATAGTATACTGATTTGTTCATCCAAATCTTTTTCCTATGGTTTTGAACATTTTAAAATGCATGTCTCAAATTTAAAATTTATTTGAAGACATTTTATAGTTTTGATACTTTGGTGAAATAACTCCCCCCTATGATATTGACTTGTTTCATTTTTTTCTAATAAGAACTCTGAATTTATTTAATAGTTTTTAGTTGATTCTCTTTTGCCTTTGAAGCCAAATTGTTAAATATTCTGTTATAATTTATATATTTCTTTTTCTTTTTTTTTTATAAATTTTATTGTTATATTCCCCATACAATTGCAGCCCCCCCATTCTGACCCCAATCCCTCCCCTCCCGCCCCCGCCCCCCTAAAAGTGTCTCTGGTTCATAGTTTTTTGTTGATTTTGATTTTCACTTTCTTATAGTTATTCATTTTCCTGGTCCCTTATTTAAGTTTTCTAGATTCCTGCTATGAGTGAGACCATCCGGTATTTTTCTTTTTCTTTTTGGCTTATTTCGCTGAGCATGATCCCTTCCAGCGCCATCCATGTTGCTGCAAATTGCATGTGTTTATCTTTTTTGAATGCTGAGTAATATTCCATGGTATATATGTACCACATCTTCTTGATCCAGTCATCTATTTTTGGGCATTTGGGTTGTTTCCAAAGCTTAGCTATTGTAAACAGTGCTGCTATAAACATAGGGGTGCAGGTGTTCTTTGGAATTGATGTTTCTGTGTCCTTTGGATAAATACCTAGGAGTGGAATTGCTGGATCATATGGAAGCTCTATGTTTAGTAGGTCCAGAAATCTCCACACAGCTTTCCACAGTGGTTGGACCAGTTTGCACTCCCACCAACAGTGCAGAAGAGTTCCTTTTTCTCCACACCCTCGCCAGCATTTGTTGTTGCTAGTTTTTTTAATATGTGCCATTCTCACTGGTGTAAGATGGTATCTCATGGTAGTTTTGATTTGCATTTCCCTGATGGCAAGTGATGTTGAACATTTTTTCATATGCCTGTTGGCCATTTGCATTTCCTCTTCAGAGAAGTTTCTTTTTAGCTCTTCTGCCCATTTTTTGACTGGATTATTTTCTTTGTTGTTGTTGAGTCTCATCAGCTCTTTGCAGATTTTTGTGATCAGTCCTTTATCATTAGTGTTGGGTGCAAAAATGTTCTCCCAGTTGGTGGGGTTTCTCTTTGTTTTTGTTATTGTCTCTTTTGCTGTGCAGAAGCTCTTTAATTTGATGTAGTCCCAGCTGTTTATCTTTGCCTTCACTATCACTGCTTTGGGTGATGTGTCTGTAAAGATGTCTTTGATGTGCAGATTATGTAGTGTTTCGCCTATAAAAAAATCAAATATTTGGGAATAAATCTAACAAAAGAGGTAAAGGACCTATACAAAGAAAACTATAAAACACTGTTAAAAGAAATAGAAGAAGACACAAAGAAATGGAGAGACATCCCCTGCTCGTGGATTGGAAGAATAAACATGATTAAAATGGCCATCCTTCCAAAAGCAATATACAGATTCAATGCTATTCCAATCAAAATTTCAATGTCATTCTTCAAAGAAATAGAACAATTATTGATGAAATTCATATGGAATCACAAAAAACCCCGAATAGCCAAAGCTCTCCTGAAAAAAAAAGAAGGAAATGGAGGCATTACACTCCCAGACTTCAAACTATACTACAAAGCCATAATCATCAAAACTGCATGGTATTGGAACAAGAACAGACATACAGACCAATGGAATCGAATAGAAAATCCAGAAATAAACCCACAGATTTATGGTCAACTAATCTTTGACAAAGGAGCAAAGACTATGCATTGGAGCAAAGAAAGTTTGTTCAATAAATGGTGCTGGGAAAACTGGGTCGCTACATGCAAAAGAATGAAGCTTGACCACTACCTCACACCATACACAAAAATCAACTCAAAATGGATTAAAGAACTAGACATAAGACCTGAAACTATATATTTCTTTTTCTAACAGTGCACTGACCAAACATTTGAAGACAATGTTGAATGATAGTGGTTATTTCAGGTGTCATTTTCTTATTCCTAATTTTAGGAAAGTAAATCTTATTGATGTTTATGAACTAGACTTCTATATCTAGTGTAGTAGAATTGTTTAATCAGATGTGTATTTTAATTTTATCAAAGGATTTTCTTTTCATACTTCAGAACCTTCACAAGGTTGTTATTCTTGGATCTGTTGCTGTGGTGAACCAGAATTATGAATTCATAATATTGAACTATCCTTGCACATCTGGAAATAATGCTGGCTCGGCTCAGTGATGTTGTTTGAATATATGGCTGTATTTAATTTGCTATCATTTTAAAATGACTTTAGTATCCATATTTAAAATTGCAATTTATCTTCAAATTTCCGTTTGGGGATACTTTTGCCAGTTTTCTTGTGGTATCAGAGATATATTGATTTTATAAATTTGATTAGAGATTTCTCCCCTTTCATTTTGGAATAATTTCAAGAGTACAGGAATGGATACTTTTCTTAATACTACTCATCTATAATACTGTTCTGTGGAGAATTTTTTCTTACTTCTTACATATCCCTTTTACTTTCCCTTTTACTCCTTCTCAAGTCAATTTTATCTACTTATAATTTCCAACAAAGTTTTCCACTTAACTAAGATTTTAAAATTAATGGAAAAAGAATCTAAGATTTCCTGTAACTTTAAAAATACTTCAGAAACTGTAAGTTTAAAACAATTTTGAAATTTCAGTTTACAAGATCTTTCAGATGTGGTCACATCAAAGGCGTCAAATCTCTGCCACCAACAGATGGCGATAGCGGTCACTTTACATTGTTACAAGTTAGCTGTAAAACCAAATGGATTTTGCATTTAACTGCAAAATGATCACTGGGATAACTCTAACATCTATCACCATGTGTAGATACATTTTTTTTTTTATAATGAGAACATTTAAGATTTACTCACTTAGCAACTTTCCAATATACAGCACAGCATTATTACCTATACTCATCATGCTGTATATTACATTTCCAGGACTTACTTATTTGCTAGCCTTTGATCCTTTTACCCATATCTCCTACCCCTCAACCCCTACCTCTGGTAACCACCAATATGTTTTCTGTGTTTATGAGCTTGTCTTTCTGGTTTTAATTTTAGATTCCACACAAAAGTGAGATCTTAAAATATTTGTCTTTCTCTGTTTGACATTAGCACAATGCCCTCAAGGTCCACTCATGTTATCTCAAATGGTGAATTTTTCTTTCTTTTTTTAAATTGACATCAGTTTACAATGCAGTGTAGGTTCCAAGATTACATTTTTCTCATGGCACCAAATATCCAGTGACCTTCTACCACTAACCATTTGGCCTCTTCTACTCATTCCCTGCTCACTTCTTCCCTTCTGGAAACCACCATTCTGTTGTCGGAGTCTAAAGGTTTGTTTTTGTTTCCTTTATATTCCACAAATGATTGAAATCATACAGTATTTATTTCTCCTTCTGACTTACTTCACTTAGCATAAACTCCTCAAGGTCCATCCATGTTGTTGAAAATGGCAAGATTTCATCTTTTTTATAACTGAGTAGTATTCCATTGTGACTATGTACTACATCTTCTTTCATTGTGACTACATATTCTCCATCATTGGGCATATGGGTTGTTTCCATATTTTGGCTTTTGTGAAGAGTGCTGCAATGAACACAGGGGTACATATATCTTTTTGAGATAGTACTTTCATATTCTTTGGGTGAATCCCAAAAGAGAATTACTGGATCATAAGTTAATTCTATTTTTTATTTTTTAAGATACCTCTGTAGTGTTTTCCATAATGGCTGCACCACTTTACAATCTACCAACAGTGGAGGAGGCTTCTTTTTCTCCACATCTTTGCCAACTTTCTTATTTCTTTACTTTTTCATAATACCCTTTCTAACTGGAATGAGGTGAAATCTCACTGAGGTTTTGATTTGCATTTCCCTAGCGATAAGTGAATAGAGCATCTTTTCATGTGTCTATTTATGATCCGTATATCTTCTTTGATGAGATGCAGAATTTTATTCATTCATTCATAGATGACACTTAGCTTAGCTATTGTAAACAATGTCACAATGGTTGTGGGTCTTTTTTTACATGGTGTTTGTATTTCAACTTTTTTTTTTGTTATTTCTAAGTTTTTTCTTTATACATTTTATCATAATATTGCACGGAACAGAACAACTCTGAAGAGTTATATTTCTTATTTTAAACTTTAGTAGTAGCTAGCATTAAATATTTCACATGCATTTTATTTATTCTTAAAAAGCTGTGGGAAGTGACAGGTACTTCCTGAAATTGCACTGAGACAATGGAAAAAATTGATATCAACTGGATATTTGATGATATTAAGGAATTATGTTAATTTGGGTATGACAGTGTTGTGAGACTAGTCTCAGTCTTTTCAAGATCTATATTGGCATGTTTGCAGATGAAATGATGCGATGGCTGGGAGTTGCTTCGTGAGAACCGAGTGTGTGGGGTGAAGGAATGGGCGGCAGAGATGAAATAAGAATGGCCTTGAACTGGTGGTTTTTATAGCTGGGTAATGGGTACATGCAGGCTCACTGCTTTATTCTTTCTACTCTTGCATAAGTTTGGGGTTTTTCATTTTCAAAAAGGTTAATAAAAGGAGAAAAGAAGAAGGAGGAGATGAAGGAAGAGGAAAAGAAGCCAGAGAATTTTCTGCAGGGCTTCTCCAGTGCACCCTAGTTTTGTTCCCTTAGGGTTCTCCTGGAAGCTTGTGATAAAGGACACTCTTAGTGTCTGAGTCTCTATGCCTGGGATTCTTTGAAGGAACTTCTTGAATGAGAACATGCATACTCATCTCCCAGATTGTAGAAACAATGCAGCATAAATATATTTAGAAAATAAACATCTTCGTATAACCTTCAGAGATGCAACTTTGCTCACAACAAAGACAGTCTTTTTTACATGATTTTGTAGAACTGCCTGTCTTAAAGAGCGGCCTGGGAAACCTTAGGGCTCCTGAGGCCACTTCATGTATCCATAGGGCCAAAATGATGATCTTAATAATGAAACCCTAAGATATTTTTGCCTTTTTCAGTCTCATTCTCTCACCAGTGTACAGAGGACTTTTCTAGAATATACATGGCTCTAGGTAACTTTATCCTTCTGACGGTGTATAAAGTGTGAGCTTGTGTGTTACTTTTTAACTTAATTTTGAGTACACTGAATACTACTAAATATATCCTAACATAAAACAAAGCTCTTTGGAATTCCCAATCATGTTGAGTGTCATGGGACCTGAGATTACAAAGTTGAGAACTCCTGATAGGGAGCAGTTTAGTCACTTAAAGCCACACTCCTAGGCACCTGTGTCTCGCAGTAATCTCAATGTCGTTGATTTACTATTTGCCAATAAAAAAAAATTGTAATTGGGCCTCCCCTGGTGGCACAGGCAGTTGAGCACCGCACTGTGAAGCTGTCTGCAGCCTCTGCAGCGCTGGTTCGATCCCGGCCAGCCGGTGAGAATCCCACATGGCATGGCAGACCTCTCCTGTCTCGCCCGCTGCTCCCCTCAGCAGTGTATTTTGTCAGTCTGCCTGTTCTGTTCAGCACTGTCTCTGGTGAATCCTCTCACCCTCCTGCGCATCTGGCCTGTACTCCGATTCTTGTATAAATAAATAAATAAATCTTTAAAAAAAATGTAATATTTTGCTCTTCCTATACAAAGTAACATTAGGTTCATGAACTTAAGCCCAACTTCCTTCTTTTTACAACACACACCCCTAAAAACTGATAATGTCTGCTTTCCACAATCAACCCACCTCCTCTCAAGATGTCAGTGTCACAGGACTTTAGTCAAGCCTCAAAGTCAAGGCTTAGGTTTTTCTCTCCCTTGATGGTCTCTGCAAAAAATAACTTTTTCCCCAGCATGTAGCCCAAAGGGAGTCTGGAGCAACTTAAGGCAACAGAATTTACCTGCTTCTTCCGGAGTGTACCTGGGGCATGGATTTTCCTCCTTATCCATAAAATGGGTCTCATAAAATGGGGCCACTGGTTTTTACCAGAATGATACAACATGTATGTAACAATTGCGCTCTGCCTACAATCCCTATAGGGAATGCCAAGTTCACCTCTTACCACATTTCTTTACTTTTCCTTTCAATTAAGGCCTTTCAAAGATTATCCCTCTTGGGTTTCTGAGAGGCCCTTTCTTTTAGCTCTCCTGTTTCTCAGCCCTTCTCCCAGCTCACTATCTGTGGTCTTTCCCACCCCTCAGCCCTCACGCCAGATTTGTCCTCTCTTCTTAAAGTCTTTAAAGTTCTAAACGTTGATCCTACCTCTGTCCTGCTGGGACAACAGCAGGTCCTTGCAGTGTGAATTGGGGAAGCAGGAAAGAGGGAAAGAAAACAAGATGCATACATATATTGAAAGCATGAATTCCAATGAAGTGTAGCTGCCATTACTGACATTTCAAGAGTCCTTATCATTTGCTGTAGACCTTCTCACTGGAGAGCCTTAGGTCCATTTCACTGACCAATACCTTGTTAGTACCACCTCTGCCCAACCCCATGTTATCATTTTAGGTTTGATAACCATCAACCTATCATTATAATCACTTCCTTCACATACACTCAATTCCCTGACCCCTTTCTCCTTCCATTGAATTCACATGGTAAATCCCACCCTGGTTAAACCCAATGCCCAGCCCCTGAACAACTGAATGCGTTTGGACAAATCACAGCCACTCTCACTAGCCTGACTGGTCTGATAAACTCATGACTACAATTAGCCATCTGGCCACCTGTACTTTTCAGCAACACTACTGTATTTTTTTTTAAGATTTATTTATTTATGCATACAAGAGCTGGGGTACAGGCCAGAGATGGGGGGGGGTGAGAGGATTCACTAGAGACAGAGCCGGGAACAGAACAGGCAGACTGACTGAAATACACTGCTGAGGGGAGCAGCGGGTGAGTCAGGAGAAATCTGCTGCACCATGTGGGTTGCTCCCCTGGCCGACCGGGGATCAAACTCGTGCTACAGAGGCTGCGGATTGCTTCATAGTGTTTTGCTTAACCCCTTGCACCACCAAGGAGGCCCCAACCATTGTATTTTCCTTGCCAATAATTCTCTCTTCTTTCTGAGTCAACCAGTTTATTTTAAAATATTTCCCAAACATTTAACAACACTTTTGTGGGGCCTAAATCTGGATATGCTTGGGAAAGAAAGGAGATGCTATTAAAGGTTTTTTTTTTTTGACAACAGACTAAACCAGTATTGTTTAAGCAAATCACATTTCCCTCTCTGGTACCTTTCTTTTTCCCTCACGATCATCCTGTTATTTCATGGAGAATATAGAAATAATAGATATGAGTTCCAAATCTGTGAATGATTTCATTTATGGCCATGTACATGGCCTTCTTTGTTCTGCCAGTAAACACTGTGCTTGCTTCCTGTGGCTGACATAATATCTTATCACAAAGTGGGTAGCTTTTTTTTTTTAAAGATTTTTTTAATATTTTTATGCAAGATCTGGGGTACAGACCAGATGCGTGGAAGGGTGAGAGGATTCACCAGAGACAGAGCAGGGAACAGAACAGGCAGACTGACGAAATACACTGCTGAAGGGAGCAGCGGGCGAGACAGGAGAGGTCTGCCACACCATGTGGGATTCTTGCCGGCCGGCTGGGATCGAACCGGTGCTGCAGAGGCGGCGGACAGCTTCACAGTGCTGCACTTAACCACCTGTGCCACCAGGGAGGCCCCAAACTGGGTAGCTTTAAACAAGATTGTATTCTCTTACTATTCTGGGGGCTAAAAGTCTGGAGCCAAGGTGTTGGCCAGGCTGCAATCACTCTAATGGCTCTAGGGTAGAATTCTTCCTTCCTACCTCTCTGGATTGCTGGCACTTCCTGGCATTCCTTGGCTTGTGGACACACTGCTCCAATCCCTGTTTCCATCATCCAGTTGTTCTCCCTAGGCTACTGTGTCTCTTCTTATAAGGATCCTAGTTACTGCATTAGAACCGACCTAATCCTTTATGACTTCATCTTACTTAGTTACATCTGCAAATAAAGTCATATATTGGGGTTCTGTGTGGAAATTTAGGACAACACTATTCGACCCAATGCAAACAGACTCTGTGCTCTTATCCAGGCCCTCCCGAGTGGCCTTTCCAAAGATTCTGTTCCAGCAATTCTTTCTTTTCTCTACTGCATAGGCATCTCCTCCTTTTTATTGCATCATCCTATCACTGCACAGACATGCTGTCATATCCTCTTCATTAAAAACTCTTCCTGTGTCCCACACCCCCTCCACCTCCTGACCTGCTTCTCTGCTCTTTATAGCAAAAGAACTTGAGTGATTCACCTGTGCTCACCATTTGTACTTCTCTGCCCAAGCTCTCTTTAAGTCACTTTGGTCTAGCTTTCACTAGACCACTAAAACTGGTCCTGCCAGCACCACCAAAGATCTCCATATTGCCAAATCCCATGTTCAGTCCTTTTCTTACCCAGTCTCCCACTGACTTTTAATGACCAGTCCTCTAGCTCTCACTTGGATTTGGGACATAACCCCCTCCTGGTTCAGTCTCTCCTTCTCAGACTTCTTCTTGTCTCCTCACCTACTTCCTAACCTCTAGATATTAAACTGCTCTAGGGTTCCTTCCTAAGGCCTGTTTCATTCCAGATGTGAGCGCAGTCCACCAGTGATGGTTCCTTTCTTTATAACCAACAGGCTGATCATTCCCACTCAGTGTTCAGCCTTAGTTCCTGACTCGCATTCAGTACCTTTTCATCTCTACTCAGACGTGCAATACTCATTTGAAAATAAGCATGTCCTAAAACTGAAATATTTATTTCCCCTTCACCCATCCCTAATACTGCCTATTAAATATTCTTTCCCACAGTCTCCTCCATCTCTGCAAATTGCATCTCCATTCTTCTAGAGGCTGAGACCAAAATCATAGGCTTCTACTTTCCTCCTCAGTAGTCCTGGTATTCCCCAACTCAGTCACTTCCATTATGTTGACACTTTCTTTTTTTAGTCTGTATCATGAGGATCTTTCCCTTGGACTTTTATAATGGTGTTTGGCAATCCCCTTCATTTTATTGTCTACACAGGAGATGTGGTACTCACTCATATCATTCCCTTATTCAAAGCCCCCCTCCCTTCACCCCACCAACCCCTCCAAAGACTGGCGCAGTGGCATCCCGGTTCTTGCCCTGGCCTATGAAGCCCTACATAGATCCAGTCCTTGGTCACCTCTCACACTTACCCCTGTCTGTTCTCCCTTTTGCTCATTCAGCTTCAGCCACTTTAGCTTAACCACTGAACCTTGAACATGCCTAGCTTTGCCCTTGCTGTTTTCTCTCTCCGACATTCTCCACACCCTGATTTGATTTCTGTTCAGGTTGCTGCTCAAATCTTCATGAGGTCTTGTTTAACCCCCTTACTTAAACCAGTGCCTTCTCAGGTCCTCTCTCTCTCATTACTTGACTTCATTTTTCTTCATAGTACTACTCAATACATGGAATAATATTATATGTGTATTTGTTTTCTGGTTTTATTCTCTGTCTCCTCCACTGTACTGTAAACTTCTTGAGGGCAGAGCATTATTTGTTTGGTTCAGTAAGAATAATACCTAGGACATTGCAGACACTGAGTAAGTATACTTTTAATTACCATTATTATTGAAGTAAAGTTTTAATTGTATTATTTTTTATTGCGGTAATGTTGGTTATGATTTAAAGATATAGTTCACACCTCTTCAGATGTATGTTAGCACATGACAAACACCCACCACCAAGGTGCCCATAATTCATAGTCTAGAGGGTTCCCTTCCCCCCTTTGCACCCTCTGTGAAGTAAACTATTTTAAAATTGATGCTAAAATTAAAGTTTAATCAGTAGCAAGGGTTTCTACATGGCTTGGAAAAAGTTTGAAAGACTATTTGATTTAATGTCTTTCTATAAGGAGCTTAAACAAGCAAAGATATTAGTGGCACATACAAGTTTGAAAGTGATAATAACTCATCTAGTTTTCAGAACAACTCTCTGTCTCCTCAATATACAGATAATGGTGTTGTGTTTTAAAAATATGTTCAAAAATTCCAACATAGTCTTCCCTTCAGAAGGTGGAGGTTAAGTCACTTTTCTTTGAGTGTGGGCGAGGCTTAGTGGCTCAGTTATAAACAGCAGGATATGGTGGAAGTGGCAATGTTTGGCTTCTAAGACTTGATGATTAAAGGCATTATGACGCCCTCCTTTCTTTGTTGAATCACCCAATCTGGGTTCTAGTTTTCTTGTCTTTAAAGTGAGAGGTGTGGGTAAGGTGACATTGCTGGTCATTCACTCTGACATGCTGCAAACCATCTGTGCATCAAACAGCCTTCATAACATGGATGAAGACATCAGCTCAGTTAGCTGCTCTATGCTGAAAAAGCTGAAGCTTTGATAGCTTAGCTCAGTTTGTTAGATGGGCAACTAGTTGGGAATGGTGTGCGGCCACTCAAGCAACTCTATTGGGAGGCTGACATGGCTGGGAGCCAAGGTCTCTGGCCAGCGGCCATAGTGGGTGCCACCTTGGAGGTGGATCCCCCAACCAAAGTCATGTCTTCAGGTAACTGCAGTCCTAGCTAACTTTTTGACTGTAACGCCATAAGGGACTATTAGCCAGAACCACCCATCTAAGCTGCTGCTAAATCCCTAACCCATAGAAACTGTGCTTAAGCCAGCTTAAGCAGTGCTTTTTGCTTTAAGCCATGAATTTTGGGGTAGTTAGTTGTACAGTAGTAAATAACAGACATCTGGAAATGGAAGGGCAGAGAGGTTAAGTAAAGAACCTCATAATGTATAACCAGTAGTGATGATCGAAGAACTGGAACCCAGGCAATCCAACTCTAGAGTCCACATGTTCAACCACCATACTACACAGAAGATCAAGATCATGTATCAAGAAATTCCAGAAGGAGAATATTGGTATTTTCTAATGCCACCATCAGGGCAGTTGTTCTTACCTTGGATGATTAAACTGGCTGTTCTTGCTCTATCCAAGGTCACGTTCTAGTCAGCCACCACCCTTCCTTCCAAGTTCCCTTCTTACGCAGGCATTTTCCCAGTATCCCTTTCCTATTCTTTGGGCTTCTGCTCATCCCCAATTCAATCTGATGATTCTGGTAAAGCTGTCAGTCACTGTACACTTCTTGCCCCATGGGTAGGCATGTGGCTTAAGCTGGCCAATCATAGAGCACCAGTAGTGATCAACTGTAGTAATCGGGCCAACAATACGATCTACATCAGCCACACAGACTTTCTCTGGGATTCAAAAATACTGTCTAAATACTTCATACAGTAAGGGATGGTGGGAGCTTGCCGGAGCTCAGTTGCATGGAGGAAACCCTTCAAGGAAACCCTTCAACAGGAAAGACACCAGCATAGGGAAAGAGGCAGAGAGAGAGCAAGGCAATTTTATATCCATCCACACCTTGAGTCCAGCCAACAATGTGAACAATTCCATCCTTTTAAAATCTAGGTGAAGTCAATGAATTATCTGTTTCAACATAGTTTCTATCACCTGCTTTTGAGTTATGACTAGTATGAAGAGTCTGTCCCAATTTGTGGGAGGCAATAGGTATCGTCCATTCTCCATGAGCAATCGGATTCTTATGAGCAATGGTTCATCTGAAGAACCAAGAGCAACACTGCCCATTGGTTGGGTTGACCTTCTCACAGAGGGTGAAGAACAGTCCCTTCATTCCTTAGGAAGCATCTGGGTTTTCCAGAAGCGAGCAGTGACCCGGAGGGAATCTCAGAATAAAATAATGGTATGATGATGGGTAGCTCATTCAGTTTAAAACCTTCCTCCTTTCTTTCCCGAGTTGCTCACCTCCTTCTCCAGTTCCAAACACATACATATCCTGTTAGTCATCAATCCTGTTGAGTTGGATCAAATGCTTTATGGAAGTAGGTGGGGTAGCCATAATGAAAATCTGCAGTCAGTGGTTTCTTCCTTTTGAACATCTCGCAAACCTCATTTTTCTTCTCCCTTTCTACTGCCATCACCACGGACCACTGCAGTTGGTCTCTCTGCTCAACTCAACCTCTGTAGTCCATTTCTCTTCTTTTAGAATTTGTTTTCCAACACATACTTTTGATTGTCATGTGCTTTTCATGGATTTTAAAGCCTTCAGTATTCCACTGCTGACTTGCAAAATTGTAAATTTCCTAGCTAGGTGTTCAAGACTCCCCAAGAACTGGCCACATTCATACTTTCCAATGTCCTGTTGACCACCTCCCTCCACCCTGTCAATTTTCCAGTCTGCTCACACTCCTCTCATTACAGCACTGCCTACTTCTACCCTTATCTCTTTCCTCAAGTTAAATCACTGTCCTTTCTTTTCAATGAGTCTTTAAGATCCATTTCAATGCTACCTCCTCCATAAACTATTTCCAGAGCATGCCACTCTACAGTGAATATCCCCTTCTGGGAATTCTGTAAACAATTGTTGTCTAGACTAGGGTTTTTCAAACCGCTCACATTCCCAGGGAGTATTTGGCCAGCAAAAGTCAAGTTTTTGGTGTTTTTGTAAAACTACTGATTATATATTCAAATTTGGCTGAGCGTATTATTTCCAAACCCAGTTCCCTTCTTGTGTTCTACTTCCAAATTACATCCTCATGCTATGGTGGTGCATTCATTCCCAAGTACAAATTAAGGATCATTAAAATTTGTTTTGTGACCTACAGATAGAGAACTCCTTATTATTAATGTTATTATTTCAAACCATGGCCAGTGGGAAAATATCTGTGTGAAAAGGGAAGAGAACCGCTAGAACAATTTCCAGTTTCTAAACCAAATACACTTTCTCATTTATCATTCCCACACCCTCACCCTTTTTTCCCTCTGACCATTTTATTATGTGATTTGAACTAGAGATTGGTATAAAATCTGTTGTATTGGCGTAGTCTGACAAACATTCGTTGTATACCTACTCTCTGCCAGGAATAGAGATAGATGCTTGCGATACAAAGATAGATAAACTCCTGCAGGAGGAGGAAGAGCATTCCAGATGAATTCAATGTGGAAGGACATTCTAGGTAGAGGAAACAGCTTACCTACACTAATGTCACCTCACATGAGCCAGGCACGAAGATTTTGTGGCCCAAGTTATGTGTTTTTTTTTTTAATTGAAAAATGTGATGACTTTTAAAAGTTTGACAACTGATGGACTAACTCTTCCTCCTTGTCATTGACTCTCTGCTATTTAGTTCTTCACGATGGTAGTTCACGGGCTAGATTCAGACACAAATAACCTTTACGAAGTTTGTCTGGGATAGGCCATTGCATCTATGCAGAGCTCCTTTATTCAATTCTCACACCACCTCAGGTGTTGATCGCCAGATGAGGAAGGCAAGGTTGAGATGGGTAAAGTCATGTTGTCACAAATAGGAAAGGATGGAGGGCGGATGAGTTAAGACCACATCAATCTGGAGAAACTGAGTAACCGGGCATTTTTGGGTTGGGATGAGGAAGACCTTTCTTCCCATTCCAGAACATCCTGCCTTCCCAGGCACCGAGTTAGTATTATAGAGGGAAGTCTTTCAACAGAAGGGCGACCATTTAGCCACCATATTAGTAAGAAGAGAGCACTTCAGAAGGAATTTGAGTTTTGGAGAGCTTCCCTGCTCCCTCCAGCTCTGGAACCTGGCCCCAGGTAGGAATTCCTTTTTGTTGAAGACTGACTCCTCCTCAAGCGAGTGCAGCCAGCTTCTCCTTTTGGACGCAAAGCCCTTTGTGGGCAAGCTCCCAGTTGAGCCTGTCCAGGGACGCGATGCTTTTGGACAGACTTTGGGAAATGCTTGTTGAATAGTGGGGTGAGTGCACGGCTGAGAGGGGCCGGGGGTTGTAGGGCGAAGAGCACGCCTGGCCGCAAAGAGTTTCCGGGGTTCAGCCAGGTGCTGTCCCGGGCTCTCAAACGCCTCAGGATGGGCCATTTCGTCCTTCCTCCCTGTGGCCTCCACCTCTGACGAGCCCGCCTGGAGGGAGGGGCTAGGCCGCCAGGGAGGGGCCGCGCAGCCCCGCGGGGCCAGGTCTCCCGGGGCGGCACCCACTCCCCTCTTGAGGGGTGCCTGAGGGGGTGCAAGCGGCGAGCCCCCCCAGGCCCGCGGCGCCCAGCGGGGTGCCCTCTGAGCGCCCGGCCACCTCAGACCTCCACCAGCGTCCGCGGCCGCCCCTTCGCAGCCCGGGCCGGGCGCGCGTGGCGGGCACCTGGCTGCCCCCCCGGCCCTCCCTCCCTCCTCAGGAGCCGGCCCGGGGCGGCGGGGCGGGCGGGCGCGCCCTCGGGCTCCGGGACGGGTCCCCCGGGGCGCGGCCGGGCCGCCGCCCCCGCCCCCCCCCCGCCCGCCCCGGGGGCCGGGCCGGGCTCCCGGGGGGCGGGGACTCGCCCAGTGGCAGCCGCGTCCGGGCCGGCGGCGGGGCGCGGGGCGGCTTCCTGCAGGCGGCGCCGGGGCGAGCCGTTGCCCGCTGCAGCCGCCGCCGCCGGGTCGCCGGGTCGCGGGGGCCGCGGCGCTCGGGCCGCGTCGGTGCCTCCCGGGCGCGCTGCGCGGCCGTCGCTGCTGCCCGCGCTCGTGCCGCCGCGCCGCTGCCGGTTACGCCAGCCCCGCCGCCGCCCGCTCTGATTCTGCGCATAGGCAGCCCCCAAGCCTGTCATTCTGCAAAAACACAGTTTACTCAACACACCACACACACTCGCACACACACGCGCGCACACACACGCGCACCCTGGCCCCCTCGCGCACACGCACGGAGGGCGCGAGCGAGCAGACGCGCACACCCGGCGAGCCAAGTTCCGCAGCCTGGCATGGCTTCTGGGGACCTTTACGAGGTACGGGGACGCGGGGGCGCGGGCCGGCCCCAGCCCGCGGGCGGCGGCGGCGGGCGGCCGGGGGGACCGGGCCGGGGCCGGGGCCGGGCGCGAGCCGGAGTTGCCGAGCCCGCGGCGGCCGCGGCGGCCGGAGGGCGGCGGGGGCCGGGCGCGCCTCCCGCCCGCCGCCCGCCCTCCCGCGGCGCCCGCGCCCGCTCCTCTTTCTCTTTCTCTCGCACACACTCTCTCTTACTCCATCTACTTTGCGGCCTTGGAGGGGAAGGAGGAAGCCGGGCGGAGCCGGGGCGGGGAGGTAGCGGTCCCGGGGTGGTGTTTCTCGCCCGACGAGCCGCCTCGAGTGCAGAAAGTACAGGTAAAAGTCGGCGCCGGACGTGCCGGGAATGCGGGGGGCCGCGCGGCGGCCGGCGAGGGCGCGGGGCTGGGGGTGCGCGGCCCGGGCTGGGCCGGGGGCGCGGGAGAGGAGGGGGCGGGCCGGGGGATCGGCTCCCCGGCCCTGGGGGCCCGGGCGAGGCGGGGTCCTGAGGGGGGTGGGGGGAGGGGAGAAGGCGAAGGGGGTGGCCGGGTCGGGGTGAGGGGAGACACCCGCCAAAACGCGCCCCCCGTGCTACCCGGGCCCCCCAGATCCCCCCACCCCCCACCAACCCTCCCCACCTGCTGTCCCCGCCACGGGCTCGGGAGCCCTCCTGGCTGGGGCGTGGGGGCGGTCTTTGCGGTTGTCGCACTCGTCGGGGGCGAAAGGGGGCGCTGCCGAGGACCCTGGGGGGGGGGAAGAGGGGAAGGTGGAAGTCGGAGGTGGGTGGTAACATGTTGTCTGAAGAGCCGGGATGGAGCCTGCGCCCAACGCTGTGCCTCACCCCCAGTGGCTACCTGTGTCCGGCCCACATGGGGAGTGGCCAGCAGCAGCAACTTTGCAAGCGTTTCCAAAGTGGTCTAGGAGGACATGAGTCTGGCGTCTTGGAAACCTGCGAGAATAGTCATGGCCTCTGCCGTCGAGGTTTTGCTAGGTTTGAAGATGGTCGTTCGTTCCTGCTTTGGAATTTCCAACAAGTGGACAAAGCACCCCTGTGCGCAGTGGAGAATGCCGCGATGAGGTGTTGGCCCCAAGAGGAGGTTCAGGATGAAGAAACCAAAATACCAACCATCTCGGACCAGGAGGCCTGCTGCCTCTCTGAGAAACCAGTGTCAGAAGTCAGCCTGATCTTGGACTCCCCTGAACACCGATCTCTTCACACTGACCTTGGTTCTCAAGACTTTGGCCAAAATTGAGACGCATGTCCCAGGGGAATGAGTTAGACTTATGAGTAAGAGACTACAGGGGTGATTCACTCACATTGAGATTTTCCCTCTGAGCCTTCTGGTCGACGGAAGCTTTTCCGGATGGTGGACATGCTGACTGATGCGAGAGAATGGAGAACATCTCAACTTTATGTGAGACCAGGTTCTTTTGGATGATTATGCACTTGGTGAGGCCCAGTCATGGACCACTCACCTTCTGGCTCAAGTGAATGGATGGGTGATTTTAGCACTTCTGGAAAGAATGATGCAAGTTGGGCCTCCTCAGTGGCGGAGTGGGTGGGTGCATTGCTGTGAAGCTGTCCACAGCCTCTGCAGTGCGAGTTTGATTCCCCTCCGGCCAGGGAGATACCTACATGGCGCGGCAGACCTCTCCTGTCTTGCCCGCTGCTCCCCTCAGCAGTGTTTTCGGTCTGTCTGCCTGTTCTGCTCCCTGCTCTGTCTCTGGTGAATTCTCTCACCGTCCCGCATCTCTGGCCTGTACCCCAGTTCTTGTATAAATAAATAAATTAAAAAAAAAAAAGAATGATGCAAGTTGACCTCTCCTCCCCACTACTGCCTTCCCCATCCCTGGGCTAGTAGAGGAGAAGTTGGATAGAGACCTGGTGAAGAACGTTGGCAGATTGTGACCCATGCATCACCCAAGTACTTCTGTCTGTTTCAAGATGGCGGAGCAATTTCAGAAGCCAGAAGTTGAAATACAGTTAAATAGGATGTTTGAGTTTCAGGAAGTATAGCCAACACTATTAGGACTTGGCCAAGGTAGATATTGTTCAGGGGCAAAACTCATCAGTTTTTCTAACCATTGGTACTGAGTCATCGTAGAGGTGCTGCTCTTGGCTGGGTGAAGAGTTGCCTCTTGAAGGCATTATGAAGACATATTGGGAGTTGTCAGTATTTCCCCATTTCAAGTCTGGAACTTATGAACCTTCTGGGGATAATTTCTTGTTTAATGTTCATCTGAAACTGCCCTTCTTCACATTGGTAGTTACAGTTGCCAGGTGATTCTGTTAAAAGGCGAGTTTTCACACCGGCCTTGGAACTACCTTAGCACTTCAGGAGTTCTTATTGAACTTCAATAAACAGGAGAATAATAATAATTACTTCTGTGATAGTAGGTAATTGTCCTAGATGTAAAATAGTTTTCCTGTAGTAGATTATTTGCATAGTCATTACTAAAAGGGCTAAATTATATTACCAGAATATAACAGTGTCAACATTTTTATAGCCCATGTCTGCATTACATAACATATAGTGAGGAATTTAATTTGTTGTTTAAATTTGCCTTTAAAAACCATTAGGAAGTGCTAATTTTACGTTGGCATATATGTATATATATTTCTAACTATAAAATGATTGTGTGTATAAGAAATGGGATGTTGAGTTAAGGGCAGATGTTGGAATATCCAGTGCATTGATTGACCTTGAAAGGAAAAAAAGAGACTGATACTCTCAATTATGGTATTACATTAATTAAATACCAGGCCATATATAAAATGGCCTTTTATAACCTCTAACCAAGAAACCATATTTTGAATTGGACTCAGTAAGAACTGTTACATTTGTAATTAATGTATTTCACCTGTGTGTCTACTGACATTATCCTTGACCCTTTATGGTGAAAATGTCATTTGGATTGTAGCTATTCTTCTTCTTCCCTTTGGTGCTTTGGACAATTGTAAAGAAGTAAACGTTCTTCATGTAGCATTATTTAAGGAATGGGTGCTGATTTTAGAGATGCCATAAAACAAAAACTTTGACCATGCACTACTCTTCAATCAAAATGAAATACAGACTCAAATTCTGTTTCCAAAATATTGGATCTTGATAGATTGTTCTGCTTTCTCCTATAGCAGAGTTCACACCATCGTCTATTGTCTTATAACCATCTGCAAGGTAACTGTAAGGTAATTTTAAATGTGGGTTGATCTCCTTAGAGTCAGGTATATGGGTACAAAATGAACGTCCTTATCTCTGGATGGATTACACTCTGCTAAGCACAGGGACATAAAATGGCAGTCTGTGAGCCAGGTCTAGGATAACTATGTATTTTGCCTTGCTTGTTAGTAGATAAGAAAAATGGATTTGAATACCTTTAGATGGCACATATAATCTCTAGTTTATCATTGTCCTGTCATTCCCTTTTATCAGGTATCCATTTGGCTTCACTCTTACTTATCTGACTCCAGCAGGCATAAGAGTATCCAACCCCGCTATGCTAGTCATTCATTCACCAAGATGTTTTGGTGTCAGGAAGACATAATCAGTGGAATAAGGAGCCCAGTTGGCTTCCGTTGTCCACCTCTGTGTCCCTAGGTCTTTGTACATTCAAATGCTTGTTGACTGAATCCATGAACAGAAGACTGAATTGCATGCACATAAAGAACCCATCCACTTTGGTTACCCTTGTATTAAATGTTTCTCTTTGTTTGCTCTTCTCTTGAATGTGGGCCTAGTGGTGGTAACACCATGTGTGGGGACGGCTCTCCATTCTCTCTAGAAGGAAATGTGACGGAGTCCCTCTTCAGAGAAGGAAGACCATTACTCATTAGAAAGATTGAATCCATCTAAGTTTCAGCTACGTGGTTGACTTTCCATGTGGCTGTTGGGTGGTGTCTTACTCCTCTTCTCTTGTGATTAGCTGACATTGCAGAGAGGATCACCACTTCTTTGGCAGATGTCATCAGAGAATGTTGAATGTCTATAAAGTCAGTAGTGGTCAAGTTGACTTTTTATCAAGATGGACTTGACAGTGATAGTTCCTGTGTGCTTGTCAATGTTCAATTTATCCTTCCCCAAGTTTTATCTCAAAAGGATGCCATGTTCCCCATGACTTTCTTGGGGATTGATAGGTCTATGTGAGTGTGCACAAAAGTACTGCTTTCGTCTCGTTCAAGTAAAATAAATAATGATAATAGGATACTGTTAGTTTTGTTCAAAGAAATTTAGTTAAAAATTGGCTCTGCCACGGTGATTGAGGCACCTAAATTTGAGGCACCTACATTTGAGGCACCTAAATTTCTGCAGAATCATGCACTAAAAAGAACAGAATTGAGGCTCACTGCTGAAACCCTACAGGATTTTGTAACCAGAAACAAAATACGTGTGTGTGTGTGTGTGTGTGTGTGTGTGTGTATAATATACAGATTGATGAATTCTCCTTGTGGTTGATAGTTTTGCCCTTAACCTGTCAGCCATCCTTTACAGCCTTCCAATTGGACACATGCTTCTTTCTGTAGATCACAGAGGATATTCACCTCTCACAGAGAACATATTCATCAAATTTAAACCTGGCCCAGGCCACAGCCCTCTTCAGCCATCTGTGTAGGGAGAAATGTTTTCTTAGTCTCTTCATCGATCACTCGCGGCTTCTCCAGGCAGGTTAAGCTAGTGGTTCTGGGAGCTACGATCAGCCACGATCATATCAAAGAAAGGCACTCGAGTGTGTTTCCAGCTTCATTCTATGTTCTTCCTACATCGTTCAGTCTTTCTCTTTCCTTGTGAGACTGTTTTCCTATGATTGCTTCAAAATATAAACAAACTGGGAAAAATCACGTAGAATCAGCACAACTTGCTTGTTATGCAACATCATTCCCTCACTTACCAATAATGCCTGAAGTAATTCCTGTCAAGGACTTGCATGTACTGGCAGAATAGAACAGACAGTGGCAGAACTTCTTGAATCTCTGCACCAGCGTTTATATCTTCAAGGAAATTATATTGGTTGAGTGCAATTGATTCCTTGGCGCATAGTAGGCACCTAATGAATACTGAATGGGTATATGATACTCCCACTCTTTGAAAGTTGTTTTAAACTACTTTGGGTGGGGAGATACTGGCTTATTTTCGAATAGACATTTATGTCAAGACTTTTAAGTCATTCCACATTGCTAATGATCATTTTTTTGGGGACTTCAACTGTCCCTAAAATGAGTGTATGGAATTCCTTTCATCTGACCAGTTGCTATGGAGTGGTTCAGATATGGTAATTCTCAAAGACTTAAGTATCAGAAACACACATTTAGATGTCAAAGATATGGGTCCATCTGTATCTCGTGGATGGATGGTGAAGACAGGCATAGATGTAACTGAATTCATTGAACCATGGTTCATTTGTCATTTCACATTCATCGAATACCAAATATGTGCCAGACATCAGGAAAACAAGGAAATTGTGCTCTCCTTAAGCCTACAGCTGAGTGAGAGATATAGTTAAGAAAATGAGCAGTTTATGGCCCAGTGGAGAAAGTATCAGTACAGGAGAGTATGGGTTCTATAAGATCTGGGAGATCCAGTCTAGGACGAGTGAGAAAAAGCTCCCCAGAGGAAGGCATGGCTCTTGAATTTAAATTAGGAAATGAGCAAGATCAGCTTTGCAGGACTTATCAAGAATATTTTTTGTTTCTGTTTTTAAAAGCAATTTATGTTTACTTGTTGCATTTTAAAAAATAAGTATAAGGCTTCCTGGGTGGCGCAAGGGTTAAAAACAGTGCTGTCAAGCTATCGCCAGCCACTGCAGCATGAATTCAGTCCCTGGTCTGGCCAGGAAGCAACCCACATGGCACAGCAGACCTCTCCTGACTTGCCTGCTGCTCCCCTCAGCAATGTATTTCAGTAGATCTGCCTGTTCTGCTCCCCATTCTCTCTGGTGAATCCTCTCACCCCCTGCACCTCTGGCTTACACCCCAGTTCTTGTAAGCATAAGTAAATAAATCTTTAAAAAAAAAGTATAAAGAAAAAAATGGTAGTACCTAAAATAATTATTTGATACACACTTAATGTTCAATAAATAATAATTTGAGTTCTAAATTAATTAAAATGTTAGCTTTTTTGGGATAGGTACCAATGAAAGAGTGAAATTGTTTTCTATACATATTTAGGTAATTACAAAAACCATATTGGAGCATGGGGTACATACTGTTTTATGACCCAATTTATTTTTATAAGTACATAATATAAATATGATGAACATTTCTTACTATCTTAAAATAGGATTCTGTGTCATGATTTTTAATGGTAGGTTAATTTTCACTTGAATAGATACACGATTTGGTCTATATCTAATCCTCCATTGTTGGACATCTAACTTGTTTCCATTTGTAAAGCATTATAAATATTGCAATTATTAATCTCCATGAACATAATTATTTATATGTGTATCTTACTGTTTTTCTTAGTATAAATTCTGAGAAGTGAAATTGCCAGCTTGAAGAATGTAAACATTTTTACACTAATGATACATAATCTCAGATTGCCCTTTAGAAGTGGGCAGTGGATAAGAATGAAGATGACTAGTTAATGTGCTGTTTCAGTAACTGATGTTGGTGTTTTGAATGAAGGGGATGGTAGTAGAGACAGTAATGGATGGAATAGAAAGATTAAAAAAGAATGGACAGTTTGGTGTATGAGATAGGGCTATGTTTGGCTGCATCTGATGGAAAAATAGATAATAATAGTGGTTTGCACAGCCTTTTTTTCCTTTGCATGGAATAAGGTTGGATTTTGGCAGCCCAGGGTTGGTATGATGCTCCTGTAGCTCTCCGGGTACCAGACTCTTTCTATATTTTTCATATTTTCTGTATCTTCTGTCCTCAAGGTCACTGTTTGGTCCAAGGTAGCCATGGAGTGCTAGCCATCTGTCTTTTTTTGGTAGGAGAATGGAGTCCTCTGCAAACAGCTGTTTTGAAAGATCCATACAATTCTGCTTTCATCTCCTTGACCTGAACTTAATGATGTGGTCAAACCTAGCTGCAAAGGAGTCTGGAAAATGTGATTTTCAACTGTTCTCTTCTGACCTGTAGGGGGCAGAAATTGTAGGGATTGAGGGGACAGCAGGAGTTGGGGGATAACTTCTTGGATTCTGTTTGTTCCATTGGGTGGATGGTGGAACCAGTAATAGATTTAGAGAACCCACAAAGAAACTTTGATTGAAGGAATTGGGGCCAGTGGAAAGGACAAGACAATGAATTTATTGTATTTGTGGGACATCCAGATATAGCTGTCTGGAGCAATAGTCATGTGAGCCCAAAGCTCAAAAGCAGTGTCTGATATAGAGATAGAGGTTGGGAATTGTTAATGCATAGATTATAATTAAAGCCAAAGGACAGTATGTTAATGTGAGCCAGGTCCAATGTTGAGTATGGGGGAAAAATAATAGACTTTCAAAGGCTAGATAAAGAAGAGAAAGATCAGATTTACAAAGAATAACAAGAAAGAAGGAAAAATAAGAAGATTTTGCTAATATGGACATGCTGGTATGGAGAGAGAGAGTGTGATAACCAGGGGTATCAGTGAGAGAATGGATCTTACATTTCTACTCCGTAGCTCTACACATGCTACTACTTCAGATGACATGAATAAGAGAAGATTGTAGTGTAGACTTTAAATTATTAGACTAATATTCTTACAAGAAGTGAGTTTCCATAAATCCTATAAACCCCTCGCCTCCTGACCTATGACAGTTGGGTTCAACCTCTTTAGGAATTTTAACTGGAGGAAAAAGTAGAACATGCCTAATACAGTCCTACAGAACCTTTCTAAATAAAATGTGTTCAAGGAAATTATCTTGTTCAGATGAGGACAAGAAGATCAAATTTTCTTTAAGGCTCTGTTATACCAGCATTACTCTGAGAGGACAGGTCACTGTGTTGTTGTTGATAGATGAAGGATGGAATTAGATGTGTCCACTTAACTGGATCCAGTCCTCAGCTATTCAATCAAACACTAATCTAGGTATTACTGTGAGAGGATTTTGTACATATGATTGACATAGTATCATTATGGTCCACTGGGTGTCTTTCAAGAAATGTGATTATTCTAGATCATTTTGCTGGGCCTGATCCAGTCAGTTGAAAAGCTTTAAGAATAGAACAGAGACCTACCTCAAGAAGAAGTTCTATCTGTGTGTAGCAGTTTCATCGTGGAAGATTTCCAGCTTGCCCTTCCTAATTACCTGCCCTATGGACTTTGAACTTGTTTAGCCAGCCCCATACCATATAAACCAATTCCTTGCAATAAATCTCTTAATCTATATATCCTAGTGGTTTTGCTTGTCTGGCTGAACCCTGATTATTAAGTTAGGATTCTTGTCCACATGGCATCATTCATTTGATAATAATGTGTAGCTTGACTCATCCTTTAGACTTTTTTGAACCCTAGTGGCCTCTCCTATAAAACGAGATCTCTTCCTTATTTGAAGTCTCTTCTGTTTGAATCTATCACTTCTTCCAGTACATGCCTTCTTTGTTAGTAGTTATGTGTGTATGTACTGTGTTTGTGTGCATGTGTGAAGGGGGCCAAGCCTGGAGTTCCAGGGACCTGGCTAGGCCTTGATGTTCTGTGAAGCTGTGCTTGGGTGGCAGGCTTCGGTGGTGCTGGACCTCTACGCCAGCTTCTTCTAGGACTGAAATTAACCCCTGCCTGGAGTCAGCCTCCTGCTCTGGTGGTGGAGTGAGTGATGGGGCTGGTGGGTTACCGCCTCCCATTCCCATCCACCTTCCCTGTTCCCCCTTTCAGTAAATTGTCTCCCTCTGATTTTGCCAGTTAGCCTTAGGCTGCGAATGGAAGTTCCCTCCTCCAAAGGGCATGTTAAGGAACCATCAGTTGGTTAGGCCTTTATAAAACCCTCGGTTCCTGAGAACCTTGGAGCGCCATTGCTTTGTTATTTTACTTTTTTCTAATTTAAGCATCTTTATCACATCTTTCTCCCACTATGGACATCTTTTTGTGCTTTTTATTCTGGTAACAGCATGCAGTTTATGAGGGTGCTGTGGATCCCCACTGTATTTTTCATGATCTGCAGGTGAATGCTGAAACACTTTATCTGGAATTCTTGACCTAGTAAATTTGTGATGAATCCATTCTGTACAAATGAGAGAGTCCATGCCTTTTTTCCACAGTCTGTAGTCTGCCAGGGAGTCTCTGAACTTCTGAGCGCAGAATTCCTGTCCTGTGTGGTGTCTGTTCTCTTTAGAACTAGTCAAGCAGAGGAAGGACCCGCTTTGTTATTTTATGTCCCGCTTTCTCTTGTTGTAAAGGGCACTGCTCCCAACTGATTCCGCCTTGACTCCAGTCACCCTATCCTTCGTGGAACCCCAGTATTGACCCATTACCACGTTGCTATATAAGTGACTCAGAGAAGTGTCAGCATGGAGACCTTAGGGAAACATCTGCAGGACTGAAGCTCTGGGCCACATACCAGGAATTCCCCCACCAGCGGGCCACCGCCCTATTCTCAGATAGTCTCAGATTCTTGATCGGGGAATTTTCCTCTTTGATGTTCATATCCTTGTCTTCTGTTCCGGTGTTTAAAAAAAAAAAGTATGTTCTCAAGGGACCTTATTAACAAACCATGGAGCTTATACAAATGATACTTGTTTAAAGGCAGTCATTTATTTAAAAATCCCAAAATCAAATATTCACTGTGTGGTAACTAGGTGTCTGGAAGTCTGGGGATGAAGCCACAACTGTCCTTTAAACTGTGTTCAGAATGTGATAACTGAGATTCCTGACACCCACATTGGGACATGTACCACCATTTCAACACATCCGCATGTTCAGTATGTTAAAAGAGGGCAGCTAGATCAACTCTTTTTTTGTGAGAAAATCTCAGAATGCAGCCTCTCCTGCCATCTCTGGACTTGTATTTGAACTTCTGGTAAATGCACTTGTTTTAGCAATAGAGTGCAATATTCTTATAAAATTCAGGCCACTTCTTATCTCCTCCCATAAGATTGTATTGTCAAATATGCCGTACAATGCAGTGCACCCCACTCAAGTGCCACTCAAGGCTCAGAGGGTGGTGGTTGCTGAATGTTCTAGACATGGTGTCATAACCAGTGTGTGATAATAGATTACACTTTGTCCCCTTATGTTGTTGCATGAAAGGTTGTGTTGGGGTTTATTGGGAGGTCTAGGTCCTTGTGTTCTGACTTTAAAGTTTGAGAGGACTGTGAGCAGTTGCTGTATGTTAGAGGTTCAACCAAAGGATAAACATTTCCTGTGTCTCTTCTTTGAGACTTCAGGATTAGTTAGAATGAAGAATATCTTGAGATTGCAAGACAAGATAATAAAACCAAACCACACCAAACCTGATACTACCCAAACTACTCTTCATAGCAAATCAAAGATTCCTTCCGAATATACACACAAAACAAAAGGCAGAAGTACGTTGCTGCAGCTGGTTGTTAGGGGAAGACATCTAACATCCTCAAACCTCATTTAAGAATGTTGCTATTAATCAAAATAGGTTTTACCGCTCTCATGAGTTAATTCAGTAATCACGCTCCTGAATTAAATGTATGAAAGACAGCTACACTGAGAAATTATCACATGTATCTGATTTTATGTGTTAGGTTTTCTGGGGCCATTTTGATTAGGAAAAGCATTTTCTGCTCAATTTCACTCTCCATGAGGGCAGGACCACGTGTGTGTTAGTCATGATTGTGCTCCAAATCTGTGCCACTTTTCTGGCTACATAGCAATCTTTCAGTAAGTACTTGCTGAAGAAATGATGGAAAATGATGAAAACCTGTGCTTTCAGGCCACCTTTTAGGTGCTTTCAGGCCTTCTTTTGAGTGAACTTCCTTTATGGCTTCCCATGTGCTAAGAAGATTCCCTCAGGTCATCCTTGAAATTCAAGTTTCTATTCGCCTCCCACCAGATCTTGTATAGATTTATTAGGTAACAAAAGTCCCTTAAGGCAAATCGAAACATTCAAGCCATTGTCCTTCGTTATGGGTGACCACTGGATTGAGAGTAGCCATTCTCTGTTAATCCTGCATGTGACAGAGGTCCTTTCACACCCCCACACACAATGACCGCTCTATGGCTTGCAGCTGCCCCTGCCATTGCAGCTCTGTCTCATCTCCACACCAGTCCCAGTGGCTTGGGCCAGTGTCTCCCTTTGTGGGTTAGGCTGCCTAGAACAGAACTTGGAAATGAAGAGTTGTTTCCAGGGAGTTTGCTGGAGTGCTTTTGGGAGATAGACTTGTAAGGAAGTGGAAGGCAGGACTGGACAGATGGAGAAGCTACCTGCAGTGAGGGTACCACTGAGGTCTCTGCTGATTCTCCAGAACCGAGATGGCCCTGCAGAAATGTGGCCAGGGAACTGGGCCTCAGAACTCTTCATCAGTCATTGCTGTGGGGCTACTCCTTGGTGCTGGGGGTGGTTGTATCCTTGGGAAGGACAATTCCATTTTCTGGAGGGCATGTCCCTTTGCAAGGCATGCCTGTGAGTCTTTTAAGAGTAGACTATTTCCAGAAGCTGAGGGGGTGGCACATTGACCCTACAAAAGGGGAAGTGGGTGGAGGATCACCCGTGCATTTCGCCTTCAGTTCTGGCTGTTCACTGACTGCCAAGTCTATCTCTCTGGATGCCCCAGAACACACATCTCTCTCCCTGGTTGTATTTAGGCTTCTTGTGCCTCCCTTCAAGTCTCATATGCCATTTGCCAGCTCCTTGGGGCAGTCGAGTCTTAAATTACCTCGGGCTGGTAATTCCCTTGTGCCCCCGTACAGCCTGCAGCACAAGTGCGCACGCAGGGAGATGTTGCAGAGGCTGTCACTGCCTTGGGTCGCTCCCTCTTAGTCTTGAGAAACCATTCCCCCACCCATTCTCCCACTCCTCAGTTGTCCTGTTTCATTTCTGCTACCTGTTCCTTAAACTTTAGAGCTTCTTTTGAAACTTTGACCAGGGTTCTTCTGTTTTTGTGCTACAGTCATTTCCTTGGCTCTGACACTTGCCTAGACTCGCCCCCTGAGATCCAGAGCTATCCCTTTGACTCCACTTGTGGTCTTCTAGGCTCATAATACCCCAAGTTGAACTGACAGTCTTCCTTTGTAGAACTTGCTTTTCCTTCTGGGCTCCTAGCCTCAGTTTGACCACCATCCACCCTTTCATTCACTAGAAGTGCGGCCTTTTTGCTTTTGCTCAGATACCATGTACATTCTGTTGTATCAGCATCCTGCATATTTCTCAAATCTGTCTTTTTCCTCGTCATAGTCACTCTGGTCTCTAATTCAGGAGACAAGTCCCAGCATTTGGGTCATTCCATTCACTTCTCAGTTGATACTGCTGCATCTAGCTCAATTTTTCTTCATATTGTACTCATAAGAGCCTTTTAAATCCCTGTTTTATCATGTCTGTCGCCCGATGAAATATTTTATTTTATTTTTTATTTTTTTTATTTCTTTTTTTTTATTTTATTTATTTTATTTATTTTTTTTTTATAAATTTTATTGTTATATTCCCCATACAATTGCAGCCCCCCCATTCTGACCCCAATCCCTCCCCTCCCGCCCCCGCCCCCCTAAAAGTGTCTCTGGTTCATAGTTTTTTGTTGATTTTGATTTTCACTTTCTTATAGTTATTCATTTTCCTGGTCCCTTATTTAAGTTTTCTAGATTCCTGCTATGAGTGAGACCATCCGGTATTTTTCTTTTTCTTTTTGGCTTATTTCGCTGAGCATGATCCCTTCCAGCGCCATCCATGTTGCAGCAAATTGCATGTGTTTATCTTTTTTGAATGCTGAGTAATATTCCATGGTATATATGTACCACATCTTCTTGATCCAGTCATCTATTTTTGGGCATTTGGGTTGTTTCCAAAGCTTAGCTATTGTAAACAGTGCTGCTATAAACATAGGGGTGCAGGTGTTCTTTGGAATTGATGTTTCTGTGTCCTTTGGGTAAATACCTAGGAGTGGAATTGCTGGATCATATGGAAGCTCTATGTTTAGTAGGTCCAGAAATCTCCACACAGCTTTCCACAGTGGTTGGACCAGTTTGCACTCCCACCAACAGTGCAGAAGAGTTCCTTTTTCTCCACACCCTCGCCAACATTTGTTGTTGCTAGTTTTTTTAATATGTGCCATTCTCACTGGTGTAAGATGGTATCTCATGGTAGTTTTGATTTGCATTTCCCTGATGACAAGTGATGTTGAACATTTTAAAGTAATGTGTAAGATCTTTTCGATGTGACCCTTCTCATCTCCTACTCTGCGTGTAGTCTAAGCGTATAGTCTAACCCAAAGATTTGCTCCTAGTTCCTTGAGAATTCCATGTGCTCGCCTCCAATCATGCCCTTCCTGGGCACTCCCCATTTCTTGTCCTGCTACATTTTGCTTAATTTTTAGTAATTTATTAGGTCAGAGAGATGCTACTCTTGGCAACACTTTCCTGGCTCATGGAGGGTTTTCTTTAGGTTCTTGCAGAACCCTTTTTTTTCTTGCCCTATAACACTCAACTTTTACATGTTATAATTTATTATCTTATTTTCTAAATCTCCCTCTGGGCTGTAAGTTTTGTGGGGGCAATGATTTTGTTACATCTTTGATACCTAGCACAGTGCAGGACTCAAAACATAGTCTATTTAATAAAAGAATCAGTGTATTTAGGTCTTTTATTTACATGAAAGATGAAGTTGTCTCAGATATCTGTACAACCTGTTTCATATAAATGGGAAGGCATTTTCAATCTTTTACTTTTTCTAAGGACATATAACTCTGGAGTGGACATTTGTTTCTATAAGCAAAACTTACAATATTCAGTTTTGTATTATCAGTAAAGATAACAGTCTTGTATTCAAAGGATTGCTGAATGTTGGATAGAGTTTTGAAGTCATCTACTTAGTCTACCACCAAGGTCTCCAACAAGTGATCAAAAGTAAGGGCCTCTTTTACTGTATTGAAGGAAACAAGTACTTGAGATGCTAAAATTGGCTCTTTGCCTTCACTAAAACCTGAGTCTGTCATACACGAGATCAAGGTGATATCTTCCTGGACTATTCTGTAGAGTAACCTTAAGACTCTCGATGCCATTGTTACTTTTTTCTGCAAAATGTAGCAAAGAAGGGCCTCCCCGGTGGTGCAGTGGTTGAACGCTGGGTTGCGAAGCTGCCCTCGCAGCCTCTGTGGCGCAGGTTCGATCCCCAGCTGCTCCCCCGCCACCGGAGGAGGGTCCCACATGGCACGCCGAGCTCTCCTGCCGCCCGCTGCTCCCCTCAGCAGTGTACTTCGGTCCTTCTGCCTGCTCTGCTCCCTGCTCTGGCTCTGGTGAATTCTCTCACCCTCCCACGCTTCTGACTGTACCCAGTGCTTGTATAAATAAATAAATAAATCTTAAAAAAAAAATGTAGCAAAGAAGGCCAGTGAGACTTAACATAGCCTTCAATCTTGTTTATTTCTCTTGTTGATGAAGAATGGGGTCAGGACCTGACCCCTCACCGACTGATATCACAGGCCTTGACATTATAGGGAGCATTTGCTATCTAAACTTTTCTGGGAATCCGTACTGATTCATGAACTGTTAGATGCCAGCTCTAATATGGAATCTAATAATAGAACTGTTGGAATCCAGAACTAAGTACTTCATGTGGTAAAAGGTAAAGAGGTAAACTTCTAGTGTCTTGGCATTTACGTTGCTATTTGCTTGTCTGTGTTGCCACATAAAACCGCATTCACTTTGACAAATATCATCCACATGGAGATCTGTGAAACAGAACCTGTGGTTAATAGAAAGAGGAAGGGAACCACACATTGTCCTTTAGGATGCAAAAGCATGAACCTTCTTCAAACTGTAGATCCAGTGTCCTCTTTGAAGTTGGGTTCTTGGAAAAGTCATGATGTATTTTCTTCTGTGTTTTTCAAGTAAAGAATGAATCATGACTTTTTCATAACCCAATATATTTGGGTAAGTAGAAAGTCATATTTTCTTACCTCTCTTAGCAAACATGATAGAGGTAGCAACGTTTTTGAGATTTTGAGACATAGCTGTGTTTTATTACCCTCCACTTCCCACTTTCATGTGGCCAGGGTCATGGTATTGCATTTTTGGGAAGCTGGTGAAACCCCATTTGGTTTTGACTTAATAAATTGCCCTGTATAGTTTGAAGAAATCTATTCTCTGATCCTAGTTGATGCATTAAAGAGGTTATTGAAGTGAAACTTTATATGATTATTGTATAAAACAATTTTTATAACCTTTAATAAGTATTTACAGTGTGCCAGACACTAAGTTATTCATATGCATTCTCACTTAGTCCTTCCTGTGGGGTGGATGCTAGTGTTACCCCATTTTATGATTCAGATACTGAAGCTCAGAGACACCAGGTCATAGAACCAAGAATGAAGCTAAGTCGTCTGAGGTATTGCTACTTACCTCTTGATAAATTATAAAATGCCAAGATTTCCTTCCTAGCTTCTTTCCTTTTGTAACTGGCTGGTATCTCTGTAGTGCCTGTGCTTTTACACAGAAACTCAGGAATAGGTTATGAATGTTGCACTAAAACAAAATCTTCTTGCTATTTCATGCTTCTAGCAGGAAGACACAGTTGTGTATCAAGAGAATGATTACATAGGTCAGCCTGTGTGTTGGCATGTGAAGGAAAGGAGCTCCTGTGAAATGAATTGATTGGGATGGGAAATCTTCCATTTGTGTCTGTCCCAATAGATGTTTGTCTACATGACTCTGCCTTAGTAAATAAGATGGAGAACCAATTTCATTGGCATTGGTGTTGGTTATTCTCAGACTAAAGCACTGAGGTGAAGACTAGGTTTGAGGGCAACTGGTAATAGTTCTTGGTCAGTCTCATCCTTTTGGCATATTTATGAGTCACAGTGTATTTGTTTCCATTTTCTATCTGTGAATCCATCCATCCATCCATCCACCCATCCATCCATCATTAATATGGTGTTTGAATCTCTTCATTGTTGGAACTGGCAGATGAGTGCTTTTGAAACTCACTATTCACTACCACAAACCTACTGTTTGGTGCCTGGTGAGCAGTGGTTCACTGGTTATATGGATTTGTATTCAAAACAGTAAGGCTTTCCAGGAGTGAGACAAATAACTCCAGATTCTGGCATTCAGGTCTGCATACTTAAAAGCACACACACACAAACACACACACACACAACTAACAGAGCATATACATTACTAATTTTTACTAAAATTAAGACAATATATTCAAATAAGTAGAACCATTGATGTCAATACTAAAAGAACTAGAAAGATATATAATATTCTTTTTCTCCATCTGTATAATAAGCTATGGGATAGAGGACAATTTATCAGTGTTCTTTTCTCTAAGAAACAATTTGAATAGAGAGGAAAACTGAGATACGAAATAACACATAACATACATGTGTGCACATGTATAATTTTTTCTTTCCTAAGTATTTTACTTTGGGTTGTCCAGATGACCTTGCATTTCTGTTGATTGCAGCAGTCTTAAGAGGTTGGACCATCTTAATCTGATTCCTCCCTTGTGTATACATCCTTCAGTTAGGATCACCCAGTTCCTCTGGGGAAACTTTCCAAGGAGATAGAGTGCTCTGTTTTGAAGGGCAGCCTCTTCCCCTTAGGTGTAGCGTCCTGGCTGTTGGAACATGTGTTGTTATGGTGAGCCAAAGTCCACCTTCTTGTGCAACTCCACATATTGGTAAGAGCAGTGAATTCAGGCACCAGCAACTATCAGTTTCATTTACTAGGTCACTCCATTTGCCCCGCAGCTGTCCTAGTCCAAGGCATTCTATTCTCCCTCTGGACTCTTAAATGGACTGTGAACATTTCCTCTTTGCCATCTTCTATTCTCATCCTGGATCCAAAGTGATTGTTTGAAAGGTAGTTATAAATATGTCATTCTTCCCAAGTCTCAATGGCCTCTTGTCATTCTGAGATAAAGTTCCCAAATACTTAATGTGAACGGACTCCTGCCTGCCTTCCTTGCTTGCCTTCCTTTCCAGGCTCAGCTAACACCTCTCACTCTCACCTTCTCTGTGTCCCAAACCCTCTGCCTCCTTTCGGTTCCTCCAAACATCCTTTCCCTCGAGACTTTTACTCATGCTGTTTCTTATGCCTGGAAGGCCCCTGACCCTACCTGGTCACTTTGCAGCTCTGTAGTAGATTCACCAAAGGTGGCTCCCCTGACCACCAGGACTGGGGAGACTTCTCTGTTCTTATATTTTCTGAGCATCCTGTGCTTCTCCCCCACAGCTTGGTCCTTGTAATCAGTCAGTAGTTTTCATACTTATTTAAGGAGTGTCTTCTTAAAGGCAGGATTATATCTGCCTCAAGATGTATCCCTAGAATCAAGAAGAGAGATACTCTGGAGAAGAAATCTCTCCATTTCTCCATCCTTTACCCACTGGTTGTTCTCTCATGGATAGCTCTGGTCTATTTAATATGCTACTTTACGTGTATCACCTATAGTAATTCTCAGCTTCACCAGCAAAGGTCTTGTCTCATAATTTGGACACTGGACTTTTTATTCATTTAGAACCTCAATTGCAGAACAAATATTTGAAAAATAACATGGGTGAAAACAGTAACCTTAGAACTTTTGACCAGTGAGTACAGTGATGCTTTGGAGAATACAGCCTTAAACACAATGAAGAATACACGCAGTATACGTCTTGAAAATTGGAAAAAGAACTGCAAAATGTATGAAAAGAAACCCTAAAGAAGGAATGAATGTAAATAAAAGCAAAAATAGTAAAGCATAAGAGAGAAAAATGGCATAATAAGTTTATTAGAGGTTGTATTTTTTTATATCAAAGTTTTACTTGTATATATATTTTTACTGTTTTTTTTTATTGTGGTAAGTATGTATAACCAAATTTTCTATTTTAATCTTTTTTAAGTTTATAGTATAGTGACACTTAGTATTTTTACAATGTTAGGCTGCTATTACCTCTGTCTTATTCCTGAACAATTTTTATCACTCCAAGAGGAAATCGCGTACCTATTAAATTGTTATGGCCTGTTTCCCCAGCACATGGCAAACACTAATGTGCTTTCTGTCATATGGAGTTGCCTATTTTTGGTTATTTCATATAAATGGGATTATGCCGTATTTGGTCTATTCTATGTAGTTTCTTTTTACTTATCATTTTTCAAGATTCACTCACCTATGTAATCAAAATTTCATTCCTTTTTATAGCTGAATAATAATTCGAAGTATGATATGTATGCCACATTTTATTTTTCTGTTCATCTGTTTATGGACATTTGAGTTGTTTCTGCCTTTTTAATATTCTACTGGGATTTGGCTGCCTGGTATTTTGTTGAGGCTTTTTTTGGCATCTATATATTTAAGAGATATTGGTCAGCAGTGTTCTTTTTTTGTGGTGACTTTTTCTGGCTTTGGTATCTGGGTAGTGGGTGAATTAGGAAGTAGTCCCTTCTCTTCAATTTTTGGGAATCTTCTGAGTAGGATTTGTGTTAATCCTTTGTTAAATGTTTGGTGGAATTCACCAGTAAAGCCTCAGGTCCTGGAGTTTTCTTTGCTTGGAAATTTTTGATTACTGATTCATTCTTATGCTTATTAATACTTACTTATTATTCAGATTTCCTACTTATTCTTGAATCAGTTTTTGGCAGTTTGTGTATTTCTAGGAATTTTCCCATTATATTTCCATTGGATGATGTCAGTTATCCAATGTTGCATATCTGCATGACAAATTGAATAACCTATTGCATTCTTTTATACTTTTTTTCCCCCTGTAAGATCAATAGTAATGTCCTTCCTTTAATTTCTGACTTTAGAAATTTGAATTTTCTGGTTTTTTTTCTTTGTCTAGTTAAAGGTATGTCAATTTCGTTGCTTTTTTCAAAGAACTATCTTATGGTTCCATTGATTTTTCTCATTTTTCTAGTCTTTATTTTGTTTATCCAACTCTAATCTTTATTATTTATTCCTTCAGCTAACTCTGAGTTTAGTTTGCCTTTTTCTTAGTTGCTTAAGGTATACTATTAAGTTATTGGTCATCTTTGTATCTTTGTTGTTTTTTTTTAAATTTATGCAATAGCTGTGGTACAGACCAGACGCGCGGGAGGGTGAGAGGATTCACCAGAGACAGAGTGGGGAGCAGAACAGGCAGACAGACCGAAAGCACTGCTGAGGAGAGCAGCGGATGCGACAGGAGAGGTCTGCCATGCCATGTGGGAATCTCCCTGGCCGGCCAGGAATCGAACCTGCACTGCAGAGCCTGTGGGCAGTTTCACAGTGCTGCTCTCAACCCACTGTGCCACCATCCCTGTTCTTTTTTTCATGTAGCTATTTACAGCGATAAATTTCCCTTTGGGCACTGCTTTCACTACATTCCATAAATTTTGATATGTTTTTTCATTTGTTGAAAAATATTTTCTAATTTCCCTTGTAATTTTTTTTCCTTGACCCATTGGTTGCATAAGATAGTACTGCTTAATAGTCACATATTTGTGAGTTTTCTTTCTACTATTATAATTTTATTTCATTATGGTTGGAAAGACACTTTGATTTTATTCTTTTTAAAATTTGTTAATATTTGTTTTGTGGCCTACCATGTAGTCTGTCCTGGAGAATGTACCACATGCATTTTAAAAAGAATGTATAATTTTCTATTGTTGTGTGCAGCATTCTGTTTATGTATCTTGAGTATAGTTAGTTTATATTGTTCTTCAGATAATCTCTTCCCTCATTGATCTTTCTGGCTGTTTCATTCATTATTGAACATAGGTTATTATATTTTCCAACTCTTGTAGAACTGTACATTTCTCACTTACATTGTGTCGTTTCTTGCTTTATATATTTTGAAGCTGCGTTGTTAGGCATACATGTTTGTAGTCATTATATCTTCTTGATGACTGAACAGTATTACCTTTTTTTGAAAGATTATTTATGCATACAAGAACTGGGGTACAGGCCAGAGGTGTGGGGGGTGAGAGGATTCACCAGAGACAGAGTGGGGAACAGATCAAGCAGACCGACTGAAGTCTGCTGAGGGGAGCATTGGACGAGGCAGGAGAGGTCTGCTGTGCCATGTGGGTAGCTCCCTGGCTGGGGATTGAACTCACCCGCAGTGGCTGTGGATAGCTTCATAGGACAGCTTCATAGGACAGCTTCATCTTAACCTCTTGCGCCACCAGGGAGGCACAGTGGTAGCATTTTTTAAAAGCCATCTTGTTATTTGGTTGGATCATAGGAATCTTGAAGTCAATTAAAGCTGCCAAAATTTCTTTTCACACACCATTTCCAGTAGTGGATCTGGTGCCTGTTATAGCATCTGTTTTTCTAATCTAAATGCGTATAAGTATTGATACGTGTTATTAATGATTTCTGTTAAATTGTACCTTGCCACCTTTAGTCTACTGACATTTTCAGAATATCTGATTATATGTTCTCTTCAGTTTCTGTGCGCTTTTTCTTTCTCTCTTCTTTTTCTATTCATAGGTTACAGAGTAGTATGTTGGATAAATGAAGACCAAGTGTAAAATAGGGCAAGTTAAAACATCACAAAACTTCTGTTCTTACTGACATTCAGATATTTTTCTTGAATACATGCTTCCTGAATTACTGTAAGCCTTGGGTTCATTTCCAAAGTTCTGAAAAAGTTGGTTTTGGTATTTTTTGCTAGTTTTTTTTACCGCTTTTAATGGAGGGAAAAAAATTTTCACTGATGCTACCCTTGTATTATTGACACGCACAGACTTATTCCAGAGTGTATGGAAGAATTTGTCAAATGATTTCTTGTTTTTATAGCCATACTATACAATATATTAGTGTTTTGTACATATTTCCTTACTTTATATACTAATTTTAATATGTTGCACCGTGTAAGTTACCACCTTATTGTAGTATATTAGATTCTGTACTTAGCTTATTTTGAATTGTTTGGTATTTATATTTAGCCTTTATTTATAAATCTTTGTATATGTTTCTGCTGTTTTCTTGTGATAAATTTCTAGGGTTGGAAGATCAATGAATATTCCCTTTATAAAGGACTTTTGCTGATCCTGCAAAGTTGCTCTCCAGAAAGGATGTGCTTGCTATCCAAAAAGGATTATTTGCCATGCAGAAAAAATTGTTACTTATAGTGACTGGCATGTTTATTTCACTAGACTCTTGGCACCACTGGTATTATTGTCAAAAAATGCAATTTGAGAGGTGTTTTCATTTCTTATTGATAAAGATTGTAAAAACTATGAATGAATTATTCTTGTCTCTGAGACATATCAAAAATTTTCTTTTTGCTAGGTGTTAATTTTTAAATAAACAGAATAACTAGAACTTTCATATTAAAGTAAATATATACATATTTATGCCTCCTTCTTGTCTTTTTACCCTTCCTCCTCTTTCCTCCTTCCCTCCCCTGCCCACTACTTTCCCTTCTTGGAGTGGGATAAAACCTTTCTTGTGCTGAAGTATATAGCCATTGATTTTTGCTCCCCTTTGTTTCTTTTCATTTATTTATTCATTTATATTTATATTTATATTTATATTTATATTTATATTTATATTTATATTTATATTTATATTTATACAAGACCTGGGGTACAGGCCAGAGGTGCGGGAGGGTGAGAGGATTCACCAGAGACAGAGTGGGGAGCAGAACAGGCAGACAGACCAGCGGGCGAGACAGGAGAGGTCTACCGCGCCAGGTGGGATTCTCGCCGGCTGCCCAGGATTGAACCCGCACTGCAGAGGCTGTGGACAGCTTCACAGTGCTGCTCTCAACCCACTGCGCCACCAAGGAGGCCCTCCCTTTTGTTTCTTTTAGGGCATAATTTTTGCACATTTAAGTGCACTTTTAATTCAGCTGTCTGTCGGTTGTTTTGCTGAATGGTGTGAAGTAGAGTTATGGTCTCTGCCATTGTTAATCTTCTGTCTGAACACTACTCACTGAATAATAAATTATTTTCCCTCTGATTTGAAATGTTAGATTTATCATTGACGAAATTATAGCATATAGTAATATGAATGTTTATGGACATTCCACTTTCTTCCACAGTTTTAATTATTATGCTTTGAGAAAGCATTTTATTATTTGGTAATGTGATCCATTTTCAAAATTATTTTCTCTCAATGTTTGTGACTATTTCTGTTGATAAAGTTCCAAAATAAAGTCCTGATGAGGTTTTCTTTAAAAAATTGCACTAGACTGGGGAAGTTGACATATTTGTGACTTTGAGTCTTCTCATTCAAGAACATACTTCTTTCCATTTACTAGAAATTCCTTAAGTGTGTTAATAAAGGTTGTTTTTACTTGTTTTTTTAAAATCCTAAGTCTATTACTAGATAGTTTACATTTTAATCAATTTTGTATTCACAAAATTGTATTCAAGGCTTTATTTATAATTTATTGTTTTGCTTTTTTTTTTCCTTCCATCTTCTGAATTCCTATCATTCTCATAAACTTTATTTCTTTTTTGAAATTTTAGGTGGTCACATCATCATTAAATTACACTGCCTTTTCTTTCTATTAGTTGTACATATATACTTTTCCACTTACTTTATTAGTGAGGATTTTAGGAAAGCTCCAAATAGCAGCATGATACCTAGTCTTCGTGTCTTGTTTCTTGTTTCTGATTTAATAAAACTGCTCTATTTCATCATTAATTTAGACAGTGACTGCTGGTAAAGGTAGATAGTATCTTTCCTGTTAATGAAAGTTCTTATGCCTCCTTTACTATTTTTTTTAATAAGGAAGGAAAGGGTGCTATAATTCATTAGATGCCTTTTTTGTACCTCATGAGGTGATCTTTCTCCTTATCTTTGGTGTAATTTAGCTCCCAGTTTTCTAAAGTTAACTTCCCATATTTTGAAATAAACATATTTGATGACAGTGTATTTTTAATTTTATTATTTTGTTAAGTTCACTCAGTTTTGATGGGTGTTCACAATTTTATCACAGATATTCATAAATGTGGTTGGTATCTTTGGCTTTTTCCTTGTGTGTGTACTATTTTAGTTCAATTTTTAATGTCAGGATGATGCTGGTTTCGTGAAAGTAATTGATTAACCTTTTATTTCCCCCCATTTTTAGGCATTGATTATACAACATTTTAATTAAGCTTTCCTTTGTATCATTTCTAAAAGAAATGAGTTGTTGCAATATTTTATGTGTTTGGGTTTTTCTTAGACAATTTTTGATAGCATTTTTAATGATTTTTTTATATCCCCTTTTAGGAGTAATTTTATGTAATGTATATTTAGTAAGAAACTCATATTATTATCCCTGTTTTAACGTTTGTTTGGGGAGGTGCAAATAATTTTCTCCTGCATTTTCAAAATATCTCTTTCATGTATTTAGTCATGATCTTCTCTACCTAAGGCTGTGGCTTTTTGCATTGTCTTTTTTTTTTTTTTCCCTAATTTTAGGCTGCTAGCACTTGGTTTCTTGTATTGAAATTTTTAAATAAAATAAATTCTTAGCCCTATTTTTCCTTTTCACTGTGATATGCTCTATATTAATCAGTTTCTTGTTTATTACTATTCTTTCATTTATTTTTTCCTCCTTTTAGTTATGAAGTACAATATGCAAACAAAAATATACATAATGTTTATGGATAACTTAATAATATTATGAGTATACTAATTACATGCTTTAAATATAGAATGTCTTTTCAGTCCTCTGTAATTCTTTCAGTGTATACCCATCCTTCTCTCCATGAGGTAACTCTTCTGAATTTCTGGTTAATTACTTCTTCAATTTTACAGCTTTGTAACTTATATATGCATCCCTAAAATTTATGTTGCTTGATTTTCCTTGGTTTTGAACTTTATAGAATTGAAGTCAAATTGTGTTCTTGTTATCTTGCTTTCTGCTCTACATTATACTCTTAAGACGATCTATGTTAATGAAATTCATTTTTATAGGAGTGTAATATTTCTTTATAAGACTATATGTATATTCAAATATATGTACATGTAAAGGTTACTTGAAAATGCATTGTACAGTATTTAATATATAGTATATAATATGCAGATATAAGATATGCATGCATAAGGAATTTATCCATTTCATTATGAATGGAAGTTGGAATTATTTTAGTTTGTTTTGTTCTCATGCTTTGCTTTTACAATTTTTTTTGTATCTGTCTCCTGGTAAATTCATGCCAAAGACTGTCCATGATAAGGACTTAGATGTGGTATATCTCAGTCCTAGTATGCTAATATTCAAACTCTGACAGCTTACCAAATTCATCAGATTTATTTCTGAAGTATTTATGTTTTCTTTGGGCTTAATTTTCTATCTTCTTAATTTTCTAGCTTAGCTTATTTATTTTCACATTTGATGTTTGATAATAAAACAGGAAAAGCTATGAATTTCTCCAGCATACAGTTTTAACTGCAGTTTTATTTTGTAGTCTTCTAATTAAAATATTATTTTTCAAATAGAACATATTTTCAGTTGCTCTTTGCTCATTTACCCAATAATTATTTAGAAGAGTGCTTTTAAATTTCCATATGCAAATTAATGCTTTGTTCCTCTTTTTGTTGTTTTAAACTTTTATTTTTAAAATTTATTTATTTTTATTAAAGTGACACTGGTTTACAACACTGTTTATGATTCAGAGGTATAGGTACACACCTCTTCAGATGTATGTCACTGTACCACACCCAACACTTAGGTGTCCATTGTGTTGTTTTTGACTTTTAGTTTTTTATGTGATATGGTCAGAGATCAAGATTTAAATAACTAACTCTGTTTTGCAGTACTGTTGAAATTTTTTTATGATTAAATATCTGATCAATATTTTCTTGATATTTGGAAGATGCATAGTCTCTGGAGAACACAAAATTTGCTATCCATATTATATGAATAAATTGTATTTTTAATTAAGATGTATTCCTATTAATACAGCTTTTAAATTATAGCACATAAGTTTCTTAGATCGTCTTTGGTTTTGTCATAGCATGAGAGGTAGTTTGATGTCTGAAGGTCATCCATAGATGGGTTTCTGTATCAGTGCATAATGTGAAATTATTTGTGATATCATAAATATATTTTCTGTTTATTATGCTTTCTTGTTTTCCTTGGGATCTTTTTTTTTTGTTGTTGTTGAGTGCCATTTCTTTTTTAGCATTTTGATAATTATATATATGCTTCTTATTTTTGTAATAGTTGTCCTTACATTTTTAACAAACATCTGATAATTTGTTTTGACTAATGCCTAGAGCTAAACAATCGTTATAGCCTCCCCTTTAAACAAGGTTAGAGCATTTAGTCACTTTTTTTTTTCTTCTTTACTGGTCTCTTAATTATTTGAATTCTTTATATAGATTTCTGATACTATTGTGTACTTAATACTGTATCTGCTTTCTTGGGCATTCTATCTTTAATATTTTCTTAAGTATAATAAATTGTCAACAGTTTACTTATATCTTCACTTATTACTCTTTTTTGTATTCCATAATTTTGTTTTCTTGGACTGATGCTTAATGATGCTGGAGAGTTCTTCAGGAAGGGACTGTACATACTAAGTCTTCACAATTCCTCGAACAGGCATAATTCTCTAATATTGAAAAAGATTTATACTGAAAAAAATCTTCCTCTTTTAATTCCTTGTTATAATTTCACAACAACTTTCTTTTTTTTAAGATTTATTTATTTATACACATAAGAACCGGGGTACAGGCCAGAGTTTTGGGGGGTGAGGGGATTCACCAGAGACAGAGTTGGGAACAGAACAGGCAGATCGTCTGAAATACACTGCTGAGGGGAGCAGCGGGCAAGGCAGGAGAGGTCTGCTGCGCCATGTGGCTAACTCCCTGGCTGGGGATCGATCTTGTTCTGTAGTGGCTGCAATGAGCGTCATAGATTGCATCTTAACCCCTTGCGCCACCAGGGAGGCCCCTCACAACAATTTTCTTAATGCTTATCTTCCATACTGGGGATGTCCACCAAGTCCTACTGTGTGATGATTTTATTTTTTTAATATTCTGCTAAATGCATCTAACTGCTATGCTATGCTTTTTTTGCTGACCTTTGCCAATATTTTAGTACTCTCCCTTTGTTTTTTGTGCTTTCCTCATTCTGGCCTTCTACAGGTCTTGATGTACCATGTATCATATTAAAAAACTGCTCATAATACTCTTTAGCCTTTGCCTGGAATGCTTTCTTGCTATTGCACTTATTAGTTCATTCTCAGTTTTTGACTCTTACTTCAAATGTCCCATCTTAGAGGAAGTCTTCCTTGACATCTAAGACCAGATTAATTTTCCCTGTTTTATTTCTGGTATTTTCTCCATATTTTTTTCGTAGGACTTCTGGTTTGGAATATATTTGTTTGACTATTTAATGTTTGGTTCCTATAAAGTTCATGACGGAAAGAGCTATGTTTGTTTTTCTCACTATTGTATAACTGGCCCCTAGTATCGTGAGTATTATGTATAAAAACTATGAAATTGATTCTGCTTTGTCTTGGCCACTTTTAATTTTTTTCTGTTCTTGTTTTCCTTCTGTATTTTATCCATTCAACCTATTACTCATTTATTGCCAAAATTATATATATCTTAGTGAGTTACAAAGTGAATACCCATTTTACTATCATAAAGTTTTCTTCTTACAAAACACTGCCAGCACCCACTTTCACCTTTGTGGTTGGTTCTCGTATTCTTTTACCTTTTTAGCTGAGTAGTGATTTTCCCCTTTATCTTTGACTACTTATATTTACCACCCCCCTCTCTTTTTTCCTGATTATTCTTACCAATGGTTTGGTTTTATTTTATTTTTTAGAAGTATTTGCTAGCTCTTGACTTTGTGGATTTTTCTATTTAATTTGTGTCTTGTCTGCTCTTATCTTTAGAATTTTCTTACATCTCCTTTTCCTGTTTTTTTTCCTTTTGCTAAAAAGTGGACATGTGTGTTTAGTTTATTAAATTTCAGTCTTCCTTCCCTCAGTATATCAATTAAAATTGTATGTATTTATTTAAGCACTGCTTTAGCCATATGCAACAGGTTTTAGTATATACCTTTTAATTATTATTGAGTTCAAAACATTTTCTAATTTCCATTTGTTTTTGAAATATATTTCTTAATTTCCAAACCTGAAGATTTTCGTTTTATCTGTTATTGTTTTAGACTAAATGTATTTTTAGAGAACATATTCTCATATTGGTACGTTAAAATGTGTTGAGATTTGCTTATCACCTAGTATGTGTCTACTCTTGGTAAGTTTTTTGTGCTTATTAAAAACAGTTGTATCCTGCAGTTGTTGGGTACAACATTCTATCTATGTGATTTATGTCAAGATTATTAATTGTATGTTCATATTTTTGGTGTTGTTAATGCTTTTATCTACTTGTTCTGTCCATTGAATGGAATGTGTGAAAGTCTCAGTTCCCATTGTGAATATGTATGTTTCTCCTTGTAATTTTGTCATTTTTGTATTTTTATATATCAGTATAATTGTGATGGCAACTTTTACATTTTACAATTTGAGTTATCACATTAGGCATATACAGATTTATATATATATATATATATTTTTTAGAGAAGTTAATCATTTACCACTGTAAAAGAGTCTCCCTTCTCAACTCTACTAAAGTTTTTTAGATTTTAAGAACACCTTGTCTGATATTAATAGAGAAATATATCATGCTCTTTTGATAGTGTTTGCATGACATTTTGTTTCCATTGTTTTACTTTCAACTTTTTTGTCTTCATAAGTTTTAGATGTGTGTTTGCATATGGCATATAGTTAGATTTTTAAAGATACTTTATGCTTTAACTGGAATAGTTAGACCATTTATATTTAATATAATTATGCATCTATTAGGATTTAAAACAATCATTTACTGTGTACTTTTCTCTTTGTTCTAGTGATTCTACATTCTTCTTTATCTTCTTTCTTGCCATTTTATTAAGAAAATTACCCCATTTTCCTCTGATGTATTTCATTTTCTTATAGAGATTACTCTAAAGATTACAACATACACACTAATCTTAAGTTCTAATGTTAATTGGCATTTTATATTTCTCCCAGATAATGCAGAAATATATGGAAATCTTTAATTTTTTGCTCTTTGGTCTTACATGCTGCTGTTTTTCAGTGTTTTATATCTATACATTTAAACCTCCACAAGACATTATTATTCTTTTAACTTTCCCCAGTTTCCCATTTTTGCGATACTTTACTTCTTCTTTTGATTACAGCCTACCATCTGAAAATATTTCCTGAAGAATATCCTTTATTATTTCCTCAGTAAAAGGCTGATAGTAAATTATCTTTGTTTTTGTTTTCTGCAAAATCTTTATTTTATGCTTATTCTTGGAGGATTTTTTTTTTTCATTTAGAAGGGAATTCTCAGGTTGTGATGATTTACTTCAGTGATTTAGATGCTGTTACATTGTCTTATGGCTACCATGTTGTTTCCTCGTCTATAAAGTTGATAATTTTCATCAATTTAGAGGACTGAATGCTCCCTCCCAGCTCTTCTTCCTTCTGTGGTATTCTGTTCCAATGCATGTTAAACTCCCTCATTATATCCTCTTTAACTTTGAATTGTATTTTCTCTGTTCTTTCTTATATATTCCAGTTAATCTTCCAATTCAATAATTATTAACCATCAGTGTCTAATTTTTCTTAAAAGTCTTCCTCTGAGGCCTTAATTTTGAGAACTGTATTTTTTCAGTTCTGGAAATCTGTTGTGTAATTTTTTTAGTTTCTATTTCTTTGTTAAAATTTTCAATGTTGTCTTAACTCCTGGAATGCAATAAGTATAGTTATTTTATTATTCAATTTTATTGTTATTATTTTTCTGTTTGCCAGTTTTAAAATAAACTTTATTTTCTTAGAACTGTTTTTGGGCTTGCAGCAAAATTGAGAGGAAGGTACAGACATTTCCCATACACCTCCTACCCCTGCACAAGCATACTTTAAAATCTTTGTCTGATATTTCAACCTCTGGAATCCCTGTAGGTCTATTTGTATTGTCTGGTATTTCTGTTAGTTGCCTTCTCTCTTCCTGTATTTGTTTGTGTTCTTGGAATCATATTTGGAAAACATGTTTATAGAATTAAACAGATCTAGAATAGCTTTACTGTTTCTAGATTGGATTTTCGTCCAATCTAGACTCCAAAGAAAGATCATCTCAAATCATTTGTAGGGATGGACTTTTTCTGAGCCTTGCACATGAATCTGGGCAGTGTTCATCATGGGGCTTGTTTGTTTATGGTTTATCCTTACTCTTGGAGCACAGCCCTTCAGGGTTCTAATACAAATTCCCAATAGGTCCTTTTAGCTGACACTCTCTTAGCTAATTCTTGTGATTCAGAAATGTCCTCCTATGGCCCCAATTCTGAATTTACTCACTGGACTTCCATTTTCTCCCAGTTCTTGGCTGGTTAATTGTTCAATACCTTTTTTCAAATTTTATTTTATATAATTTTTACATCATTTTTCATTTTTGCACAATGTATGCATTTTCATCTTGGTTATATTCCCCATACAATTACCACCCCCCTTTATTTTGACACTAATCTCTTCACCCGTCCCTCCCCCCGTAGAATGTCTCTGGTTTATAATTGCTTGTTGTTTTTGATTTTTACTTTATTATAATTAGTTTTTTTCCTGGTCTCTTATTTAGTTATTCTAAATACCTTTTTAATTGTCCTGTTGTGTTTTTTTTTTTTTTTTTTGTTAGAAGAAACGGAATTTTTAGTAATTTTCTTGTATATAACCCTTGCCTCCCTGTTTTTACTGGAAAAATCAATAGTTTTTAGACTGTTTTTATAAGTCTTTACATATTATATGTCTCATTTAAATAGAAGTTATATTTTTAAATAGTTATGTTGATAAGAATTAGACATCAAATGAAAATTTACTTTCATCTTATGAATTATTTGATGGTCTATGTTTTTGTCATTGGTATTTTTTTCTTAGGCAGGACATTTTCTGGGCTCTTGCAAATCTGAAAATGGAAAAGGTTGGGTTTTTGTTTTGTTTGTTTGTTTGCCCTTCAACATGAACAATATTTAGCATGGTTGGTTGTAAAGATTTTGTTGCACATTTATTTTTTTGAAAACCATGGTGTTGAGAAGTCTGATACTAACAAAATTAAAAAAAAATAATAGCCTTGGGCCTCCCTGCTGGCACAGGGGTTAAAATCTCAGCACTATTTAGTTATCACCAGCCATTGTGACATGAGATCGATCCCTGCCAGGGAAGTAATCCACATATGGCGCAGCAGACCTCTCCTGTCTTGCCCACTGCTTCCTTCAGCAGTGTATTTCAGTAGATCTGCCCGTGTTGCTTCCCACTATGTCTCTGGTGAATCCTCTCACCCCCCACATCTCTGGCCTGCACCCCAGTTCTTGTATGCCTAAATAAATAAAAATAAATCTTTAAAAAAATAATAACTTTTCTGTTTCTTGTAAGATTATCTTTTAAATTCAAAATATCAGAAGTGTATGTCTAGATATGTAGTTTTCATTGATGTGGGTTGGTACTGAATCTTTTATTCTGCATCAGCGTTTTTTGAAATTGTACCATTGGTTATTACTTTCTTCCTTAACTCATTAACATTGGTTAATGTGTTATCATTTCTTCTGGATTTACTCTCAATATTTCTGTCATTTTGCTCATCATTTTTGTTGTTCCTTAATTCTCAGAGAATTTTTTAAGCTAGTCTTCTAAGTCACTGACTTGGTTCTCTACAATGAGCATTGCTGACTCCATTTCATTTGCAAAATAGTTTCATTTTTTAATAAAATCTAGAACTTTATAGCATGAAAAATAAAGAAAAAATTCCTCTTTATACTTTACAGCTCTTTTGTTCTTAAAATCTTTTTTCTTTTCTTGAGTGTGATACTTTTGATATAGTTGAGAATACATCTATAATTTATAAAGTCTTCAGAGCTGTTGTACTGGGAAATGAGTGATCTTATTCCTCAGCTTGGTTTCCTTAATTTCATGTAGGCAGATGTCTGTTTTTTTTTTTTTTTTTCCCAGTTTCTTTGTCTATATAGAAGCATGCTTATTTTCCATGTTAGGAATGGAGTTAAGATATGACCATTGAGGGGCCTCCCTGATGATGCAAGGGGTTAAGATGCAGCCCTATGAAGCAATCTGCAGCTACTGCAGCACGAGTTTGATCCTGGCCACGGAGCTACCCACATGGTGCAGCAGACCTCTCCTGACTCACCCACTGTTCCCCTTAGCAGTATATTTCAGTTTATCTGCCTGTTCTGCTCCCCACTCTGTCTCTGGTGAATCTTCTCATCTCTCGCATCTCTTCCTGTACCCCTGTTCTTGTATGTATAAATAAATAAATATTTAAAAAAACAAACAAAAGATACCACCATTGAGAGTACTGGTCCATGTTTAGGTCTTTTAGGCTGAGAAGGGAGCTAAGAAGTTTTACTTCCTGAAGATTTGCTTTGCAGTATTAGTAGAAGCAACATCAGCCAGAACATTGACATGAATGGTGCTTCAGTATCTGCTGAAGGATTCCTTCCCATGTCATGGTGACAGCCTGATATCAGCTGGGGAAGGAACTCTGTTCTACCCAGTGTGGCTGTCCTCACTAGGAGCCAGCCCTGGAGGAACTCCTTTCGTAACCTTGCCAAGACTAAGGCATAGTAAGCACGTACCAAATGTTTTCTAATGATTTACGGTCAGAAAGGGTGTGTCCATTCTTTCAATTTTCATTTTAAACATTTACTCTGTTTTGTGGCAATTGTTTTTATACATTGTTTTGAAGAGGCAGTTTTGTCTCATGTTCTAGAGTTCAGAATCTGCAGCCAGATTCATGATCTATCTGGACCCAGTTATACAAGTCACTAGTTGAGTTGTCTTGGGCACCTACTGCACTTCTTGGAACCTTGGTTTTCCATTTGTGAAAAGGGTTAAATAATATTAGTACCTACATCACTGGGTTGTGTTGAGATTGGGTTTTTAAAGAAAAACTTTTGTTACTGAAATCTTTTTAATAGCAATATTCAGTGTTGACCAGTGTTTAATGAAAATGGCATTCTCCAACAGTGAAGATTGCGATTAAAAAACCTTCAGTAAGTTTATAGATGAAAATGGATTTTCACTTTAAATTAAATTCTTTTTTTTTGGAGATGGAGGATAAACTTTCCACTCTGTGATTCATTGGCCATTTAAATGTCCTCCTTTGTGAATTTCCTTTCCTTGTCTTTTGTCAATAACAGTTGTATTAACATATGATTCACACATTGTACAACTCACTCTTTTAAGGTATACTAGTCATTTTTTTCTTTTTAAGGGTAAGGATTGAAATGGCATGTCTTAAACTTTAAATTGGGGAGACTGAATTTTTTTTTCATTGAAGTAGTATTGCTTTTACATTATATAAAGGTCAGGTGTGCATCATTATAAATCAGCATCTGTATATACTGTATTAAGTTCTCTATAAGTTTATTTCTGTCACACTCCATGCAATTGACTCCTTTTGTCTTCCAAGATATCACACCAATTTGGGGAATTTTTGATACCTTAATCTCTTTGTTCTTCTTCCCTCGAATAATACACCTAACTCCATTATTCCAGCTCTCTTTTTATATCTTTCCATTTTGCAGTTGTCTTTATATAGGTCATATGTATTTCTTGTTAAGGCTGTTCTTGGGTGTTATGTAACTTTTGAGACAACTGTGTAAAGAATGTTTTAAAATTGTGTTTTATAGTGGCTATTACTGGAATGCAGAAAAGCTTCATCTTCTATCTAGCCACTTTGTGAAATACGTGTTTTTAGCAAATAAGTATATTCCACACAGTTCTTTTTTAGAATATTAAGTAATACTATATTTAAAGACCAATTTTTGGTCTTGTCCTTTTCAATTTTTGTAACCTTTATTTCTTCTACCTTTCTCCTGTATCCACTGTTTTTTCTGAGTGCCCTGTTTCATTTTTACCACACCTCTCTCACTGTATACTCCCTCCCCTATTTTGTCTTTTTCCTTGGTCCTTAACACTCTGGCAAGCTATGTATTTCATTATTTTAATATCATAACTCATTTATGGTCTTAGTCTTTGAGTGAAGTGTAAACTCTTTGAGGGTAAGGATTACTGTTGAATGCTAACACTGTATTCCTAGCATGGCACCCAGCACCATGGCTCCATAAATATTTGTTGAATGAATTACTATGCATTATTTTGGAATTCCAGATTATCACTAATTTGAACTCTTAGATATGAAACCTTTCAAGTGGCTTGGCATTTCCTTACTATCTTACTCCTTCCGGTGAGATCTTAGTCTTTGTTGGCAATGATGGTAGCAAATTAAATTTTGAGTAACTACAGTTGATTCTCATTATTTGCAGGGCCTGTTAGTCAGAGTAGGTATGTTCTTTATGAAATTGCTGCAAACTTGGAATTAGCCAATATTGAACCATCTCCTAGGGGAAATAAAAGGTTTTGTTCTTGCCAGCTTCTGGTTGTATTTTGTCAACTGATCAATGCATAACCTCAATTCATATATGTTTCTGTTCAGAGACACCTTATATGATGTGTACTGTTCATTCATTACCAATGAACTCATACCTGAAGGAAGCTCACCTAACACACGCGTTTTCCTACAAGGCACATCGCAATCTTCTCCCTCCAACTAGATAGCATTTCAGTGCTGCCTCTGAAACAGTGAAATCACCAATAAAATGCACGCAAAAAAAATTTTAAAACATGGCATTAACTAGACCATGAAAAGGACACTTGTTTAGGGCATGCAGGGTAGACAGGAAGACAGATGTTGCCTTGTTCAGCCTCAGCTGGCAACATGTGCAAGACGAAAGACTCAAATGGTCTCCTGCTCTGGACATATCCTCAGATGACCATGAACTCCCCTAGGTCTTGATTTTGGGGATTAGAGATAAGTTTTAGTGATTAGGAATATTCAAAAATACAGGATCTGTCAATAACAGGGATCAAATGTACAGTAAATCCTCACTTAACAGCACCCATTGGTTCTCTGAAAGTGCGACTTTAAGTGAAGGCGCACGCTACCAAGCTAGGTCCGTGAATACTGTCATCTCCTTGGCTGGGATTTCATTTCTTCTTGTAAGTGTTCTAACAAAATGACATTGAGCGAAAAGATGGCATCATTCCAGGACCTGCTATGGTTGCATCTGGGATGAACGTAGCACTACTTTTTCCCAGGCGGTAGTGTTTTTCCTCTACTATCTTTTGGTCTGAAATGACTGATGCTGTCTGACAACTCAATATTTGTGAGTCCCTTTTCCATCTTAGCATCGTCCACCATTTTCACTGTGCCTTTATTTTGCTTCTTCCACCTCTGGCGTGTGTCCTCTTGGGGCCCAGGCCCCCCTCCTTCCACAGTGCTTTCTTTCTTGGGTTCTTTCTCTTTCCTCTTTCTTGGGATCGTCTGCCCTTGTCTAGTCAGGAGTCCTCTCTGGGACTTTTCAGAAGTTCACTGGATTGCCTTTCTTGCTAGCTCTTGGACATAGCCTTGGAATCCCCAAGAGTTTCAGGTCTCTTAAGTTTGGATTTCCAGTGGAAGTGCACATCTGGGTCACCTGTGGGGTTTTCATAAGCTGTAGTCTCCCTGCCCTTGCCTCAGTGCAGCTGAGCCACAAGGGGCATAGTCTATGAGTAGAGATATTTACAGACATTCTGAAAGGGGGAGGTGCTGAGAGCCAATTGTACTGAGATAGGGTAACAATGACACTCATTCAAAATGACAACCTCAAAGCTACCACCCTTTCTTAGGGGTCTGCCTCCTTACAAACCTCTGTACCTATAATCTTAAGTGTCTTTGATCAGAAACATGCTGTGATGAACCCGAATTTATGGATGACAAAACAGAAACTCACTGTAATTTAGTCACTTTTCCAAAGTCACACAGCTCCTTGAGTTAGGATGGGGGTTAGGGTTAGAGTTAGAACCCAGATGATACCCAAGGGAATTCAACCTCAATCTGCAGCAGGACCCCCTGAGGGGCTTGTTAAAGCTAATTATTGGCCCCAGCCCTGAGCTGATGGGTTATGCTGAAGATGTTGATGTCGGTGTTGGATGGAACCCCTGTAGCTTTTCCTGCATTAACAACTATCTCAATTTTCAAGTCTATGAGAAGTGGTCCTATTGGTGCCTCTCACTTTCAGCTGTCTAGTTCGTTGGCTTTGTTATTCCTGTGTGGTTAATCCACAGCATGTCTTGTACACCGTGATATTTAACTGTGTGGGTCAGAATTTGCCACCAGCAAAATCCAACTCTCTATTGCTGTGATTTCAACAATAGGGATAACTGTGTACCTGTTGACTTCTGACTCTTCTTGCTTTCACGTTATTGTTCTTGCACATTCCAGATGAACTTCCCAGTGCTGTCGTTAGTGATCTAGTTGGCATATATTAAAGATTTTTGTCTTCTTACCAATAATAGAACCCTAAGTGAGGAGATGCTTGCAAGGAATACAGTTATTCTGACACTTTTTTTTTTTTTAACATACTAGAGGCAATGCACTTTCTTAGGGATATAGCAGGATGCTTTCTTAGCAGGTATGGAATGTTGCAGGTGCTGGTGACATTCCATACCTGCCTAGCTTGTGCCTTGCCTTGTTCATTACATCAGTGCATTCCCAACTTGGATAATGTAATTGCACAAGGGCAGCCTGCTATTTTGAAAGGAGTTCCCTAGCAAACTATCCTCATACGCTTAACAGTGACACCAGATTTAGAAATCTAGATTGTCATCTCTCCTTTAAATGACATATGCCTTCGGGTTGGAGCACTTATCTCTGAACAGAATCCTTGTGCCTGCACAGTTAATTTACCTGAAAACAGAGTAATCTCTAGTAATTCTAGCAACTCTAGTTATTTCAAAATTGTCTGAGTCAATTCTTAGAGAATTTAGAACAGGACCTCCAGAAAAATAAAATGGAGTTCAAGGTTTTTCCATATTTCAGGGGATCTTACCATTCCCTCTAACAGTTCTTCATCTCAGGGTCACTTTGGCAAGTGTGGTTAGGCTTGAAGTGGCTTGTGCAATCACTGAATTTGTCATTCTTGTAAGATTATTTTTTCTCAGTGAGGTTCTTCCTACACAGCTGTGTGTTTATGCCTTTGCTCCCAGGTACCTTCTTATACTCCTGAGTGGGGTCTGTTTTGCTGCCTTCCAGGGGAGGGTAGGTTGTAATTCCCCGTCTTATCCATATAAGCAGCAAACACCATCCCGAACTCAGAGGAATCATTTGGTGGTATATTCATAACAGATGTCCCTGAAGTACTCCAGTCTTTAAGTGATTGTGATTTATTATTTTTCCGATGACTATTCTTCTCGCTTGCTGTTTTGACATGCTGGTGGGAGGCAGTATTCAGTTGGCATATCAGTCATGACTATCATCAGTATTTAAAATTATATGGTTACCTGAGTACACATTTCAGGTCAGTTCATATTGAACATCTGTTCCTCTTCTCACCCTAGCTTGCCTCCCTCCCCTAAACAACAACAACAGAAACACAGCTTAGGATGAAACTTCCTTTGCATGTTTAACGATTTCTTTGCACACCCTTTTTATCTTTACAGTTCAACATTTTATTGACTTCATTTGCCCATTTATCTTCGATATGAATTTATAAACCAATTTATTGCCCTTTTATTTTATTTTATATAATTCTTACATCATTTTTCATTTTTGCACAATGTGTGCATTTTCATTTTGGTTATATTCCCCGTACAATACCCCCCCCCCTTATTTTGGCCCTAATCCCTCCCCCTCTGCCCCCCACCCCCGTTAGTGTGTCTCTGGTTTATGGTTGCTTGTTGATTTTGATTTTTTCTTTATTATACCAATTTTCAAGATTTTAAATGAAATCTTAGTGGCTAGAATTGGACTGCTTTGTAGCTTATTATTAAACTTAGAGAGGATGACTTAATCATAATAGACCAATTGGCTTATCTCCTTAACTTGCCCGCGTCTCCTTTGTATCTCTCACTAATTTTTGTTCTTATTGTTTTCTTCATATGGCTTGCACATATTTCTTGTTTGATATTTTCACCTCTGTATATTGTTTTGTTCAGTTTTGCTTGTGTTATTGAGAATCTATCTTTCACTATTATTATTTTTTTTTTTTTGGTGATGAAGTTTACGGGGCAAATTACTGGTTTCTGAATACTTATTTTATCACCAGCCCTGTTGTTGTCCTTATTTTTAGTTATTATAGTCTTCTGTTTGAGTCTGTGTTTTTAAGTTCAATTTTGTCTTAAGCAAACCATGGTCATTTCTTCGACATTCCTGTTAATGGAAGTTCTTATATCTATTACTTGGCTGGTTTATCATTATTAAATACTTTGAAATTTCCTTGTCAGTGCTAAATGTTAGTTATGACAGGAGCCTTGTCACCTGAAGTTTCATGTTTACTCATAGTTTAACATTCCTAAGTTTAGGAATGTTTTTCTGATCCTAGTCTGCTATTTAAAAAAAAATAAGAAATGAGTTATCTGATGCTTTTTAAAAATGATTGAGATCATGCGATTTATTTCACTAAAATGATTATGTTAATATTTTTTTCTGGGACAAATCCTTGTTGATCAAGGTGTTTTTTTCTTTCATTGTACTTGTAGATTTCAAAAAAAAAAATTGTATTTAGAATTTTTCCATGTATATGCCTAAGTAATACTCGGTTGGAGTTCGTGCGTGTGCGTGTGTGTGTGTGTGTGTGTGTATGTGAGAGATTTTTCTGTCAAGGTCACTAAATGTCATGGAGTGAAGAAATATCCCCTTTTTACTGTGTCTAGAACATTTGAGAAAGGCTCAAAGATTATTCTTTTTTTCTAAGATTTATTATTTTTATTTATTTATTTATACAAGTACTGAGTATAGTCAGAAGTGCGGGAGGGTGAGAGAATTCACCAGAGCCAGAGCGGGGAGCAGAGCAGGCAGAAGGACCAAAGTACACTGCTGAGGGGAGCTGCGGGCGGCTGGAGAGGTCTGTGCGCCATGCGGGGCCTGGGGAGCAGCTGGGGAGCAGCGGGGGGGGGGGGGCAGCCAGGGATCGAACCAGCACTGCAGAGTCTGAGGGCAGCTTCGCAACCCAGCGCTCAACCACTGCGCCACCGGGGAGGCCCTCAAAGATTATTCTTTAGCAACTTTCTTACATATTTCTGTAGCATTTGCTTAATTTGCTTTTCTTAATTCTTAAGTCAGTGGTGTTCCTTTCTGTTTATTCAGAAAATCCTTTATTTTGTTGAGAATTTTCAAATTTGTTAAGCTTTAATTAATATCTCCTCATTTTTGAATTGCTACCATATTTTTGGGTTAAATATCCGGGTTCACTCTATATTGTGTCTATTTGTGTTTTCCCATTATGTTCTTTAATTAGACCAGATAGAGGTTTGTCTGTTGGTGGTAATTTTTGTGTTAGTAGTGTTTTTCAGAGAACCAGCTCTTGAACTGTACTGCTGTTTGGTTTTTACTGAATTCATTTCTGATTTTAACCTTAATGCCTTGATCTCTTTTTCTTAGGTTTTATTTTGTTGTTCTTTTTCTGGCTTCTTGTATTGGATAGTGGGTCCATTTAGTTTTATGCTTTCTTATTTCATAATAAAATCACTTAATTTCTCACTAGTATAGTTTTGGTCGTCTCCAGTCTAGGTGTTTGTATATGTATTATTAGGAGGATATTACTATTTTCTAACTCATTTGTAATTTCCTTACCCAGTGACCACTGTTATTTGAGAGTCTTTGCTATGTGGGTTTATAATTGTTTCATAAATGTGTATGATGACCATTTCATATTTTTCTATATCTAAAATTACTCTCTTGGGTTAGGTTTCTAGAAGCATTATCAACAGGTCAAAGGGTGAGGCTATTTTCCAGGGTTTTGATGGGTACGGCCAGAATCTTTACTAGCCTTTCTGACCTGTGAAGGAATCTATATTGCATCTTGGTTGTGGGTCCGAGATGCCAGGTCTCTGCAAACAAACTGCAAAGTGATGAGTATGGGAACTTTATCTTCCTCCCAAGTGGGGTCTTTGGAATAAAGGCTCAGGGAACCCTCCCTGTTCATCCCAACACAGATCTGAAGTGTTCAGACTCCTTGGGAGATGAAGGGAAAGAAATTAATTTATCGCTATTCTCTATTTTCTTATTTTATTGAGGAGCATTGGTTACAACACTGTGTATGACTCAGGTGTGGGGTCACACCCTTCGGGTGCACATGCCACCCACATCTACCACTATAGTCCTATCATAGTCCGTTGTGCCTCCGCCCATTTTGCTCTCCCCTCTCCTGGGTAGACTCCATTGTATGACCAGATTTCTAGGGCTTATTATTAGATTGGTTTTATCTGACCCTTTGTTTTCTCTCTATCCCATATATAAGTGACACCACCCAGTGTTTGTCTTTCTCCTTCTGATTTGTCTTTACTTAGCGTAATCCTCTCCAGCCAATCTAACTGCTGGCAGTTTCCCTGCATCCCTGCTGACACAGAGATGTGCGCTGACACTCATGAGCTCTCAGGATTTGTCAGTTTACATATTTTGACATCTTGCAATACCTCTGCCTGCTAAAAAGTAGGCAGGTCAGGACACAGGCTCTGGGAGGGGAAGTGAGGGCTGAAGCCTGACATCTGCAGGTGGGAAGGGTTGGAACCCATCACCCCTGCTTCTTGTCCATGACAAAAGCACAGGTTGTGTTGGTGGACCATTGCCGTCATCAGGAAGGGTGCTCAGCTACATCTCCTGGGAGTGCACGTGAGCTGCTCATCCAGCCGGCACCAGGTTCCCCTGCTCAGTTCTCCGTGATGGAATGTTCATCACCTCCATTGTCCAGATAGAGCAAGTTAGCATGTCCCACGCCTTCCACAGACAGGCTGTGTGGGCTGACACTGGATGGCCCTGTGCTACACATTCACCAGGATCACCTGTGGCTCACTCCCGGGATCGTGATCTGGGTCAGCACTCAGATTCTACTGTGTTTTCCAAACTACATAAAGTTCTTCTGCAAAATACTCTCTTGGAAGTTAGCAGCTGCTAACTTCTGCTATTGGGGTACCTTTCATGCCTGGTTTAATCTCCATTTGAACCAAATCCCAGAGATGGCCATGCAGCCCCCAGAAAGCCAGCTAGTCCAGCTATTTCTCCTTGGATAGGTGGATGCCCCTGGATGAGTTGTGGGCCCTCTTCCCAGGTGGACCTGTGATGTACTCACTACCCTGCTGGTGTGACAGATGGGCATGGATGCAGGACCAGCCAAGCATCTCTTCTCCTTCCCATGTACAGTGCTGGCTCTTGGGTGATGTTGGGGACTAGTGTTGTGTGAGGCAGTCAAATAGGGATAAACCCTGCACTTGCCTCAGAGGATTAGTGTGAGATTAGTAAGATGATGTATGAGGCCTGGCTTCCAGTGTCACTTTCCCACCATAACCTGCTCTCCTGGGGTCTCCTACCTTTGTCTTGCCTGCACGCATGGCTATTTACCCTGGTTTCTGACAAAGTTGGTTATGTTTTTTGGAAACAACTTTTTTTGGGTAAGAGATATGTATTCTGCGTATCTTCTTACGATCCATGGTACCTTTTTAGTCTCTTATTTGTGTCTTTTGATAAGCAGAAGTTAATTTTAGTGAATTCTAGTCCATCAGTCTTTTTTTAAATGTAATTTTTACATCATTTTTCATTTTTGCACTGTGTATGCATTTTCATCTTGGTTATAGTCCCCGTACAATTCCTACCCCCCTTGTTTTGATCCTACTCCCTTCTCTCCCCCATCAGTCTTTTCCTTAATGCTGTTCTTTTATGCTTTTTTGAGTCCTACTTCAAGAAAACTTTCTACCTAAAGTCATGAAGATGTTCTTTATGTTACCATCTAGAAGATAAATTGTTTTTCTTTTTACATTTAGACTGGTGATGGATCTGGAGTGGATTTTTTGTATCTGGTCTGTGGTTGGGGTCAAGATTGGCTTTTAAAGTCGAGAGTCCACTATTTACTGAAAGGGTCATTCTTTCCCTACAGCAAAATACACTTTACAATGAGTTCAACGATCATATATGTGTGATTCTGTTTCTTTGACTTATTAAGAACTAATGTAAATGAGAATTTCACCACTTTCTGAACTTCAGAAAAACATTGTCATCATTTATGCAACTCTTCCTTTTCTGTTAACGTTGGCATGCATTTTAAGTCCACATCTGTTTTAAAGATCACATGCCATTATTATTCATAGTTTTATACAATGAATATTCATTTATATTTCCTCACATATTCTTTCTGTTGATTTCCATTCTTTCTTGCATTTCTAAATTTCAGCCTGGGAGAAGTTTTCTTATCTGTAGAGAATTCTTTTTGATTTTCTTGGTAGCAGTGGTCTGCTCCTGAGGGCTGGTGTGTGCATCTTTCCAGCTCTGTATTCAGTGATGTCATTTTGGTAGCTTAAAATCAGCCATGTGAGAGCATGTCTCTTACAGAAATTGGATGGGTCTCCCTGGCATCCTAAGAGTTAAGTCTCAGCGCTACCACCATGAAAGCTTACTGCAGTGGCCTGAGTTCAATCCCTGGCCAGGGACCTAACATACATACGGCCCAGCCGACCTCACCTGCTTCTCCCCTCAGCAGTGTATTTCAGTAGATCTGCCTGTTCTGCTCCCTACTCTGTTTCTGGGGAGACATCCCCCACACCTCTGACCTGCACCCCAGTTCTTCAATGCAAAAATAAGTTATAGGAGGAATATAAGGCAACCAAATGAGGGGTTAGGGGAACAAATAATAACAATAAAAAATCCCCAAATTAACAGGCAGCCATAAATTAGAGACATTCTGCGGGGGAGGGGGAGGTAGAGGGATCAGAACAGGAGAGGGAGGAGCACAGGGGACTATGGAATGGTGCACAGGTGAATTGGTGGTGGGAATTCTATGGGGACTACACCTGAGAGGAGAAAGCAAACATTGTACAAAAATGAAGAGTGATGTAAAATATATATAAATAAATCATATATTAAAATAAATATAATAAAAAAGAAATGGGAAATAACAATTTAGTGCTTTTTAACAAAATTATTAAATATTTACTAGCACATCACTGTTGATTGGCAGATTCTCTTAGCTGTGCGTATCCAAGTGACTTCCACTTCATTTTAGAAGAATATCTCCATAGATAGACATTCTAAGACATTCTAAGACATTCATAGACATTCTAAGCGGCACTTATTTTCTCTAGACTATCCCATTGTTTCTATTAAGAATCCAGCTATTAGTTTTATTGTTGTCCTTCTTCTTTAAAGATAATGTGACTTTTTTTCCTACTCTAGCTCCTTTAGAAAATTTCTTTTTGTCTTTGGATTTCTGAAGTTTTGCCATGGTGTTTCTAGGTATCATTTTCTTTTTATTTATCTGCTTGGGATCTTTGTGACTTGATGTTTTCTTTATTTTTGGAAGTTTTGTGGTGATAATCTCTTCACGCAATGATTCTACTGGCACACATGTTTAGCTTTTACCACTGTACTCCCTACGCCTACTCTATGGTTTTTAAAACAGTTTTTAATTCTACCTGTTTTTGCTTTTTGTTTCTGTCTGGATATTTCTGCGAGCTTATCTTTTCCTTTACTGAGTCTGTGTTTATAGGCTGTTAAACTCATTTATTGAATTCTTCCAAAAATTTCTTCTGACAGATTAATTTTTTGTTTTTTTTTTAAGTTAACATCTTTAATTCCCATCATTTTCAGAAATTTCTGTCCAGAAATAGAAGTGTTGATATTTTTTCCCCACCACTCTCCTTTATATCCCCTTTGGCCTTTTCTCCCTCCCCCTATTAATTACAGAAACCTCACTTTTATTAATATCTGCTAGTTCTTAATAAGTGTTTTAGTTTATTAAATTATCTACTGTGTAAATGTCTACCATTTGTCTCTGTCATTCTGCCTTGCTTTACTACATGAAATTCCCTTGAATTCTTATCATCTTATTTTTGGATGAATAGTATTCCATGGTATGGATAGACTGATCTTGATTTAATTTTCTCTTGAAGGGCACGTAGGTTGCTGCTGTAAATAATGCTGCAATAAACTTTCTGGAGCATATAGTATTTTGAGTTACTGGTTTTGTGTTCTTTGGATAGATGCCTAGGTTGGGATTACTGGGTCATATAGTAATTTCTATCTTCAGTTTTTTTAAGATTTTTTTTTTTAATAGAGGCATGTTTTATTTATTTGTTTGTTTGTTTTTGTTTATACATGCACTGGGTACAGTCAGAAGCGCGGGAGGGTGAGAGAATTCACCAGAGCCAGAGCGGGGAGCAGAGCAGGCAGAAGGACCGAAGTACACTGCTGAGGGGAGCAGCGGGCGGCAGGAGAGGTCTGCGCGCCATGTGGGACCCTCCTCTGGTGGCTGGGGAGCAGCCGGGGATCGAACCGGCCCCGCAGAGGCCGCGGGCAGCTTCACAACCCAGCGCTCAACCGCTGCGCCACCGGGGAGGCCCTCTATCTTCAGTTTTTTAAGGTAAATCCAGATTGATTTCCAAAATGGTTGTACCAGTTTATATTTCTACTAACAGTGTAGTAGGTTTTGTCTTTCTCCACATGTATCCAATATATGTTGCCTTTTAAAGTATGTGCCATTCTCACAAGTGTGAGCTGATGTCATTGTGGTTTTAACCTACATCTTTTATTAGAAGTGATAATGAGGGTCTCCCCTGGTGGCACAGCAGTTGAACGCGGGGCTGCAAAGCTGCCGCAGCCTCTGCAGTGCCTGTTCGATCCCTGGCCACCAGCGAGGGTCCCACATGGCGCGACCGACCTCTCCTGCTGCCGCGCCCACTGCTCCCCTCAACAGTGTATTTCTTCGTCAGTCTGCCTCTTCTGTTCCCCACTCTGGCTCTGGTGAATTCTCTCACCCTCCTGCCCTTCTGACTGTACCCAGTGCTTGTATAAATAAATAAATAAATCTTTAAAAAAAGAAATGATAATGAATAGTTTTTCATGTATGTATTGGCCTCCTGGATATATCCACTTTGGTGAATTATTTGTTCATATTTGATGCCATTTATTAATTGGGTTTGTTGTTGTTGTTCAATTGAAGTTTGTAAATGTATTTTAACTGTTATCCTCTTATCAGTTGTGTAATGTGTAAATATTTTCTCCCATTCGGTAGGATGTTTTTAAATCTACTTTTATTTTCTTTTGGTGTTTAAAGCATTTTAATTTGAAGTAATCTCATTGTTTATTTTTTCTTTTACTTTCCTTGCCATAGAAGTTGAGTTTCCAAAAGCATCTTTATCATTGATGTCTTGGGACATATTACCAATGTTTTCTTCTATGTATTTTATTGTTGTCAGTCTTGTGTCTAAATCTTTAATCCATTTGGAATTTATTTTTGTGCATGGAGTTAGCAAATGATCCAATTTCATTTTTTTACATGTGTCCTTTCAGCTTTTCTAGCACCATTTATTAAAGAGACTCTCCCTTCCCTATTGTATGGTTATGGCTGCTTCACCACAAATGAAATGTTGTTATATATGGGCATTTATTTCTGGTCTTTAGATTCTAGCCCATTAATCCATGTGTACATTTTCATGTTCATACCACATTGTTTAAGTACCTTTGCATTATAGTATAGTTTAAAGTCAGGTAATGTGATACTTTCATGGTTTGGTTAAGTTCTCCATGGTGGTTCTCTAGCTCACAGAGATTTTAAGGTATGTGTTTGACAACTCTAGTATTCCCTGGGTATGGTGTGGGGCCTACCTTTAGGTGTGCCTGATAATTTTTGACTGAATGCTGGACATTTTTCAGGTGATGGATTCCATTTTGTCAGGCAGATCATGTAGCCTTTCTCCTAAGAGGATCTGTCATATTCCATCAATCAGTGACAAGGCAGATCACCTCAGTTTGGTCCAAAATGGAAACTGGCTCACAATCTTTGCAGAGCCTTGATATTTACCTTTGCTTTGGTAAATCCTGAACTCAGAATCATTTTCCCATCACCTTGAGTCTCTTGAAAGTTAAATTTAGTTCTCTTATCTCTTTTATCACAAGATTTTAGAGTCTCATCTGTCTTTTTTTTTTAAATAATAAATTTTATTTTTATATTCCCCCATACAACTGCACATGCCCCATTCTGACCCCAATCCCTCCCCTCCCGGCCCCCACCCACCAAAAAGTGTCTCTGGTTCATAGTTTTTTGTTGATTTTGATTTTCACTTTCTTATAGTTATTCATTTTCCTGATCCCTTATTTAAGTTTTCTAGATTCCTGCTATGAGTGAGACCATCCGGTATTTTTCTTTTTCTTTTTGGCTTATTTCGCTGAGCATGATCCCTTCCAGCGCCATCCATGTTGCTGCAAATTGCATGTGTTTATCTTTTTTGAATGCTGAGTAATATTCCATGGTATATATGTACCACATCTTCTTGATCCAGTCATCTATTTTTGGGCATTTGGGCTGTTTCCAAAGCTTAGCTATTGTAAATAGTGCTGCTATAAACATAGGGGTGCAGGTGTTCTTTGGAATTGATGTTTCTGTGTCCTTTGGGTAAATACCTAGGAGTGGAATTGCTGGATCATATGGAAGCTCTATGTTTAGTAGGTCCAGAAATCTCCACACAGCTCTCCATAGTGGTTGGACCAGTTTGCATTCCCACCAACAGTGCAGGAGAGTTCCTTTTTCTCCACAACCTCGCCAACATTTTCATCTGTCTTTGATTGAGAATCATCAAATACTTTGAAGGCCAAGCAGGTACAGAATGCAGGCATACTTCCCAAAGGCTAATTTTTTAATTTAATTTTTTCAGGTTAATTTTTTCTCTCTGACCTAAGCTTTTATTCTTTATGTACAAACATGTATAGAGAGAATATACTATTCGCCACTTGCTATAACCTTCTCCTCTTTCATGGATTACTTTATGTCAGGGTGAGCAAAATTTGGAACCAGTGGGTCCCTTAGTGCCCCAGGACAGAGTTGGCAGTTAGTAGAGTAAGAGGCAGAGATCAAACAATGAGGTCAAAAAGCAAAAATTAAGTTACTATAGAGATAGGGTAAGAGCTGTTGGTAGGGGTTGCAGTGGGGTTGGTTCTGATGGTTGGGGGTGTCACAATGATATTTTCCTCTTGGTATCTTTTCTTCACATGGATCCTTCTTGGTACATCTTATTATCCCAGTCTCCATTTGTGCAAACCACAGCTCTGGGCTTAGGTAGACCAGCTCATGATTGCCCAGCTAAGATGTAGATGCAAGGGCCAAGATACAAACCTGTGTCTCTGTCTCCCAGACATGTATTCTTTCCTTTGTATCCCACTGTCTTCCCAGAGTCACCCACTGGTGTGAACTGACCCCTCCAATTGGTTTGTCTTTTTGGGTTAGACTTGTGTGCTGTTTATGCTACATCCTAGGCCCTGAGCTGGGGGCTGCTGTCCCACAGCTGACTGTGCCCTGCTTTGGAAGGACTCAGTCTTAAATAGGGGAAGATGAACAAATACAGAATGTTTGGATTTAGAAATTTTGCCTGAGGATTCAGAAAGTCTTCTTGGCGCTTCTGTCTTATCAGTTTGCTGGGTGGGTAGAGGTGGGAAGGGTTTCCACTGAGAGGGAACCACCAAAGCCAGACAACTGCGTTTGCATGCAGCAAACAGTGGTGAGAGTTTGCAGGACATATGAGGCTACAAGGCAATGAAACTGGGACACATTTTCAGTGGTTTAGAGAAGGCTGCATGTACCGCTTTTGGGGATGGCCAACCTTCTTTAGAGTGATGCATGCTTCTCTGGCCTCAGAAGTTGGGTGGGAGGTAAGAAAGCTCATTCCTGATGAAAGAAGGGGCTCCAGGGAGCAAACCACCACCTTGTTCCCTCTAGCCATCATTGGCACATGACCACAGTGCCACTTCTACCAGCATTTATTGACACTCACTGGGTCCCAGACCCTGTGCCTAGTGTTGTGCATGCAGTATTTATCCTTCTAAATCCCTGGGGGCCTAGATACTTTAATAACAAGAGATCTGAGCCTTGGTGAGGTTAAGCAAACACCTGAGGCCCCACAGCAAAGAAGCTGCCAAGTCTGAAGTGTGGCATCCCTGACACTGGAACCTGTGCTCAGCACCTTGAGTTCCAGGCTGGGAAAGGGATGCCTGGGGAACCTTTTATCAATTATCATAAAATGTGGCCTTTTTGTTTGTCTTTCATCTGATTTTTTGATGCTTTTAAGTATGTAGAGAGATCTCTATGCCCTAAGAAAATTGACAGTACATGTATGATGGTGAATGGCACGTGATCCTCAGCTTTGAGGTTTGTAGCAGCCTGGGGAGGGGTAATGGAGTTCAACTCCAGCCCCTCACTGCTGGCTTGGTTTCTCTTATTTATTTTGAGAATCTGAGTTTTTGGTAAAGTCTACCAGTTTTTACAAGGCATCTCCTGTTCTTACAGTGAGCCTGAGACAACAGCAGTGGTGTTGAACAAAGCATTGTTTTCTAGTGAGTGTCCTCTACCTCATGCCTTCCTGCCTGAGACCCTCCTGGTCTCCCCCACCCTGTGGGAGGAGCCTTTCCTGGTAGATGTGGGACAGTTGAAGATCCTGCCTGGGCTGTCTGAGCCAGTAATTGTTCTCAGTCTGTCTCAGACACTTGGCTTCCTGTGCTGTGCATTCTTAGGGTTACTTTTCTTGTCTTCGACACCGATTCAGAACAGGCAGAAGATTCCAGAACACTTGAGAGGATACAGGGAAAATGCTTAGAATTCGCACTTAAAAATTCTGGCTGTAAGAAGAAAACAAGAGGTCACTGCTGGAGTCAGTGCCAAATGGAACATTTTGAGCATGTCTAAAGAGGCCTTTTTCTTCCCGGAGTGCAATTTACTACTGAATGCACTGCACCCGGGATTTAAAGTCAGCTCTCCCCAGGCCAGCGGGATAGGATGATTTTGTGTCAATTTATTACACACTCAGCCCATGGTTCCATGCAGACAGTGGAATTGTAGCTGTTGTCATTTGCCAGAGCTTCATGGGGATGGGCATGATCATCCTTATTTCCACATAGGTGAGCCTCGCTGTAGTGCAGTTCTTGGTGTGAGGTGCCTCGTCCCTAGAGTGGAGGGCAGGAGAAAGCTCTTGGGGACTTGTCTAGTCTTGTGAGCTTCATTCCCCTTTCACTCCACTCCAGATTCTAAGGAGGTGGGTGCTAATGTTGCTGACTTGGTGGCCTGGTGGCAGGTGAGCTAGAGGGCAAAGGGTGTCCTAACAAATAGATTTATTTATTTTTAAAGATTTATTTTTATTTATTTATGCATACATGAACTGGGGTATAGGCCAGAGGTGTGTGGAGAACAGGCAGATCTCCTGAAATACACTGCCTGAAGGGAGCAGAGGGAGAGACAGAAGAGGTCTGCGGTGTCATGTGGGTCACCTCCCTGGCCGAGGGGAGCGAAGTCAGGCCATGGAGTTGATGGCGCTGAGACTTAATCCCGAAGCCACCAGGGAGGCATTTAATCAGGAGGTGGCAACCTGCCACTTGTTCTGGTGAACCTGAAGTATCGTTGATTCTCTCTGCAGCCTGGTACTCCGAGCGTGATTGAAATTGCTTTAAGTTTTAAGTCAATTCTGAGAAATTTAGCTTCTTTGTAGTAATGAAACCATCGGCATATATAAATGGTGTCTCCATTTGATAAAATCATTTTTTATGTGTCACAGTTACATTTTCTGGGTTTCTTTATTTAACGCTGCTCATTTTTTTTTAATTCCTATCTAGACATTTAATATTTTTGTTGTCTCCATAAATAGGATATTTTTCCAACTATATTTTCTAACCAGTTATTGCTGGGTGTTGATTAGATCTTTATTTTATAACCAGACATCTTTCTGAATTTGCTTATTCCTTCTAAATTTTTTCAATTCATTCTCTTGCTCTGTTAAGATGTATGATGCTGCGTGCAAGTAATATTTCTCAGACTCCTTTAGATGACCTCTATATTTTTGTTTCCTGCCTTATTGCTTTGGCTAGAAGTTCTGAAATAATATCTAAGATTATGGTTTTGGTTGTCAGGGTTGCATTTTTCAATAGTGAAGTTTTATGCACAGCAGAACTTGAACAGGTGTACGTCATAGTTTTGCCTCTGAATAAGAGCTCCCACTTACCTCTGGCTGTTTCTGTACACCTCCTCCCCTGTACCATGTTGGAAGTGACAGATTAAGAACAAGACTTTCTATCTGTAGGATGGTGGGCCTTTGACTGATGGGGGTTGTAGTGGTGGACATGAGTGGCAAATTTCAGGCACCCATTTTTTGCTACATTTTCCAAGGCTGCACTGGGGCTGATGAGAGATATGAAAGGGACAAACTTACCCCATGGATGTCATCCCATCTTGCTTTAGTCACGCTTTTTTTTCTGAATTATGAAAACTGTAACTAGCGGGTCTTCCCTGGTGGTGCAGGCCGTTGAGCGCGGCGCTGTGAAGCTGTCCACAGCCTCTGCAGCACCAGTTCGATCCCAGCTGGCTGGCGAGGGTCCCACATGGCGCGGCAGACCTCTCTTGTCTTGCCCACTGCTCCCCTCAACAGTGTATTTCAGTCAGTCTGCCTGTTCTGTTCCCCACTTTGTCTCTGGCGAATCCTCTCACCCTCCCGTGCATCTGGCCTGTACCCCAGTTCTTCGGTTCTTGTATAAATAAATAAATCTTTTAAAAAAAGAAACCTATAAGTGGCCCTGTGTCCTCTGTAACTTCCCCTCCATGCCCCTGCAGCACCCCCTGTACCCCTCTTCCCCCTGAAGAGCCACAGAGGGAAGAAAACCCAACAAAGGAAAGTCACTCCAGAGTCTTGTTTCTTTCTATCGGTGGGACTCAGCTTCACCCTCAACTGATCTGGGCTGTTCTGGTAGGAGAATCTAGGTCAGCATTTCTGGGTAAATTTTGGAGGGGGTGTGTGTGTGTGTGTGTGTTGGGGGTGGGGGTGACCCAGGTGTGGGGCTTCTCTTCCTGAGTTTCCTTGACTGCAGGGATGGGGAGTCTGTCTGTGAGCAGAGCTCCTGTGACTCACTCCTGAGCCCCAGGTCCTGAGCTGGCACTTCCTGCTCTGTGGACTGGTGCTGAGTGGCAGCGTGGCAGGCAGAGGGAGGAGGCCCGAGCACTGCCTGAAGGCAGTACTGCGTCTGTCTGGTGTGTTGGGTGTTTTCCTGGAACTGCTGGCACCGAGACACTTCATCAGCCTGCCTTGTGAGGCTTTTGTCCCATGAAGCCTTCTGCAAAGTTCTCCCCTCTTTGCACAGCTTTTCTTTCTCCAATCTTTTATTTGTTCTTTTATTGTGGTAAAATACACATAACAGAATTTACCGTCTTCGCTGTTCTGAAGCACGCAGCTCCATGGCGTCCAGCACACTCACGCCCTTGTGCAATCCGCTGCCCTCCGTCTGTACTGCTCTTCCTCTTGCACAACTGGAGTGTGTTCTCATTAAACTCTGATTCTTCGCTCCCCTTCCCCAGGGCACTGGCACCCTCCATCCTGCTTTCTGTCTTTGTGAATTTGACAACACTAGGTGCCCCGTATAAGTGGAATCAGGTTGTGTTTGTCCTCCCTGTGACTGGCTTATTTCAGTCACCATTAAGGTGCTGAAGGTTCATCACATGCGTGAATTTCCTGCCTTGTAAGAAGGGAATCGAGTTCTCATCTGTCCACTGCTCGTCCCCCGATGGACTCAGGTTGCGTCCACTGCCCTTTGCCTGTCGTGAATGAGCCCCTGTGTGTCTCTCCCTGACAGTAATTGTGGCCACAGCAATGAACTCCGTCGAGAATCTTCACAAAATGTTTAAATTTGCTGCTATTATCATTTCCATTTTATAGATGAAGAAATGGAGACTTGGGGAAGTGAATAATTTGCCCAAAGGTACTTTATTTTAGAAACACTATTGGCAGCTCTCCTGCCGACCTGCGACTGTGCAGGCGTCTCTTTCAATATACCTGTCCCTTTCAGGGCCAGTTCTTGCTGCCTGCTTATGTCTGTGCAGGCATCCTTTCCCTTTTCTTATATAATAAACTGGCCCTTTTGGATATTAAAATAAAGTAAAAACTCTATCGATGTATAACCCACCCACCTCCCAACTTAGTTCTTTAAAGTCTGCACATCAGATGTTAGTGCCTTCACAGATACATGCAGCTACCACCACAGTCAATTTGAGAACAACTTTATCACCTTAAAAAATGACCCTTATCCATAGTGGTCACTCCTGCTGTACATCTTCCCCCTCATCTCCTTGCAGCTGCTGTCCCTGGAGACTCACCTGTTCTGGACATTTGTATAGATGGACTCATGCAGGATGTGACCTTTGTGTCTGGGTCTTTCTCTGGGTGTAAGGATTTCAGGTTCATCCAGATTACAGAATGGATCAGCGCTCCACACCTTTCTGGGGCCCAGGGCTGCTTTGTTGAACCCATTACGTCTGAACCCAGAGTCTCCATTTCAGCCATGTCACTGTCTGGCTTCCTTTTCCAGAGCCCAGTTCAGGCTCACAAGCTGTCTCTTTCCAGCTCCTCCTCACACACCAAGATGCGGACCCAGCTTTGTGCTTCTGTCGCCCACTGTTATGTGACCCAGCATAGGTGCTTGTAAATTAAAAATTAGTAAATTAGAGTTAGTGCTTAGCTTGTTGAATGCTGTGTGCTGGACAGTTTTGCAGACTAAACTCAAGCCACGTTCATTTAATTCGTGTTAGTATTCTGTGCATGACTGTTGTGTGTCATGCTTTGCCACTAGAAATGAGAATAGACAAATGAGAAAATGTTCATTAAGGGACACCAAAACAATGTGAATTATAAACGTGTTGATGGTGGGGATATGTCACTGCTTGCAATGAGATTTAGGAGCTGACGAATAGCCCACAAGACGGAGGTTTGCACACGTTACCTACCCTGGGCCTGTGGCCAGCTGTGACAGCTGCGTCCCGCACTCTCAAGGTCACTGGCCTGTGCCAGGAAAGGCTGGCTGCTGAGGGGCAAGAGAGGCAGGTGACCCTTAGTCCATGCGAATGAAGGTGCTGTCTGAATCAGTGTGCCAGCCTGCACAATGCTTGAGGGGGCAGGGGAGACGGGGCTGTCCAAGAAAAACTAAAAGTCTGTGAGCAAAAATTTCGGTTGCTCTTTTAGAACAGGCCCCCAGAGGTCTAGTTGGAATCTGGCCAGTTCTCTGGGGTCTGAGCTGCCTCCAAGAATTCCCTTCCCACCCTGCAGCCAACTCACCAGAGCCTCACATGAATCAGCCTGTGCCATGGTGGTCACGCTGCCCGGTGGTCGCCCTGCCAGGCACAGAGCTTGTGCTTCCTGTGAGTGGGGTCCCATGGTCTGACAGCTGCGAGGATGTGCTCTGTCTGCTGTCTGCTTGGGACACTCTGCATGTTTCAGCTGAACTGATCTGCGCACAGACCCATTAAGATGCAGAAGAGTACAGTTAACATCACTGTTCTGGGGGCTAATCGACATGCTTGGACACCATCTACCATCTTGGCAGCTGGCCTCTGACACTTGCCTGGTTTTGGGGGTCCATCTCATCTGTCTTTTGACTTCATTGGGGCCTCTCTTTCTGTTATTACTTTGTGCTCTTTTGAAGATTTCTCATCTTTGATGGTGGACAGAGTGGCAAGAAAACCAACTAAGAACGAAGAAAGAGGGTTGAGTTGGGTGATAAATGCCATTTAGGGGGTGACTTGAGGTAGGGGCAACTTTGCAGGACAGATAGAGCAAACAGGGCAGGTAAGGTTGAAGACCCAGCGTGACTGGCAACCCTGTGCTGGTCGGGCATCTTTGTGTCATTGTAACCTGGGAGGCCCCATGATTTTTAGCAGTTGAACATTTCCTGGGGCGTCCAGAATGATTTCTGTGTGTTAAATTGAGGAAACAGGTCACAAAATTGGAAACTACCTGTCGAGGGAATGTTCATGTGGCAATGAGTTATTTAATACCTCCATTTCCTGGGGAACACCCCTAAACTTACAGGTGTGTCTATACTGTGAAGGCCCCACAGTGTCTTTCACAAAGTGGGTGCCCACGCAATAAACCTCAATGAATGAATGAATCCGAACGCCTAGCCTTTATTTACCAAGTGGACTGACTTCCTAGGACAAGGGCTTCCTCTCATCCCCCTTCCCAAACCGGCCTCCCTGTTTCTGTTTGCTTCTCTCTGCCTGCATGCTACATGTCCTGTCTGCTTAGGCATACACTGTGTCTCATTTCCAGCTTGCCTTCACCCCCCAGTGCTCATCCAGCTTTCCCTTCCCTACGTGATCCACTCTCAACCTTCTTGAACTCACACCCAGAAGTTCCATGGTCCAGACATGTAGGGGTCATGACCCCTCATTTCTACCCTGTGTGCCTTGGTTCTAAGTCAAAAATCCCCCTGCCCCCCGCTGCACACCCCTGCCCTAAATTGATTGAGCAAGACTGGGCCTCCCTGGTGGCAAAAGGGGTTAAGACGCAACCTGTGAAGCTGCAGCCGCTGCAGCATGAGTTCGATCCGCGCCAGGGAGCTACCCACATGGCACAGCAGACCTCTCCTGACTTGCCCGCTGTTCCCCTCAGCAGTGTATTTCGGTCAATCTGCCTGTTCTGCTCCCCACTCTGTCTCTGGTGAATCCTCTCACCCCTCACACCTCCGGCCTGTCCCCCGGAGATCTTGTATGCATAAATAAATAAATCTTAAAAAAAAAAGACTTACACACTGGCCAAGTCAAGACTCAAAATAACACTCTTGAAAGCCCGAGCTATGGACAAGGGTGTCTCCTAATGTAGCTCATGCTTGTGACCCAGGTATCTAAATGAAGCTTGGCGCTTTGGTATTGTCGCCATCATTAAATGTAACTTTCTTGTATATGCTCATTTAGCTATTACCTGTATTCTTGGCAGTGGTTAGTTAGCAAAGCCTGTCTCCCATTTAGAACAATTCTGGGAGACCTTCAGTGTCTTGCCATCAGGAGGGAACTTAATCCTACTGAATAGGCATTGCAAGGGGAACGTGCAGTAAGATTTGTCTTTTAGAAAGTTCCATCAGGCTCCTCCATGGAGCGAGGTGAAGGAAGAGGACAGAGGCAGGAGACCTGCCATGTAGAGGTTCTGGTCAAAGGAAGCATGGTGTACATGAGCTCGAATGAGAACCACTTACATCACTGTCAGCCCCACTGTGCGTTGCTGTGTCCTCAGGGCACCTAAGTTTCTTTCAGGTGATGACTGCTTAGCTTGAGTTTACTCTCAAAACACTGGGGTCTGTGTGTCTTGCATGTCCTTTTATTGCTTGTTGGTATGGTGAATTACATTGACTTTGTGAATGTTAAAGTAATTTTGCATTCTGGGGATCAAATTCCACTTGGTTATGATGTATAATTCTTTTTGTATGTTCTTGGATTATATTTTCAAAAATTGTCTAGTCAGTTGATGTCATATCTAAGACATCTTTGAGTTGACGTTTTGCAATTAGGTGCTTGATAAATACTGGTTTGTAGTTTTCTTGTCTTATAATATCTTTGTGTGGTTTTTGTGCCGGGATATTGTTACCCCAATATAATAAATTGGAATGTATTATCTGGAAAAGTTTGTAGTGAACTGATAATGTTATTACTACTACTACTACTATTGGTATCAGTAGTATTAGTAATACTAGTAGTGCTAGAAATTGTTAGAAGTGGAGTTTCTCATGAAAATATTTTAAAATAAAAATACTATTTGTTTACTAAACATCTGGCTCTTCAGATTATCTTTCTTCTTGAATTCAAGAGCCTTATGTTTCTCCCCAGTACTTTGTTCATTTCATGTAAGTTGTCAAGTTTATCAGAAAGAGTCAAAAGGATAATATTCTCTGATTAATCTTTCAATATTTATAGAATCTTTAGGATCATACTTCTCTTGTTTCTGATATTGTTAATTTGTATCTTCAGCCCCTTTTTTTCTGATCAGTCTGAATAGAGATTCATCAATTTTATTCATCGTTGAGCAGCTTCTGGCTTTATTGACTGTTCTCTATCATTTTCCATTTTCCTTTTTATTATTTTCTCCCTTGATCTTCATTATTTCCTTTTTTTTGCTTTAATAAATTAATTTTTTTAAAGATTGATTTATTTATGCATACAAGAGTTGTAGTACTGGCCAGAGGTGTGAGAGGATTCACCAGTCAGAGTGGGGAACAGAACAGGCAGATCAACGGAAGTACACTGCTGAGGGGAGCAGCAGGCAAGTCAGGAGAGGTCTGCTGCACCATGTGGGTTGCCCCCTGGCTGGCCGGGAATTGAACTCTTGCTGCAGAGGCTATGGACAGCTTCACAGTCTTCATCTTAATCTCTTGTGCTACCAGGGAGGACCTATTTTTTTTTTTTAACTTTCTAATTCATTTGAGACCATCCTTCCTACCTACTATAGAGTTTAGCAATATACCCAAAATTCAATATGTTTCATCTTTGACCTATAGGATATTTCAAAATATATTGCTTAATTTCATTTTCCAGAGTCCTGTTATTGACTTCTAATTTAATTTCATTCTGTTCAGAGAACATACTATCTATGACTTCAGTCTTCCTCTTTTTTTTAAGATTTATTTATTTGTTTGTTTGTTTGTTTGTTTATTTATTTATTTATTTATATAAGCACTGGGTACAGTCAGAAGCGCGGGAGAGTGAAAGAATTCACCAGAGCCAGAGCGGGGAACAGAACAGGCAGACCGACAAAATACACTGCTGAGGGGAGCAGCAGGCACGGCAGGAGAGGACCCTCCTGCCATGTGGGACCCTCATGGGCTGCCAGGGATAGAACTGATGCTGCAGGGCTGCGAATAGCTTCGCAGCCCAGTGCTCAACCGCTGCACCACCAGGGGAGGCCCGACTTCAGTCTTCCTTATTGAGACTTTTTTCATGGCCCAGTCTGTGGACTATATTTGCAAATATTCTGTATGCATTTGGAAAGAATGGTTATTCTGTTGTTACTGGGTAGAGCACCCTAGTAAACAGTTAGTTACTAGTGGTTACTAGTAGTTGCCCATTGTGCTCAAGTTAGTTATTAGTAGTGTTGAGGTTTTTCTGTATTCTGCTTTTTCTGTATAATCTGGTTTTCTGTGTACTTTTTCCTGTTAACTTTTGAGAAAGATATTTTTAAGTCTTTGATGATAATCATGAATTTTTCTCCTTCCACTTCTATCATTTTGCTTTTTACATTTTGAGGCTCTATTATTAGGTGCTTAGATGTTAAGTTTATGTCCTCTTTATAAATTGACCCTTTTCACATTATGAATTGACTTTACTTTTCCCAGGTGGTATTCCTTACTGTGAAATCTGCTTTGATGTTAAAATGGTTCCTCCTGCTTTCTTTTGAGTGTTAGCATGACATATCTTATCCCAGTCTCATAATATACCCTATTTGTATATGTGTAGTCACAGTGCATTCCATTTGTAAGACTTTAGTTGGTTCCTGCTTTTTAAATTTTTTTTTAAGATTTATTTTATTTATTTATGCATACAAGAATTGGGGTGTGCTAGAGGTGCAAGGGGGTGTTTGAGAGGATTCACCAGAGAGAATGGGAAGCAGAATGGGTGGATCTACGGAAATACACTGCTGAGAGGAACAGCAGGTGAGACAGGAGATGTCTGCTGTGTCATGTGGGTCAGCTCCCTGGCCGGGGATCGAACTTATGCTCTAGTGGCTGCTGATAGCTTCATAGTGCTGAGACTTAACTCCTTGCACCACCAGGGAGGCATTCTTTAAAATCCAGTCTGACAGCCCTTATAACTGTATGTATAGATTAATGTTTCTCATTAAAGTTCAGGTATATTCAACCATTATTTATTTTAATATTTTCTCTTTCCCATTTATATTCAATGTTTTTATTGATATGGCTAGACATATTTCAGTCATCTTAACATTTGTTTTCTTTTTGTCCTATTTGTATATTGCCCCCTTCTACTTTATGAATTAAATGAATACTTTTTAAAATCTCATTTGTTACTTAACTCTACATGTTTAGTTTTTAAAATGTTAGTGGTTGTTTTATATCTTGGCATGTATTATTCTGCTTTCATTTTTGTAAGTTATTTTTGCTAGATACTGGATTTTTGGCTGACAGTTTTTTCTTTCAGATTTTTGAATATGTTGCCACACTGCCATCTGGTCTCTGTAGTTTCAGATGAGAAGTCAGCCATTGATCTTCTTGTATGTTCCTTGTTGTGATGAGGAATTTTTCTCTTAGTGCTTCAAAGAATTTCACCTTAACTTTGACTTTCAGCATTTGACTATGAAGTGTTTCTGTTTGATTATCATTGAATTGATTTTACTATTGAGCTTCTTTAATGTACATATTGGTGTTTCTCATTAAATTTGGGGTGTAATCAACCATTATTTCTTTTTTAAATTTTTTTTTTAAGATTTATTTATTTGTGCATACAAGAACTAGGGTATAAGCCAGAGGCTTGGAAGGTGAGAAGATTCACCAGAGATAGAGTGGGGAACAGAACAGGTAGACAGACTTAAAATATGCTGCTGAGAGGAGCAGCGGGCAAGACAGGAGAGGTCTGCTGAGCCACGTGGGTAGCTCTCTGGCTGGCTGGTGATTGAATTCGTGTTGTAGAGGCTGAGGATAGCTTCATAGTGCTGTGCTTAACCCCTTGCGCAACCAGAGAGGCCCCTCAACCATTATTTCTTTTAATGTTCTTTTTCCCTTCCCCTTCTTTAGAACTTCCAGTATGTATATGTTGGTGCTTGATGGTGTCCCATATTTCTTAATACTGTATTCATTTTTATTCATTCTTTTTTTTTCATGTTCTTCAAATCAAATAACCTTAGTAGGTTTATCTCCAAGTTCACTGACTCTTTAGTCAACTCATATCTATTGTTAAACCTTACTAGTGATTTTTTTTTTTTCATTTTGGTTATTTTACTTTTCAACTCCATGATTTCCATTTGGGTTATTTTAAAATACAATGTCTCTCTCTTTATTGATAAATTTCTGTTTGATGTTTCATAGTCATCATACTTTCTTTAAACACAGTTTCCTTTAGTTCTTTGAACTTACTTGTAACAGGTATTTTGAAAAAGTCTTTTTCTGTTATGTCTAGAATCTTGATACCATCAAAGAGAGTAAGTTGTTTTATCATCTTTTCATGCTTTTTGCATGACGTATACGTGTTGACTGAAAAGTGGGTATTTTTGATAATATTGAGTTGTTGGAAATGTCATGATGTATTTTTTCTATGTTTTTCAAGCAAAAATGTGTCATTACTTTTCTGATAACCTAATATATTGTAGCACATCTGGAGACTGATCTTCCCACTCTACCCCCAACCAGGGCCTGTTGTTGTTTATGTTACTTGCATGTATAATGACTAGGCTGAACTAATTCTGCAAAGTTTATTTTTCCTGCAGTGTGTAGCTTCTGATCTCCCTGCTCAGCTTTGTCCACTTTTTTTAATTTTTTCTCTGGCTTTCTAGGGTTTCCCCTGGGTCAGCATAAACCTTTGATTGGTCAAAAGTGGTACTTATTCCTCATTCGGCCAGTTAGATTTTCATTCTTTTCTTTTGGATTTATGTGTGGCTTGGAGATTAGTTTCACATTTTAGAGGGTTTACAGTTTTTTCCTGTGCTAGAGAATGGTGCCTGGAATGCTCCCTCTCTGGTCACTCTTCCCGAGTGGGTATATACATGGTCTTGGGCATATACATAGACTTCCAGGTCACGAGGGATGAATGTGATTTTAAGTCTAGCTTCCTAGAGTCATTATAGATAATTGTTTATTCAGTGTTTGGTAAATCTCTTGAACTAGTAAGTATCCTTTGCTGATGGATCCATCACATCCATGCCACATCCAGAGTGTTCCCGAATGGTAGTAGTCTCATGCATGTTTGAGGCTCTGGGTTCCCATCTATGAGTGTGATCTCAGGAGCGCCCTTCTTGATTTTCTCCCTCCTTCTCTGTTAAACTTATGACCAGTTTGCCATTTTGTGTGTTGGAACAAGTTTCATAGAACTACTAGTTCTCCCTTAATTGCTTATCTCCATGCTCTCCATTGTTTTCCGAAATATTCTTAGGCATTATCCTCTCTATGCTGTGTTCCAAATACCATCTGTTTCTTTAGTCATAGCTTTGGCTTGTCTCTCTCCCTTGGGCAGAACCTATGTACCCCTGTACCAACTCTCAACTCCCAGCAGGATCTCTCTGCTATATGTGGTGGGGTAGGGATGATGGTCCTAGATCTTCTCAGATTTGCCTTCCATTCATGCAACCTCTCCCCTTCAAGTTATTTGGGTTGAGGGAGGTTGAATTCTCTGTGTTGTTGGTACCTGTCAAACCTAGTGTAGACTCCTATATTGGTACTGGTGCAAGTCACTCAGCCCAAGTGGAATGTGTGTTGAGAAAATGAATCCTAGCCCCTCACCTGTATCTCAACTTCTTCAATATAGAGCTGGTGGAGAGGTGGAACTGGAAAGGAGGTTGAGAGACTTTGGGAGCCTTTCCCTCCGAAAGTAGAATTGTAGCCCTAGACTGGGATCTGGGGAGACTAGAATCCTTTTTTTTTTTTTTTTTTTACTGCACCATACCATGTGGAGTTGACTCAACTTCTATAACTTAGGACTGGGAATGTGGGTGGGGAAAGGTAATGGATTGGGTGTCACTAAGTCTTGCTGCCGTTGAGATCTAGTACATGTAGTGTCATCAGTGTTTCTCCATTTGCTGTATCACCTAGGGCAGCTTGCAGAGGGGTAAAAATGCTTTTATTTTATAATTTTCACCATAAAACTATGGTCCAGCCTCTCTCTATCTATCATTGTTCAAATTTATTTTTATTTTATTTTTTTTCATTGTTCAAATTTAAATAGGTTTTTCATTTTAAAATAGTTTTGAGATTCTTAGAAAATCAGCAAAAATACCACAGAGAGTTTCTGTATACTACTAAACCCATTTACTCTATTGCTAACATCTTAAGTTATTATGGTACATTTATCACAACTAATGGTCTGCTGTTGGTAAATAACCATTCATTAAACTTTATACTTTATTTGGACTTCATTGGATTTCCCCTGTAAGGGGTTCAAGAGATTTGGGGCTGGCCAAGGAAAAAGACAGGGGCATGAGGTGGTAGTGACATGCATAGACTGTATTAGGGTGATGCTTTAACTAGTTTACACATGGTCAAGGCCCTTCTCAGCAGTGAGAACCTCCAGAGGCAGTGGTACAGGGTTATTGCTGAGAAGGGGGAGGGCAAAGGAACTCTCAGGGGAGTGGGGACTTGTAGGGGTTCATTTGTTAGGTGATGCCACTCAGCAGTCTGTGTGTCAGAAGCTGCTTGGGGTCTTTATAGTTAACAGACTTTATCTTATTTGTGAGTTCCAGATTTTGGGTTCCATTTTATGGATTGTGCAAAGCAAGTAGCCTCTCAATGGCTAACAACCTGCCACTTGGTCAACCTTTGAAACAATTGGATGTGTGACATACTCAGTTTGGTGTCCACAGACTTCACAACTGGCATGAAGAAGTAAACTACCTTGGGGCCAGTACACAGAAGTCACCTTTGGCTCATTTCTAAACTACAGGATCCCATCCAGGATGACAAATGCCATTTAGTTGTCATGACTTCTTGGCCTCCTCTGATCTAGGACAGTTTCTCAGACTCTGTTTTCAGATGCCTTGGACAATTTTGAGGAATACTAAGCAGGTATTCTAGAGCATGTCCCTTAGTTGGGGGTTTGTCCTATTGTTTTCCACATAATGAGGTTGGGTTATGTTTTTTTGTTTGCTTGTTTTTGAAGAAGACTCTGGAGATGCCATTCTCTTCACGACGTATCAAGGGCACATACTACCTATGTGACTTACCACTGTTGATGTTGACCTTGATCATTATGCTGAGGGTTGTGTCTTTCCAACTTTTGCAGTGTAAAGTTACACCCTCTCCTTTTTTCATACCCTGTTCTTTGTGAGCAAGTCACTCAGCCCACACTCAAGGGTGGGGAGTTAAGTCATCCCTACTGGAGGAACAATAGCTCCATGAGTTATTTGGGGTTCTTCTGTAAAGGAGATGTCTCTCCTCCCTTTTTTAATTTTCTAATCACTGGTTTATATGGCTGGACTCATGGGTATTTATTATATAATTTGGGTTATAAACTACGTTATTTATTTCCTTTTGTTGGAATTGTTCCAGCTTTGGCCATTGGAAGCTGTTCTAGGTTGGCTTCTATGTCTCTTTGGCATGCATCCGTCTTTTTGTCTGTTTTTTTTTGGGGGGTGATTTCCTTACTTTCTGGCTCTTCAGGATGTTCCAAGTTCATTTCATATATTCCTTGTCTAACTCTAAAATCAACTATTTCTCCAAGGAGCCCTTGTTCCTTTTAATGGAGAATGAGATTCAGAGCTAAGATCTGAACCCTAGATTATTATTAATCCTTTCTTTCCCTTTTGCTTAAGTTAAAAATAGTTTCAGTTTAATTGGTAGAGATGCCTCAGCTGGCCTTTCATTCAGTAAATATGTATTGAATGCCAAACTCTGTATTTGGGGTTATGTTTCTAGTTATTTAAAACTTGCTCTAAATAGAATTTCAGTTTTTCACACATATTAGTTAGAAATTCACTCATAATTTAAAGTTATTTTAGTAAAGGGTTATAATTAAATTGGCAATAGTGTCATGCCATTGTTGTTTGTTGTGCAAAAAAAAAAAACCAGTCTCTTTATTTCACAAACTCCTTTATTTCATTTTGATGTTAAATGCAAATGGTGAGCAAACATATGGATGAATATTGATTTGAACCACTAACTGCTCATCAAATCATTTTTCAGTGTTCCCCTGTGGAAAAATTTCTAACACACACAAAAATAGAATATTCTGCTGAATTTCCAAAAGCCCATCAGCTAGCTTCAAAGGTTTGCACTCCTGGTTAATCTTAATTCATCTGAACCTGACAGTTTTTCCTGGATTAGCAAATCATGTTGAACTTGAAATAGATGTCACTGCTTTTTTTGTGACTCAGACACACATAATGGAGGCAGCTTAAATAAATGCTAAGAAACATGTCACAGTTGGCCTTTTTAAGAGCCCACGGGTGACTAATTGTCATCCCACTTCAGAAGATGAAAGATTCATACCGCAGCGTATTAGCAGCTTGTGGGTGCAGTGACACTGGGAATATTTGTGACAAGTCAGAATTTGAAAAAATGGGGGTTCCCTCATCTGGCCCATAGAACTCAGACCCCATGCTTCTGGAACAGCAGGGCACATGCTTGTCACAAAAGCACGTTGCTCACACTGGGCCTGGCAGATTGTCAGCAGCTAACTATGCCAACTATTTTCCGATTCAGTCTGGGCTCAGGTTTCTTAGGTCAGTCAAACACACCCATTGCCAGAATTTCTTGTGGACTTTTGGAACTTCTGCATCTCGTTTAGCCAGCAGTGACTGAGTGTTGTTCCTAGATGTGGAAATGAATATTTGAAATGTGTGGACTGAGATTTGAAGACTGTCAGATGAGATTAGTAGACTCAGTCCTTCAGCGAATGTTGCTTCAGCTCCTATTGTGGGTGAGGGATTCCGCTGGGGACACAGACTCTCTCCAAGGAGCTTGCAGTCTGGGGGGTAAAAACAGACTCTACCATGTGTCACGCAAATCACTGATTGCAACTGAGTTAAGTGCTGTAGGAGATAGAAAAGGGGCCTGAAAATGCAGGGTCCCTGGTTTTGTGTTGGCTGTCAGGGAAGGTATTATGAGCAAGTGACATTAAGTTAGGACTCAAAGGGTGAATAGGGATTGGCAAGACAAGCCATGTGTGAATGGACGTGTATGTGAGTGTGTGTGGGGCTGCATGGGTGTATAGGAATTAGGAATTTTTCAAGCCTAGTGTAGCCTCAATACATTAAGTCACATTTTTTTAAAAAATTATTTAATGTATTTTATTTTATAGAATTCTTACATCATTTTTCATTTTTGCACAAAAAGGAAAAATGATGTAAGAATTATATAAATAAAATATATTAAAAAATGTTCAACATCACTTGTAATCAGGGAAATACAAATCAAAACTACCATGAGGTACCATCTTACGCTAGTGAGAATGGCACATATTAAAAAAACTAGCAACAGCAAATGTTGGCGAGGATGTGGAGAAAAAGGAACTCTCCTGCACTGCTGGTGGGAGCGCAAACTGGTCCAACCACTATGGAAAGCTGTGTGGAGATTCCTCAACGTACTAAAGATAGAGCTTCCATATGATCCAGCAATTCCACTCTTAAGTCACATATTTACTAACTTAAACTCATCAACCCCAGTATCCAAGGAGGTAGTACCCACAGAGGCTGTATGATGGAAATGCTGAACAGGTCTGTCGAGAGAACTGGTAGCACCTGGAAGCACTAGAGTAGGGGAGAGGAGTGGCAGGCAGGCAGTCTCCACACTGCGGTTAACCCATGGGTTCCAATCACAACCTTGAATTCTGTTCTGAGGGTGGTGGAGAAACCAGTGGAGGGTTTCAGGACAGCACCTTTCATTTATCTATTTTTATTTCTTCCTCCACCACCATCCGTTGTGTCCCCTTGTTCCTTTTCCTCCCCACCTCTTAACCCCAGAGCCCTTGGGATGTCTGTTGATGTCCTTTATTTTTTGCAAGTGTTTTTTATTATGTTGAATTATCTCATTATATGAATGTCCACTGTTTGTTTTGATCATTCGGACTTGTTCTGCTGCATGTAGTTTCCTCATATTCCTTCCCTTTCTTTGAAAATGGGTGCATTTCACCCTTTCCTGTGGCTATTTAATATCCCATGGTGTGTGTGTACCACATCTTTTTGATCCATTCATCCACTGAAGGAAACTGAAGCTGTTTCTGTGTCCTTGCTATTGTAAATAATGCTGCTAGGCTAGGCTCTGTCGAGTTGGCTGCTGTCTGCAGAATGTGTTGGTAGGGTCAAGAGGGGCATAGCACTTGGAAGGAGGATGCAGTCCAGGTCCAGAGCAGAGGATCTGTGATTTGGTGATGCAGCATTGGGTAGATTTGAGGTTCAATGTGTAGAGTTTTAGTGTAGTGGCTTTTGGACTTTTTTGACTGTGAACTCATGAACCCTTAGCACGTGTGTGTGTGTAAGAGAGAGACAGAGAGGCAGAGAGACACAGAGAGAGAAACACAAGCCTTATAACGCAGTGCCTTTGCTATAAGCCAGGCACACTGATATATTTCATTTCTTGTGTGTCATGTGCTTGAGGTAGGCAGAAGGTGCTCCGGGGTTTTATGAACCATAGTAAGGAATCTGCATCTTTGTGCTACATGAAGTGGGGCTCCACCTCATGGATTTATTCTTTGAGAGAAATAAACCCAGGTCATAGGAAAAGGAGCAGTGTGGCAGTAACACCAGGCCATAGTCTTTTCTCTAGGTCTTCTGTTTTTCCTTCTTCATTTTTGGCTCAGGTTGGAGCTCTTTGTGTAAAAGACCAGAGAGTAAATATTTCTGGTTTCAATACTGAGTTTTGCTGTTGTGACACGAATGTAGCCACAGATAGACAGCTTGTAAACAAACGGGTGTGGCTGTGTTATCATTTTAAATCTTGATTTTCAAAAACAGATGGTGGACCAGACTTGGAGGCAGTGGCTTGTTGACCACCATCCCCAGGGGTGGAGGCAGTAACCGGTGGATGAGTAAGATGAAGAGGACGTGTTGAGAAAGAGCTGCTGTGCTGGGACGATAGTGTTGGTCCCACCTCTTTATCCAGTGGGATCACAGCACCGGAGTGTCAGGCCAAATTAAGGCCCACTGGGCCATGGTATATACATTCTGACACTGACAGGCTTATATTCCAGCTGTCTGGGATCTAGAAGCAGTTGGAGCTAAGGTCCTTGTTTAGAGACCTCTCATCTTCCAGCCTCAGATTCAGCCACAGACAGAATGCAAAATGTAAATTGGATCTTCAGCTCTTTCCTCAGGGCTGCGAGGCGAGGCTGGACTTGATACCAGAACAGGATTAATTAACACAAGCCTCTGGGCAAAATCTCCCTGCTGTAGGAACCATGCATCACAGTGCATGCATCCTTTGTGTGGGGAAAAGAAGCTGCTAGGAGGAGAAGGCTCCTTGGGGCTGCCTCTCCTCTCTATAGGAGGGCCTAGACCTATACCATACTCCTAAATGCTCTTGGAGGCAAATGGCTAGCCTCCGAAGGTGCCTGGGAGCCAGGGACCATGGAGGATGCTAAGAAGTGCTCCTGCTGGGCTTGGCAGGTAAGAGCCCTCGCCCGGCCAGCAGGATGGTGTCCTGGCACCTACGCTTCTTTGCCCTTTGCCCTCTCTCTCTCCTTTGGTTATGGAAATCCTCCTGACCCTCCTGGGCCAAGTCCAGAGTGCTGCCCTCATTGGAGACTAACTCTCCCATGAAGACTGCTTTCCCTTTGTGGATTCCCTCAGCCCTTTGTACCTTGGAGAGCTCAGGCTGGCTTGTAGGACAATGACTAGAGCACTGGCCTGCCTCCCCAGTGGATCCTGAACTCTAAGAACACATGGTCTGTGTGTGTCCTTTCTGGACTCCTAGCCCTGGCCTTGGGAGGAACCCAGCATGTTGGAAGACCAGCATGGCATTTGGAAGGGGCATGGGATTTGGAGGACTGCCAGCACTGCCTCTACAGCCTGGGCAACTTATTGGATTTCTTAAGCCTCTGTTTCCTCATCTGTAAAGTGTGTCTAGTCAGAACCAGACTCAGGATTACAAATACATGCGGCTTGCATGCCCATTTTGCCATTGACTTAAGATATTTTGTTTTGGGCCTCCCCTGGTGGTGCAGCAGTTGAGCGCTAGGCTGCAAAGCTGCCCACAGCCTCTGCAGCACCGGTTCGATCCCAGGCTGGCCAGCGAGGGTTCCACATGGCATGCAGACCTGTCCTGCTGCGCCTGCTCCTCCCCTCAGCAGTGTATTTTGTCAGTCTGCCTGTTCTGTTCCCCACTCTGTCTCTGGTGAATCTTCTCACCCTCCCATGCATCTGGCCTGTACCCTGGTTCTTGTATAAATAAGTCTTTAAAAAAATGGAACAGTGGGGGCCTCCCTGGTGGCGCAGCAGTTGAGCACTGGGCTGCGAAGCTGCCCGCAGCCTCTGCAGCACTTGTTAGATCCCCGGCCGCTGGCGAGGGTCCCACATGGCACAACAGACCTCTCCTGCCTCACTCATTGTTCCCCTCAGCAGTGTATTTAGCCGGTCTGCCTGTTCTGTTCCCCACTCTGGCTCTGGTGAATTCTTTCACCCTCCTGCGCTTCTGACAGTACCCAGTGCTTGTATAAATAAATAAATAAATCTTTTAAAAAAAAGGATTTTTTTTCCACATTTTATTTAAATTTTATTTTTTATATTCTCTATACAATTACAACCCCCTTATTTTGACCCCAATATCTCCTTTCCCCACCCTCCACCCCCATACAGTGTCTCTGGGTCATAGTTGTTTGTTGATCTTGATATTTTCTTTCTTATAGTTACTCTTTTTCCTGGTCCCTTATTTAAGTTTTCTAGATTCCTGCTATGAGTGAGACCATCCGGTATTTTTCTTTTTCTTTCTGGCTTATTTCACTGAGCAGGATCCCTTCCAGCTCCATCCATGTTGCTGCAAATTGCATGGTTTATCTTTTTTAAATGCTGAGCAATATTCCATGGTGTATATGTACCACATCTTCTTAATCCAGTCATCTATTTTTGGGCATTTGGGTTGTTTCCAAAGCTTAGCTTTTGTAAGTAGTGCTGCCAAAAACATAGGGGTGCAGGTGCTCTTTGGAATTGATGTTTCTGTGTCCTTTGGGTAAATACCTAGGAGTGGAATTGCTGGATCATATGGAAGCTCTATGTTTAGTAGGTCCAGAAATCTCCACACAGCTCTCCATAGTGGTTGGACCAGTTTACACTCCCACCAGCAGTGCAGGAGAGTTCCTTTTTCTCCACAACCTCGCCAACATTTGTTGTTGCTAGTTTTTTTAATGTGTCATTATCACTAGCGTAAGATGGTATCTCATTGTAATTTTGATTTGCATTTCCCTGATTACAAGTGATGTTGAACATTTTTTCATATGCCCGTTGGCCATTTACATTTCTCTTCAGAGAAGTTTCTTTTCAGCTCTTCTGCCCATTTTTTGACTGGATTATTTTCTTTGTTGTTGTTGAGTCTCATCAGCTCTGTAGATTTTTGTGATCAGTCCTTTATCATTAGTGTTGTGTGCAAAAATGTTCTCCCAGACAGTGGGGTTTCTCTTTGTTTTGGTTATTGTCTCTTTTGCTGTGCAGAAGCTCTTTAATTTGATGTAGTCCCAGCTGTTTATCTTTGCCTTCACTATCACTGCTTTGGGTGATATGTCTGTAAAGATGTCTTTGATGCACATATCATATAGTGTTTCACCTATATTTCCTTCTATATATTTTATGGTTTCAGGTCTTATGTCTAGTTCTTTAATCCATTTTGAGTTGGTTTTTGTGCATGGTGTTAGGTAGTAGTCAAGCTTCATTCTTTTGCATGTAGCGACCCAGTTTTCCCAGCACCATTTATTGAACAAACTTTCTTTGCTCCAATGCATATTCTTTCCTCCTTTGTCAAAGATTAGTTGACCATAAATCTGTGGGTTTATTTCTGGATTTTCTATTCGATTCCATTGGTCTGTGTGTCTGTTCTTGTTCCATTACCATGCAGTTTTGATGATTATGGCTTTGTAGTATAGTTTGAAGTCTAGGAGTATGATGCCTCCATTCCCTTCTTTTTTTTTTTTCAGGAGAGCTTTGGTTATTCGGGGTTTTTGGTGATTCCATGAATTTCATCAATAATTGTTCTATTTCTTTGAAGAATGACATTGAAATTTTGATTGGAATAGCATTGAATCTGTATATTGCTTTTGGTAGGATGGCCATTTTTATAATGTTTATTCTTCCAGTCCATGAGCAGGGGGTGTCTTTCCATTTCTTTGTGTCTTCTTCTATTTCTTTTAACAGTGTTTTATAGTTCTCTTTGTATAGGTCCTTTACCTCTTTTGTTAGATTTATTCCCAAGTATTTGATTTTTTTTTGTTTCAATAATAAAAGGGATGGTTTTTTTTGATTTCTTCTTCTTCAGATTTATTGTTTGTGTATAGGAAGGCTACTGACTTTGGCGTGTTGATTTTGTATCCTGCCACTTTACTGAACTGATTGATGAGTTGAATTAGTTTTTCTGTGGAGTTTTTGGGGTTCTCTGTGTATATTATCATATCATCGTGCAAATAGTGATAGTTTGACTTCTTTTTTTCCTATTTGGATTCCTTGTATGTCTTTCTCTTGTCTTATTGCTCTGGCTAGGACTTCCAGTATTATATTGAAAAGCAGTGGTGAGAGTGGACATCCTTGTCTTGTTCCAGATCTTAATGGAAATGCTTTCAGCTTTTCATCATTGAGAATGATACTGGCTGTTGGCTTGTTATATATATGACCTTTATGATGTTGAGGTATGTTCCTTGTATCCCAAGAATTTCAAGGGCTTTTATCATGAATGGGTGTTGTACTTTGTCAAAAGCTTTCTTGGCATCTGTTGATATTATCATATGGTTTTTATATTTCTTTTTGTTAATGTGTTGGATAACGTTGATTGATATTCAGATGTTGAACCATCCTTGTGTCCCTGGAATGATACCTACTTGGTCGTGGTGAATTATCTTATGGATACATTGTTGGATTCTGATGGCTAAAATTTTATTGAGGATTTTTGCATCAGTGTTCATTAGGGAGATTGGCCTGTAGTTTTCCTTTTTTGTGTTGTCCTTGTTCGGTTTTGGTATTAGTGTAATGTTGTCTTCATAAAACGTGTTTGGTATTGTCCCTTCCTTCTCAATTTTTTGGAAGAGTTTGTGAAGGATAGGCACTAATTCGTCTCTGAATCTTTGGTAGAATTCATTTGTAAATCCATCAGGTCCTGGGCTTTTGTTTTTGGGGAGGTTTTTGATTACCATTTCAATTTCACTAATTGTAATTGGTCTGTTTAGGTGTTCTATTTCTTCTTGATCTAGCTTTGGGTGATTGTAGAGTTGTAGGAATTTGTCCGTCTCCTCTAGATTGTTGAACTTATTTCCATATAACTGTTCATAGTAGTTTCTGATTATTCTTTTGATTTCTGCTGTGTCCGTTGTGATTTCTCCTCTTTCATTTGTGATCCTGTTTATTTGTGCTTTCTCCCTTTTTTCCTTTGTGAGCCTGGCTAGGGGTTTGTCTATTTCATTTATTTTTTCGAAGAACCAGCTCTTGGTTTCATTGATCTTTTGGATTGTTTTTTTTAGTTTTGATTTTATTTATTTCTGCTTTGGTTTTTGTTATTTCTTGTGTTTTATGCTTCGAGATTAGGTTGTTTCTTTGAGTTCTTTCTTGTTTCTTGATGTGAGCCTCTATTGTTATATATTTTCCTCTTATTACTGCTTTTGCTGCATCCCATACATTTAGGAAATTGGTGTCCTTCTTATCATTCAATTCAAAGAATTTTTTAATTTCTTCTTTGATCTCATTAGTCCAGTGGTCTTCCAGTACTGTGGGTTTCAATCTCCGTGAGGTAGGAGAGTTCCTTGCCTTCTTTTTATGGTTTATTTCTAGTTTGATGCCTTCATGGTCAGAAAAGATGCTTGGTATGATTGCAATCTTGGTGTATCTGTTGATGTTTGTCTTGGGTCCCAGTATGTGATCAATCCTGGAGAATGATCCGTGTGCGCTTGAAAAAAACGTGTACTCAGATTTTTTGTGGTTTAGTGTTCTATAGATGTCTGTTAAGCCCAAGCGCTCTAGATCCTTATTTAGAGCTTTAGTGTCTTTACTTATTTTTTGTCTCGTTGATCTATCCATTGTTGATAGTGGTGTGTTGAAGTCTCCCACTATGTATGTGTTTTCTCTGATGTGTGTTTTCAAAGATGATAATAGTTGTCTGATATATTTTGGTGCTCCTTCGTTTGGTGAATATATATTAATGAGCGTTATTTTTTCTTGAAGTATTGTCCCCTTGATCATAATGTAGGGACTGTTGGGGTCTCTTTATACCCTTTTGAATTTGAAATCTGTTTTATCTGATAAAAGTATAGCTGTTCCTGCTTTCTTTTTTGGTCTATTTGCTTGTAGGATTGTTTCCCATCCTTTAACTTTGAGTCTATTTTTATCTTTTGTAGCTAAATGTGTTTCCTGGAGACAGCAAAAGGTTGGGTTTTGTTTCTTAATCCAGCCTGTGACTGTGTGTCTTTTTATTGAAGAGTTTAGTCCATTTACATTTAGAGTTAATATTGATATGTTAGCATCTGTATTTGCGATTGTGTTTGTCTTTCCTTTGATTGTATTTATTTATTCTTTTAATAACTTTTTTTTGGCCTTCTTTCATTGTTATTCATCTCTCTAAGGTTCTGGCTTTTGGACTCCTTGTAGTATTTTTTGGAGTGGGGGTTTAGTTGTAATGAAATTCCATAGTTTCTGTTTGTCTGGGAAGGTCCTTATTCTTTCTTCATAGAGGAAGGAGAGCTTTGTGGGATAGAGTATTCTTGGTTGGCATCTGTTTTCTTGGAATCTGTTGACTATGTCCCTCCACTCTCTCCTTGCCCGTAGTGTTTCTTCGGAGAAGTCTGATGTCAGCCTGATTGGTTTTCCTTTGAATGTTATCTTTTTCTTCCCTCTTGTCAGCTTCATTATTTTTTCCTTGTCTTGGATTCTTGGGAGCTTTACTATTATGTGTCTTGCTGTATTTTTCCTTTCGTCATGGAAGGTTGGTGTTCTTCTTGCTTCTTGTATATCAATTTTCAGCTCCTTCTTCACGTTTGCGAAGTTCTCTTCAATTATGTCCTTGAATATTTCCTCTGTTCCTACATCTCTCTCCTCTCCTTCTGGGATTCCTATAACTTTTATATTTCCTTTCCTCATGGAGTCAGATAGTTCCCGAAGTCTTTCTTCGGTCTTTTTCCTTCGTACTTCTCTTTCCTTTGCTGTTTTGGTTCTTTTTATTTCTGTGTCTTCGAGAGTACTTATTCATTCTTCCATTTCATCTATTCTGCTTTCATTGCTTTTCCCAGAGTTCTTTAGCGCCTCCATTAATTCTTTGATCTCCTGCATTTCTTTTGCTTCCCTCAAAAAGAAGATATTTTGTTTAAGGGAGCGACGGTGTTTGGGGAGTCCAGCTCAGTTCCCTGGGTAAATTCTGGCAGTTAAGCTATCCCCCAGACCATTACATCAAGAATTTGGGATTTGCGCAATGGTTTCATTCATTAATTCATTTCCTTCATTTATTTTTTCATATTCATATTTTTAATATTTTGAAAAGCTCCCCAGGTGATGCCATTTGTAACTAAGATTGAGAACCATTGCAATCAACCCTCCCACTTCCACTTATTTCATGGTGGGATGCGTCCTCTTGCTGGGGATTTTTGTTTTGTTTTTAGAGTCCTTCAGAACACCTTAGGAGTTCCCTAGTCACCCCTCCCCTCTCCCCTGCCTTTCCTAAGAAGGGTCTCTATGGGAATGATGAGGCAGCTGGCAGATTACTGGGTGGGGTCAGGACAATGGGGGGGCGTTGGTGGGGAGGTGGCACAGCTGTATAGGGGGGTGGGTGTGGCACAGCCAAGCCTTCCCCATGGGTGATTTTCAGCATAGTCCTGAGAAGCAGAAGGGCAGCCAAGGAAGGCTCCCTTGGGTTTGGTCTTGATGGCAGAGATAATTGAATGGAAAGTCGGGTTCCTTTTAGAAGCGGGGAAATACGCCAGACTGTGTGCTCATTGACAAACCTATACCCACCCCCGTATATAGCTGTGCCACCTCCCCACCAACGCCCCCACATTGTCCTGACCCCACCCAGTCATCTGCCAGCTGCCTCATCATTCCCATAGAGACCCTTCTTAGGAAAGGCAAGGGAGAGGGGAGGGGTGACTAGGGAACTCCTCAGGTGTTCTGAAGGACTCTAAAAACAAAACAAAAATCCCCAGCAAGAGGACGCATTCCACCGTGAAATAAGTGGAAGTGTGAGGGTTGACTGCCAAACCTTGGAAGGAGGTGTCACCAGTGGCTCAGCTCGGCAAAGGAGGGCTATGTGTCGCTCCAATCGATGGGGTGAACTCCCCACTCAAACGTGGTTGCTATGAGATGTTAGGCAGACTCCTTATATGTTTCTGCACCTCAGTTTGCTCGCCTGTCAGATGGAGGTGGTAGCAGGAGCTGTGCAAAGCATCTTGGTGAGAAATGAATAAGTTGGACCAGTGAAGTGTTTAGCATGAGCTGGGCACAGGCGACAGCCAGCCAGTAGCTGGCCTCAGATCACTTGCCCTACGGAGCTGCTCTTGTGACTTGTTCTACCCCTTTGTTGACTGGGTCTTGGGGCCACTGAGTAGATACCCCCTACCTGCCTGGGTGGAGGTGACATTCCCCTGGGGTCTCAGTGGGAGTGTGTTACTGTGTCGGGTCTCTTCAGGAGGAGCAGAGCATGTTCTCTTTGTAGCCACTTCCTTACAGTGACGTGATGTGGGTTCTCTTGGGTTATTTTAGTCTATTCTCTTATTTAAGACACGTTACCCCAAGGGTGACTCTAAAGAAAGCCTCTTAGCTACCACACACGCTCAGTTGCTGACGTGGTTGGGTGCTCAGCGTTCGGTTTTAAATCAGGAACAATAGTGCGCTGGCTTCCCAGGCTGGCGCTGGAGTCTTTCCTCTCCCGGTGCTGCCAATGCACAGTCCTAATCAGAGCAGCGATTCACTGCAGCCTGCCCGCCTTTGTCTTTAGGGCCAAGCAGATGGAAGGCGCATCCTGAGTCCCAGGTAGAAACACCAGTGGCCCGTGTTGGCTGCAAGAGCCACATTCAAAGGGTGGAGAGGTGATCCCCAGCAAAGCCCCCGACAGCGCAGCTGAGACCACATGCCTCGCTCTCGCTGAAGAGCACACCTTGTCAGAGCGTATGCTCTTGAGATCAAGTGAAAGTGGCATTGAGGTTGGCGGGAGGCATTTCTGTGTACGCTGTTTCCAAACTGCACAGGAATTAGCATCAAATCTGTAGAGGGCAGGAGACTCTTGGGGGCGAGGGGTGATTCAGAGACTGGGAGTTTTACTGTGTCCACAGGAGGGGAGTGTTGAGGGACAGTGTGAGTGGTTCAGCTGAGTCTGTGGGGACTGTGGGGTTTCACATTTCCTCTCCTCACACCCTCATCATGACTGGCCTGCTTCTGCCCAGGAGTTAAAGGCTGGTACCTTCTTAACAGCGTCATGACCTGGCAGGCAGGAACCTTGTTGGGAAGTGATTCAGCCCAGGGAATGTCTTGAAACTCTTCCCTGGAGTAACCGAGCTCAGATGCAGAGATGTCAGGGCTGGGGTGGGGGGGAGCCGACGGCGACATCTCAGTTTCCCGTTCAACTGATTCTATTGTCATAATCTCTGCACAGGCAGATGTGAGCTCTGAGCAAGGTGCTTCCTGTCCCCCGTGGCTGCACAGTGTGAAGCTCGTCAGGGATGGCTGCCTGTTTCCTGCTGTTCATCTAGGCTCACAGGAGAGACGGCAGCATGCTGGGGTCAGAACTGGGGTCCCAGGTGACCTTGTTTTCCTCCAGGCAACTCGGGGTACAGATTTTTGTTGGTCTCAATTTTGAGTTGTTGGCTGGTCCCTGTATTGGAAAAGCAGGAAGTGACTGCAGTGATAAAATACCATGAGTGCATGAGGTGACTGGTGGTCTTGTTAAAATGAAGGCCCCCCCACCCCCCCACTCTAAGGTGATGATGCCAAAAAATAAAGGCATGACCACAATGATCCTGGCTCACGTGGAATCCCTACTTACGCTGAGTATAATCTTTCTGTATAGCAACCTATGAGCCTGTTCTGGTCCGCACCCACTTACAGATGGGGAGACTGAGGTTTGTTTAAAACTACACAGGTCTGGGGGAGGACCCAGGAATCTGCATTTTGCATGCACCCTGGAGAGGCCTCAGATCGTGGCTAGAGAAAACAGTGCCTGGACCTGAGGTTCAAGACTGTATACAGGGCCTCACATGGGCCAGGTACGTATCAGGTGCTCCATCAGTACTTGATGAAGGTGTGGACGAGTGTTCTTCTTCCTACGAGTCCCTTGGGATTCTCATGGGCTCCTGCCTACTTCCCTGGGAGCATTAAGTCTTCAAACCCAGGATTGCTGCCCTAGTTCTAACAAGTTTGGTCACGTTGCCAAGAACAATTCTGCCTGGCTTTTAGGTTCTGCTCCTGGATTCCCTGCATTGTGTCCTGGTCCTCTCTTATCCTCCTTCATGCCTTCCCTGTTTCTCTAGAGCCTAGACCCTCCTTTGTTCTTTGCAGTACCTTTCTTGAGGCCAGGCTGCTGGACCCTTGCCCAGGTTGGCGTGATGCTGCTGCCCAGCCTGCTGTTCTGGGTTCTCCGTCCTGAGGTCCACTTGTCTGTTGTGATAGCACCTGCCATCTACTGCTGTTCGTTGTCAGTTTACTCCTGCTAGACTTCCAGCTCCTTCAGCTGCATCCTTTCTCTGTAGCAGCCAGTTCTCCTGAGCCTGGACACCATCTTAGCATGCCTTGCCTTGGAGCAGTGAATCAGCTCTTTCTAGATGATTACATGGTACAGATCCTAAGCCCTGGAGGGGGTGGGCTGGGGTTTAACTCCTGGCCTTTAATCAAGCCCCTGAACTCTCCCAGCTGCATTTTCCACATCTGTAGCTCAGGTGTGATGGTCCTAACTTTTCCCTATGTAGGCGAAGTGAGGATCAAATGGAATCATGCATCTGAGGGCTGGCCATCCATCTTTAAACTAGGCGTGAGTTTTATTTGCACATTATCTTGATAGTGAGTATTATGCGGCAAATTTTATTTTAAATTCGGTCCCTCAATTTTGTGCAAAGACAAAACAAAATCCACTTCTCACTCCCACTCAGGCTGATATAGCGGCAAGAGTATGAGGTTGGAAGTCATTTTCTCTCCTGACTCAGGTGTGTAACTCAGTTGTGTGACCAGCTCAACTAATCCAGTTCTGCATCTTTAAAGTGGGGTACTTGTCTTTTCTGGGTTTGTCAGGGTGATTTAGTGGCAGCGCTTGGGAAACCATCCAACATGAGCTGGACAGTAAGGTATGGGGCACATGCAGGGAGAGCTGGATACCTTCTGTACTTCTACAAATGTCTCACAACACCGCTTGGCCTCTCAAGCGAGAAACTCAGTAGAAACAGATCCACTGAATATGCCCCTTTTTTGCCTGCACAAATCACATGAGAAAACTATTTTATGAGCCATGTCACATTTTGCATGCCAGGGAATTTCTAATAAATGCATGCCACCCTCATCTTGTATATCTTGTTCTTTGCACATTTGCAATTATCTAATTGCTCATTTTAATTAGTTATTTCCTGTTTGTCTTCTACACAACCCATTTAACCCCTAAGGACAGGGGCCTCATCTGTCCACTTTGCTGCCCCATGTCCCCAGTGGGTCTCATGAACATGTGTAGCCTTCCTGAAAGTGGAGGAGATTTGAGAAGGGGTCTGGCTCAATCTCTAGTTTGTCATGGGCTTTTCTCTTCATGACTCCCAGGGATATAAAGAAATCTCCTTAGATGCTTCCCTGGTGGTATCTTGGAGAAAGGGTTGGGACTCTTCAGGTTACCTCCTTTGCGACAGTGGCTGTATTTGATGTATTGTCAGTGGTGTGTCTTACTTCAGTGCCGGTGGGAAATCCAGGCCCCACTTTGACCCCATGACTGCCTTTTGTAAGACAGAGCCAAGAACAGTGAGGTAAGAAAGAAAACTGGTGAACCTCCAAATCATCAAAGAAGACAAGATGGTTCAGGAAGGACTCTGGGTAGCTCCTGAAGGTGTACCTACTGGACCTAAGGTTGGATAGGTAGTCTTCACGCTCTTGATGTCATCTGGACTGTCTTCATTCTTTCACCCATCCCATAATTCATTTATCCACCCTTCCATGCTTACCTGCTCATATGTATATCCATCCATCCATCCATCCGTCCATCCGTCCGTCCGTCCATCCATCCATCCATCCATCCATCCATCCATCCATAGGTCTGTCCATCTCATTATTCATCCAACCACTCTTTCATCTGCCCATAGGGCCATCCATCCTCTATCCGCCGATGCATGTGTAAGATTTTAATTTGATTCTCTACTGTATGTAGAAGCTATACTAAGTATCAGCATATTATATAAGTAAATACACTATGTTAACTCTTTAATCCTCATAATGACCCCATGAAATAGGAATGAATTTGCATTCCCATGAGAAACTAAGACATGGAGATTGAGACCTCTCCTCAAGGGTATATCTATAGTGGCAGGGATGGAATTTGAACTCAGGAAGTCTGCCTCATAATCTACTTCTTCTTGTGTTGAGTTAATTAGAGTGAAGGAGAAGGAAGACTAGGTAGATGCCAGGGGTGGGAGGTGAAGTGATTGGAGGGTGGGGGTTATTGACCATATCAAGAATGTTGCACCTTCTCCTCTGAGCAGTGGGAAGTGATTGTAGAATTTTAAGCAGGAATGGGAGTGTGGGTGACATGATTAGATTTTCATTATAAAAGAAAGCCCTTTGAAGGCAGGATGTAAAATAGAGGGAAGGAAATCAGGGTGGGGCAGGATTTCTGTGTGGAGGCAGCTGTGAAGGTCTGGTGGCCTGCAGGAGTGTGGTACCAATGGAGAACTATTAAAGTCTTGGAAGGACATTCCTTCCTTGGGGTCCAAGCCAGACAATATTTCTTGCTCTTGTTCTGGTCCTTGTTGCCAAGGTTGGGTTCATGTGTGGACTCAGGTCCCAGCTGTCTATTCATCATCCTTCAGTTATACTTACTCACCCCAGTTGCTTCCCCTGGTGCTTCCACCCCCTCAATGTCTATTGATGTTTCTGTGGGGATCATGTGTCTGATTTCGGGATCATGTCATAGTGCCTGCAGGGGCTCTGACCATGCTCTGAGGCTCTGGCTCCCTCCCACATGGTGGTGGGGTAGATTGTGGGTCTGCCTCTCCACAAAAGGGATAAATCAATATCACCTATCCTTTGATCTCTAAAAGTGAAACTTAATCAAATGAGATAAGAGCCTATCTTTGGGGCAATGTAGCTTACCCTGGGCAACCACAGGTGACCCTTAGGGTTTGTAGGATTGAATGTGAGATATAGAGATGGTGTTTCTTTTCAGGGTTCCCAGGTTGGTGTCTGTGTGGGGTATGCTGGAAATTTGTGGATGAACACAGTTGAGGAAGCAGGGCTAGGGTCAGGGTTAATTTAACTGGGTTTACTGAAATGACCAAAACTTAAGGCAAATCCATAGAAGCCTGGTCTATACACAAGACAGACAAAAAAGATGTATGAATTTTGGGTGGCAGACCAGTTGGGCAGCAGCCTGTATTGATCTATTTTATTGGTGCTGGCTTGTAAAAAATATCTAGGATTGTAAGAAGGGGCCATCCTTTAATTTAGGGATTAGTAGGTTGGTGATTCAGTATTAAGGCTCAAGCTAAATGGTCTGGGTATTGGGCCAGTGTTTCAGTTCCAGTTTTCTAATTGTCATTGCTGCAAAACAAACCACCCATAAATTAATAGTATAGAACTTTCAAAAAATAATCATGGATTCTGTGGGTCAGGAGTTTCAACAGGAAACATGGAATGGTAGCTGGGGGCCTCCACTGAGAAGACCTCAAGCCTGGGGCAACTTGATAGCTGGAAGCTGGAATCATGTGGAAGCACCTGTACCTGCCTGTCTGGTGGTTGATGCTGGCTGTTGGCTAGGACCTGATAGTTGCTTTCAGCTGGTACGATCATATAGTATGGGTCTGCTTGGACTTCCTCACAGTATGGCCGGAGGCTTCCAAGAATAAGTGTCCCAAGAAAGCAGGGTGGAAATGAATGGAGTTGCACATCCTCACTTCCACAAATTCCATTAATAGAGGCAGGATAATGGGGCCGATGTCAAGGTCTTGGTCATCTCTAGATGACTTAACTCTGAAGCACATCACACATTCAGAGTCATCTTCTGAGCTCTGGATTAAGAGTCACTATCCAAATGGAACATCTTAAACAGGAACCATGGCAGCTGTTACAGTGCAGCTGAATGGCCAGTTGATGTAATTAAAAATGCTGCCAGTCACCTGAATGTTCATCTACAAATAGCAGATGACAATGTGATGGAATACCTGAATGATTTCAGAATTTCCCCTCAATGCATTGCACTCACAGCCCCTCCTGTCTTATCTCAGGACTTCATCCAGCTACTCATCCATCCGTGCAGCCATCCCCACTCCCACCCACCTAGCATGCTTATTCAGTGTCCACATGTACCATGCACTGCATGGTTACTGGGAGCAGCTGGAGGAGGAGAGCTTAGTGGACCATGGTCATACCCTCAAGAAATACATTATGTTGGCAGATACTATGGTACAAGAAGGACTGGGGGCCATGGAGAGGCTCTTTTTCTGAGGTTAAAAGCTTCATTAATGAAGCTGCATCCATTGGGTCTGGGTGCCCTTGGCTTCTGATCATCCACATGGCTTCCTCCTCTTGTCCCTCCTAGGGATTTGCAGAAAGTTCTCGCTTACTGCCAAGGTGGCAGTGCCCCAGGGGCTGGGCATTGCTGAACTGGTGACCCCCAAAGGATGTCAAAGCAACAGAGCCAACTGTCCATCCTACATAAATCAGACAAAGGGAAACAGATGTGTCTGGTGGTAGTTGCGTTTCCTTTAGTGTCCTGTTCCCTATTCCTCGCAAAGCTGTATCTTGCTGCTTGAGGCTATGTTCCCCTATATTCCTTTCAGGGGGGTCCCCTATATTCCTTTCCTAGCATCCTGCTCAGGCCCACCTCTCACATGGTGGCTGCCCCTGCATGTGCTCTGGATGGATCATTTCTGCCACTTTCATATCTGTAATTTCTTGTTGCTGTGATGAGGCAACAGGGGGATGTGGGGGCTCATGGACATGTGGAAGAGGCAGCAACCAGCAGGGGATACAAATGAATGAGGTTGAAAGCCTTACAAGGGCAGCATAGGACACCAGCCAGTGGGAATTGACACCAGTGGTTCATGCATGGACTCCAGGTGATTTAAGTTTTTTTTTTTTTTTTGAGGGGACTTTTTGGACACTATTTTAAAGTAGACACAAATTTAATTGCATTCCATTGAATCTCACTGAGGAGTGTTTTGGATTTTTAAAATTTTTTTAGCATGAAGGCATAATATTTAGCCTTACCTCCCAATCTCATCCCCTATACCCATGGTCTGGGCGCTTAGGATGGGTGGCCAGTTGGCCTAATCCAGTGTTGATTGGATAATAGATAATTCAGGATCCTGTTGTGTCTGTCCCTCAGTGCCACAGTGAATGTTCTCAGCCAGGGCATCATGTTCTTTCTGGGGACATCAGGCGTGGGGTCCAGTTTGAGAGTAGAGGCAGTAGGAATGCCTCTTGAAATACTAAGTTTCAGGTGTAATGAGGATTTATTAAGCTCCCTTTAAAAGGGCCAGTTGCATTGCCTTTTCAAACACTTAATGCTCAGAGCCTCCCTGGTGGCGCGGGGGGTCAAGCACCGCACTATAAAGCAATCCACAGCCTCTGCAGCCTCTCCCGGCCAGCCAGGGAGCAACCCACATGGCGCAGCAGACCTCTCCTGTCTCACCCTCTGCTCCCCTCATTAGCATGTTTCTGTCAGTTTGCCTGCTCTGTTCCCCACTCTGTCTCTGGTGAATCCTCTAACCCCCCACATCTCTGGCTTGTACCCCAGCTCTTGTATGCATAAATAAATAAATCTTAAAAAAAAAAAACACTTACTGCTCAGACAACCACATGCTCTCCTTGCATTTCTGAAGAGGAAAGGCAGCCTCAGAAAGGTGAAATAACTTGCTGAATGTCATACAGGCTGTAGCTTGAATAAAACCCCAGAGTTGCTAGGATCCAAGGCAAGAGCACTCCCTCCTACTCCGCATCCCCCTGTTTGGAGGAGGAGAGAGCTTTTTCATATTGAAAAGCTAACTCATGAAATGTTCATAAAACAGTACTTTCTGTTAAACATGCAAGGCAATCCCATCTTTGGCCCCTTGCAGGGGTGTCTGCAGGCGAGCCCGCTCACGCATAGCCCCATGAATGCTGTCCAGGTCTGGCTCCCCATATGGGAGCTTGGGCAGCTTGAAGGATTCTGGCAGAAATGGTTCAAGATACGGACTTTATTTTTCACAAAATCCACTGGGTTTCATCTGTGCTAAACATGGAAATGCCCCACTTCCTGTTGGCCATCTGGTTTGTCCAGAAACTTGTCTTCCTGGAAATAGCCCCACTTGCAGTAAACCTGCCTGCCTCGTTTGCTGCCATCAACAGTCAGCACGTTAGCCTTGTGCAATTCGCCCATATTTCAACAAAACCTTTACTTTCCTTGGGTGTGTTTTGCCCTGTGTGTTTGCATGTTGCAGAGGGGCTATTGTTTCCATATTTACAGCAGGCAGTGGGGCCGCAAATTAGTTTTAGTGACAGACTGAAGATAACCAGCTGTAGTTTAGGATTCAGATTTGTACTGTTACAAAAATATGTATTCACAAAACTAAAATTTCAAATTACTTCCTTCACATCTTGAAATAGTGTGCTGGGTGTTGGATATGCAGTGAAGAACTATTTCTGATTTTTAGCAAAACTGAAAATTAGCATATTCAAAAATCCTTCCTGGTGACTTAGCTTTTTACAAAATTTAAGACACAACTGTGTGTGTGTGGTGTGTGTGTTAGCAGATAACATTGTCTTCTCAATCTTTGTTCCCATGATATTGTGTTAATGGGTTTACATACACTTTTATTTCCTTTTCACTTAACAAACAGTATATTATAGTCATTTACTATTTGGTTACATAGTCTTTGTAATTATTATACTTGGTCATTTTATACACACTAGACACACAATGAACGCTTTAAAGTGTATCTGGAGTTTCCTTTGTCTTGTTGAATTATGTCTCTGATGCCTATTGAGTTACTTCTTACCTTTTCTAGAATGGGTTTACTCGGTCAAAAGATAGGGACATAACTTGATGAATATTGTCAGATGACTGTCAGGAGAATTGGACCAATTAACAACACTGTGTTTTTCTTTAAAAATTAATTCAACCCCAAGAATGTTTTTCCATGGACAGTAAGTTCTAATAGCATGTGACGTACCGTGTCCCTAAAACTGACCGTATTATCCAGACTTAGGCAACTGAAGAGCCACAGGGCTTTGAGAGGGCACAAAACCCAACAGCGTTGTCAATGCTATAGTGAAAAACAAAACAAAACAGAAAGTAGCATAAACAAAACAGAAAGTAGCATACACACACAAACAATGTGACCGGAAGTCAGCCCATGGAAGTGGGTGAGCCAGGCAGTGGCTGGTGAGTGTGTGGTAGTGGAAGGAGGTGATCTGAACTGAAGGGAAAGTGGAAAGGTGTGGCCCCCAACATACACGGTGAGCCAGGCAGCCAGAGGGTATGCAAGGTATTGAGTGTGTGTGTGTGTCCCACATGCTCTTCAGCACAATATGTCTTTCTGCATTCTCCTGGAATTTCTCATGGACGAAAATCATGCACAAGCAAACGCAAAATTCACATATGCTCAGATTGTTCCCTTATATATTAATTGTGTTGGAACAAATTCATGTTTTCAAAACATGTTATAGCAGAACTCACTGTGCCTTTTCTATTTGTATTTCCTCTTGTTTGACTGGTGTCTTAGGCTTCTGTTCAATTTGCAAACAGAAGCTGTGTTGCCAGAAGAGCATTTTTGTCTTTGTATTTAAAAATAGAATGTAGATAGGTAATTGCCTCATTTTGCTTTGTAATAAATAAGGTTTGCATCATTTTACTTTATAATAAAGAGTCCATCATTATCAGAGTCCTGTCTGCTCTGTCTATATACTTTGGAACTGAGAACAATTTGAACTACAAAATGAACTTTTAGTACTTTCTGTTTATAAGTAAAGTAGAACAAATACCCGTGCCTCTTATTTATTACTCATTTTTAAAGGAGTTCTGACTACCAGTGAATGTATTTCGATTGCCTCTCGCATATGATGATGTCCTTTGTAGTCTCAAGACACAAGTTGAGTTTTTGACTTGCTGGAAATCCTCACTTAGTCTCAATCCTCAAAATGGGATGCTTTTGGTGACCTCATAAGAGAGTGGGGAGGCTGTACCAAGAGGATGGCTGTGACTTCTCCAGTTCCCCTTGGGTGAATCAGTTTCCTCCTACCCTCTCAACCCATTATGACTTTCCTTTGACCTAATACCCTTACAACCTTCAACCTTCCTGTGGGACCTGAGGAGGGAAGGCACCATCTTTGCCCCAACAATGGGGAATTTGGTCCTCCAGGCCCTTCTGCCTTGCTCTCTGGATAAATGTAAGGTGATCTAGTCATCCTCATTATTCCATCATTCAGCTAGAGAGAAAACACTTGTGGTCCAAGAGACATCAAGGGTCACTCATTGGAATTCTCCTAGTGAAAGATAATGAAACAGTTGTGTATTTCAGCCCCTCAAAGCACTAGCCCTTCACCTGTGGTAGGGATCAGATAAGGTGCCTTCCTCTAACTTTATCAGGCTACCTTTCTGGAGTGCGGCGACTTGGACATTCTGTTACAACCAGGAATTTTTTTGGTACAAATGTGGGAAGGATTATGACTTTGATGTTGGGTCTTGACATCACTGAAGTGCCTGGTGTTTGGGGAAGCCCATCTGAGGAAACTTTGAGATCTAGTCCCTTCATGGCTGCTTCACAACTAGAGCATTTGAAATCATAGGACTGGAAGGAAACTTCCAGGAGGTTTCTCAAATTAGAATCATCTTAGTCAAGGTTTTTCTCATTTATTTTTATTTTCCAAAAAATATTTTTTTTGCATTAAATGCAACACCAACACCCTGATATCTATACTAAGAAGAGTGACTGGCTCTGAATAAATAGATTAGGAGGTGGGGAATTCACTGACACCCACTGCTCTTACCTGACTTGCCATGAGCCCTCCATGCATTTGTAGGACTTCCCAGAACACAGGCAGAAAGCCTCCCACTTCCTTTGCAAGGAGACAGTCTGCAGGTGTGAGTCATCTGAGTCCCTCAGCCATCCATCTTGACCCGCCTTTGCAGACAACCTGCTGAGCCAGTCCGGCATTTACTGAAGTCTCAGCACAGTCCAGGCCCTGGAGAGCTGTCAGTCTGTGGGTATGAGTAAGACAGAGCCTCTGTCCTGGAGGAACTCCCCTAGAAGGGGAAGCTGACAAGAAAGCTCCAAACTCAAGGATCAGCTTGAAAACCTATACCAGGAGAACTGCCAGCATCCTGCTCCAGTGCTCTATCTGCTCACCCCTTAGTGGCTTCTCTTGATCTTAGGAAACTGATGAGATCAGAATTCTAAACTTGGGTCTCAGCCTCATCTCCAGCCTACCCCACTCCCTCTCCTCATTTCAACCACATTGCCTCTATTCCTCAGATTAACTGGAGCCTTTGCACATTCTGTTCCCTCTGACTGGTGCTCTCTTGACTTCTGCCTCTCTTGCATGCCCTGGTCCAATTATTGGCACCTCTGACCACCAAGACTCAGTCAGCAACTTTTCACATGCTGCCAGGGAACCCCTGGCCTTTTGCTTATTATATATGTGCATCTTAGTTGTCATGTGTGGATTGATGACATATTTGTTTAGTTTCTACCTTCTCCACAAGACCTTCTGCTCCATGAGAGTAAGTCCCAGACTTAGGCACCTTGGCATCTCCCAAAGTGCTTAGGCTGTTAAAAGCACTCAGTAGGTATTTGTTGAACGAACAAATGAGTTCTGCTTTCCTATCAGCTCTGAGACAGTAGCCATGGCTGCCTAGAGTGTTAAATTGGAAATATTAATTACTGAGAGCTGCTGTGTTCTAGCGCCTGTGCTGAACACATTGGATTAATCTGGGCTGATTGGGGTGGGTGCTGCTATAGTTGATTAGCAATGTCTGGTTTGGAGGAGGGGAGGGTAAGAATGCAAAGGAGGGAGTTAGTTGGTGACTATTCAGAGCTTCCTGTCCACCTTGTATTTCACGATCAGTAGGAAAAACATTTTGCTTAACTCAGGTAGTTCTGTTTCACCTTCACTACCAACGCGCCCCTGTCCACATGCATATCTTGTGCAGAGCCTCATCCTGTGTGAGCTTTGGAATTGAGTTTGAGGGGCAGCAGTTTGCACACAGCACGTGCAGCTAGGAAATGAGGGGTGGGGATCCTTTTGCTGACCTGGATGTAAGGTTTGGTCCCAACATGTTGGTTCCACAGGTGATGCTTGTCATTCAAGGTGGGCAAGGCCAGGTTTGGTCTGGAAGCAGGTCTGGGAGGAGATGGGAGAATCTCTGTAGGAAACTGGGGAGGCCTGTACCCAGAAGCCAGGCATGGAGGAGACCCTGGTTGCTAGGTCCCTGTTGTGGGACCAGCTCTTCTACCTCTTCTAGAGTCAAAGAGTGGTCCTTAGAACACCCCACAGGAAGGCCCTGTGGCCTGAGCTCGTACAGGGTGACGGGAGTGCTGCAATAGGGTACTCCAGTGGGTGATCATTGGAGTGATGGGCACACAGTCTGGTCTAGTGGACACTGGGGACAATCCAGGGAGCATGAAGAAGTTTGGCAGCTGCATCCTACTCCATGTCATGGGAAAGTAACAAGCCAGGATCTCCATGTTCTTTGATTTATCAAATGTTTATTGTACCCCTACCATGTGACCAGGCTTGGGGTTCACAGTTGCAAGATACAGCCTTTACACTCAATCAGTACATAGTGTGATGGGGAGATAAATTGTTTTTTAAAGTGTATTGTTATAATACCACCCCATACCATTTTTCTGTGAATAAAAGGAAACTTGGTAAAGTTTATGTGCAGAAGACACCTAATCCTATTCCCTGGAAAATAACATTTCTATTAACATCCCTTTCTCTCTTCATGTTGCGGTATGTACTCTACATGTTTGACATAATTTTATAAATAAGGCTTCATATTCCAGTTAGCATTTCTTTCCCATCTTTTTATGGAGGGTTATGTGTGTCACATACTGCATGGTTCAGTTAATCCCATACTAAAATTTTATATCATGATATATCAGCTACAGCTCTAGTGACTTAAGGCAACAACAGTCTATTATGTCTCGTGGTTCTGTGAGAGGCCTGGTGGCCCCTTTGGTTTTATTTGGACTCATTCAGGCACATGAGGTGACTGGGCCTCTCATGTCCTCTCAGCCTCCAGTGGGTTAGAGCAGCCTCTTGGCACGAGGATCTCAGGCAGTGAAGCTTACTAGCCTTTGGAGCTGAACGAAGTCACTTCTATCACATTCTGTTGATTAAAGCAAGTCACAAGTCCAGACCTATGGGTTAGAAAATACGTTCCACCCCTTGATGGGAAGAGAGGCAAAGTCACATTGCAAAGGGGCACAGACACAGAAAAATGTGATTCATTGAGGGACATTGCTGGAGCAATCTAGGATTCCTTGAAATGAAAATCCCCCAGCTAGTTCATCACTTTTCCCACATCATTGAAGCCTGTTGGTAGATACAATTTTTGGATTGTGCACATTTCATTTTTTGCTGTTAGTCTATTTCCTTGTCATGTGTGTTGATGAGAAGAGAGGCTTTAAACTCTCTGACTCTGGAACCACCAGGAATTAATTTTTTAAACTCAAAACCCCTATCCTTCCATTGTGAAGGGAGGACCTGCTTTCCATCCATTCCTATTTAATTGCCTCAGGTACACCTACCCAACAATTCTTCCATTTGGCAATAATTTTTGATGCAATTTTTTTTTTTAAAAAAGTAGGTTGTATTTCTTAATATACTAAGGGATGTTTCTGGGATTTCTTCTAGTTCAATAGGATTTTTTCCCTGTTCCAGTACTATACTCACAATGATTGTGGCTTTAGATTGTTTTTATTATGTAATTGTGGAAGTGCCTCATTATTCTTTTTCTTTTTTTTCTCTCCAAAATCTCTCTGCTGTTTTTGTTTAATTTTCCCAAAGGTACTTGAGAATCATTTTGTAAAGTTCTAAAAATGGACCCATTGGGATTTTGAGTGTAACTGCATTACATTTATTGATTAGTTTGCTGTAATCTGACATCTTTAATATCAAGACTCTCCATCCAGAAACATTGTACATATAGTTCCATTCAGTTAAACCCTTTAAAATGTCTCAGCAGAATTTTGTGGTTTTTCTTTTCATAATATCTCAGTATTTCTTGTAAAAGTTAACCTCTGCTACTTAATCTTTTTTGGTTGCCTTTGGAATGTGCTCATTTTTCTCATTTTATCTTCTAACTGGTTGTTTAAGTTGCATAGGAAATGCATTAATTTGATATATTTTTATCGATTATAAAATGGTATAGATACTATGTAAATAGCTTGCATCGAATAAGTTAACAATTCAGAAATTAGTGAATAAAATAAAATAACAGTGGAATGACTCCATTAGTGCCTCTTCTCCATCCTACTCTTTGCCTGACAGTCAGCCGATGTTGATAATTAGGCAGTAGTTATAAACAGTGAACATTGAAGGATTCTAGTCTTTTATTCATTTGTATATGCATATTTTAACATAAGTGGGATCATACCATTATATCAAAACATATAGCTCTATTTTGATTTCTTTAATAGTTCTCCTTTGATAGATGATTGCCATTGTATCTTTCCCCTATTAGAAACAGCCCTATTATCAGAATGATTATTGCTGGGCGGAGGGTGTGTGTAGCGTTTCCCCCATGCCTTATGTAAAGTAGATTCTTGTAGACAACATAAATAGTTGGGTCATGTTTCTTTTGATCCACTCTGACATTCTCTTCCTTTTGGGTGCATTGAGACTATTGATATTCAAAGTGATTGTTGACAGAGTTGAATTAATATCTACCATTTTTGTCACTGTTTCCTACTTGTTCCCCTCAGTCTTTTTTTGTATTCTACTTTTTTCTGCCTTTTGTGATTTTAACAGCATTTTATATGTTTCCATTTTTTCTTAGCATATCAGTTTATACTCCTCCTTTTTCTATTTTTATTTTTTTAGTGGTTGCCCTAGAGTTTGCTATGTACAAATGCAAATGATACAAGTCCACTTTCAAATACCACTATACCACTTCATAGTTAGTATGGATTCCTTATAATAAAAAAAAAAATCCTAATTTCTCCCTCTCGTCCCTGCTTCACTGCTACCAAATGACATATTGTTCATATCATTTTGAACATCAACATGTTAAAAAAATAACATCAACGTCAAAATAACAATGTTATTTTTATCTGTTAGATTACATAAAAATAAGAAAAGTAAACTTTTATTTTGCCTTCATTTGTTCTTTGATTGAATTTTCTTTATGTAGCTCTGAGGGTCTGACCTGTATCATTCCCTCCTGAAGAACTTTTAACATTTCTTATGAGTTAATGTTATCTGTTATTATCTTTCATTATCTGTGGGTCTCTTAACTATATTTTATATTTGCACTTTTTTTTTTTGCTAAGACTGATTAGAGGTTTATCAATTTTATAGTTCTTCCAAAAAAAACCCCACTTTTAATTTCTTTGCTACTTTCTGTTTCTAATTTCATTTATTTATGTTACGGTCTTTGTTGTAATTTTTTTCTGTCAGCTCTGAGTTTAATTTACTTTTCTTTCTAGTTTCTTAAAGTGGAAGCTTATTTTATAAATTTCTTGTTTTCTTATATAAGCATATAGTGCTCCAAATTTCTCTCTATTTTACCTGCCTCCTACAAATTTTGATAGGTTGTATTCACTTCATTTTCATTCAATATTAAGTATTTAAAAGTTTCCTTTGCGCACTATATGACAGACAAGGGACTGATATCAAAATACAGAGAGCTTACACAACACAGCAAAAACAAAACAAACAGCCCAGTCAAAAAAATAAGCAAAAGAGGTCCTCCCCTGGTGGTGCAGCGGTTGGGCGCTGGGCTGCGAAACTGCCTGCAGCCTCTGCAGCGCCAGTTCGATCCCCGGCGACCAGCGAGGGTCCCACATGGCGTGCAGACTTCCTGCCGCACCAGCTGCTCCCATCAGCAGTGTATTTCGTTGGTCTGCCTGTTCTGTTCCCTGCCGAGGCTCTCGTGAATCCTCGTACCCTTCCGCGCTTCTGACTGTACCCAGTCCTTGTATAAATGAATAAATAAATCCCTAAAAAAAATAATAAGCAAAAGAACTAAAAAGACACTTCTCCAAGGAAGAAAGGTAAGTGTCTAACAGGTGTATGAAAAATTGTTCACCATCACTAGTTATCAGGGTAGTGCACATCAAAACCACAATGAGATACCACCTCACTCCAGTAAGAATGACCCACATTAAAAAAAAAAAAAATACTGTACCAACAAATGCTGGAGAGACTGTGGAGTTAAAGAAATCCTCTTATACTGATGGGAGGAATGTAAACTGGTTCAGCCACTATTTTAAGCTATGTGGAGTTTCCTCAGAACATTAAAATCAGAGCTGCCATATGACCCAACGATTCGATTCTATTCCTAGGAATCTACCCAAAGGACACAAAAACACTTAATTCAAAAGGAAACCTACACTCCAATTTTATTGCAGCACTATTTACAATAGCCAAGATATGGAAACAACCCAAATGCCCCCAAGTAGAACAATGGATCAAAGAGTTGTGGTATATTTATGCAATAGAGTATTACTCAGCGATCAAAAAAGACAAAGTCATGCCATTTGCAGTAACATGGGTGGAACTAGAAGGGATTATGCTAGCTGAAATTAGTCAGAAAGAAAAAGGCACATACCAGATGGCCTTACTTATATGTGGAATATAGAGAAACCAAACAAAAGGTTAAGAAAATGTCAAAACTAGCAACCTGACCATAGAACTGAGGCATATAGCAAAAGGGAGGTGGTGGTGGGGGGGGCAAAATGGGAGGGATGAATAAAAGGGTATATGGTAATGGTTCACAGATTATTACCTGTGAACAGTGGCAGGAGAACTATGGGACTACAATGATGTAGGAAAAAAAATTAATAAAAAAGAGGAAAGAAATAGGCTAGAAAATGGCCAATAAACACACACAGGCATACACTACAACTTTACTACCAGACCTTGGTCTTTATTTCATAACCAAAAACAAAGAAAAAAAAGAAACATTAAAAATACAATTTTCCTTTTCTTTTTTGACCCATGGGTTTATTTGGAAGTATGTGACTTAATTTCCAAGGAGTGAGGTTTCTAGATACAGCTAATTTGTAGTATAAATTTGTTATGGTCAGATATGACTTCTATTTTTTAAAATTTTTTAAAGTTTTGTTTTATGGCTCAGAGTCTGGTAAATGCTCCATGTGACCTTAAAAGGAATATGTATTCTGCAGTTTTTGTGTGAGGCCCTTTATAAATGTGAATTAAGTCAAGTTGATTATAACATTTTTATAGTATTTTGTATCCTTACTGATTTTTTATTTTCTCATTTTATTAATTACTAAGAATATTGTTGAAGTCTCCAACTCTAATTGTGTATCTAATTCTCCTTCCAGTTTACTCAATTTTTGTTTCAAATATTTGTCACTCTGTTGTTAAGTGCATAAACATCGTTATTTATTTCTTGGAGAATTGCCTTTTATTGTTATGGAATGTTCCTGCTTGTCTTTACTAATGTTGTTTTGATCTCCATTTTTTTCTGATATTAACATAACTACTCAAGCTTTCTTCTTATTGTTTCACAGTACATTTTCCCATTTTAATTTTACTCCATGTTTTTATATTGAAAAGTTGATTACCTACAGCATATAGTGGTAGGGATCCCGCTTTTTATACAATTTGACAATATTAGTCTTCTAAATTGATTTTTATGCCATTATATTAATGTAATTATATATAGTTGTGATAAAATATTTCATCTTGTCTGCTTCTTTCTATCTGGTACATCTGTTGTTTCATTTTTCTAGTTTTTCTCTGTTCTTCTATGTGGAAAAATTTTAAAGGTCAGCATTTCCATGATCCTCTTTAATCTCTGCATTTATTTATATTTCTTGTTTATTTTTTACAGAATTGCCATAAGGCTTGCATTAAATATTTTTATTTTTATTTTTTTATTTTTATTATTTTTTAAAGATTTATTTATTTATGCAAGCACTGGTTACAGTCAGAAGTGCAGGAGGGTGAGAGGATTCACCAGAGCCAGAGCAGGGAACAGAACAGGCAGACTGACGAAATACACTGCTTGAGGGGAGCAGCGGGCACTGCAGGAGAGGTCTGCATGCCATGTGGGACCCTCGCCAGTGGCCAGGGATCGAACCGGTCTACAGAGGCTGCTGGCAGCTTCGCAGCCCAGTGCTCAACCACTGCGCCACCAGGAAAGGCCCCATTAAATATTTTTAGCCTTTACTGTCACCTAGCTTCTTCTGACTTAGACTGCCTACATATAGTATAATATTACAATAATATATTCCTATTTCTCCCCCTTTGTCCTACTTTGTACTTTTACACAAGCCATCAACACACAATGCATAGCTGCTCCTCTTACTCTAGATAACACACTATGCTATTTCTAAGTAATTTACTTTCTTTTTTTTTTTTCACAGTTGGATGGATCATTTAATACATCAGGCATTTTATCTGAATACATTTGTTTCATGTCTTCTTAGAATTATAGTTTCTGAAGATAATACTTTACTATTTATTTTAATATAATTTGTTTATGTATATTTTATATCATCGTTCATTTTTTGTACAATGTTTGCATTCTCCTCTTAAGTGTCATCTCCATAGAATTCCCACCACCAATTCACCTGTGCACCATCACCATAGTCCCCCGTGCTCTCATTCCCCTTCCCTGTTTTGATACCTCTCCCTTCCCCATCTTCTCCCTCCCCCTCACTTGAAGAATGTCTCTGATTTATAGTTGCCTGTTAATGGGGGAGAGTGGTTGTCATTATTTTTTCCCCTGATCCCTTATTTGGTTCCCCTACATTCCTCATATAAGTGAAACCATCCAATATTTTTCTTTTTCCTTCAGACTTCTTTCTTTTTTTTTTTATTAGATAATAAATTTTATTGTTATATTCCCCATACAATTGCAGCCCCCCCATTCTGACCCCAATCCCTCCCCTCCCGCCCCCGCCCCCCTAAAAGTGTCTCTGGTTCATACTTTTTTGCTGATTTTGATTTTCACTTTCTTATAGTTATTCATTTTCCTGGTCCCTTATTTAAGTTTTCTAGATTCCTGCTATGAGTGAGACCATCCGGTATTTTTCTTTTTCTTTTTGGCTTGTTTCGCTGAGCATGATCCCTTCCAGCGCCATCCATGTTGCTGCAAATTGCATGTGTTTATCTTTTTTGAATGCTGAGTAATATTCCATGGTATATATGTACCACATCTTCTTGATCCAGTCATCTATTTTTGGGCATTTGGGTTGTTTCCAAAGCTTAGCTATTGTAAACAGTGCTGCTATAAACATAGGGGTGCAGGTGTTCTTTGGAATGGATGTTTCTGTGTCCTTTGGGTAAATTCCTAGGAGTGGAATTGCTGGATCATATGGAAGCTCTATGTTTAGTAGGTCCAGAAATCTCCGCACAGCTTTCCACAGTGGTTGGACCAGTTTGCACTCCCACCAACAGTGCAGAAGAGTTCCTTTTTCTCCACACCCTCGCCAACATTTGTTGTTGCTAGTTTTTTTAATATGTGCCATTCTCACTGGTGTGAGATGGTATCTCATGGTAGTTTTGATTTGCATTTCCCTGCTGACAAGTGATGTTGAACATTTTTTCATATGCCTGTTGGCCATTTGCATTTCCTCTTCAGAGAAGTTTCTTTTTAGCTCTTCTGCCCATTTTTTGACTGGATTATTTTCTTTGTTGTTGTTGAGTCTCATCAGCTCTTTGCAGATTTTTGTGATCAGTCCTTTATCATTAGTGTTGGGTGCAAAAATGTTCTCCCAGTTGGTGGGGTTTCTCTTTGTTTTTGTTATTGTCTCTTTTGCTGTGCAGAGCTCTTTAATTTGATGTAGTCCCAGCTGTTTATCTTTGCCTTCACTATCACTGCTTTGGGTGATGTGTCTGTAAAGATGTCTTTGATGTACAAATCACGTAGTGTTTCGCCTATATTTCCTTCTATATATTTTATGGTTTCAGGTCTTATGTCTAGTTCTTTATTCCATTTTGAGTTGATTTTTGTGTATGGTGTGAGGTAGTGGTCAAGCTTCATTCTTTTGCATGTAGCGACCCAGTTTTCCCAGCACCATTTATTGAACAAACTTTCTTTGCTCCAATGCATAGTCTTTGCTCCTTTGTCAAAGATTAGTTGACCATAAATCTGTGGGTTTATTTCTGGATTTTCTATTCGATTCCATTGGTCTGTATGTCTGTTCTTGTTCTAATACCATGCAGTTTTGATGATTATGGCTTTGTAGTATAGCTTGAAGTCTGGGAGTGTGATGCCTCTATTCCCTTCTTTTTTTTTCAGGAGAGCTTTGGCTATTCGGGGTTTTTTGTGATTCCATATGAATTTCATCAATAATTGTTCTATTTCTTTGAAGAATGACATTGAAATTTTGATTGGAATAGCATTGAATCTGTATATTGCTTTTGGAAGGATGGCCATTTTAATAATGTTCATTCTTCCATCCATGAGCAGGGGATGTCTCTCCATTTCTTTGTGTCTTCTTCTATTTCTTTTAACAGTGTTTTATAGTTTTCTTTGTATAGGTCCTTTACCTCTTTTGTTAGATTTATTCCCAAATATTTGATTTTTTTTGTTTCAATAACGAAAGGGATGGTTTTTTTGATTTCTTCTTCTTCAGATTTATTGTTTGTGTATAGGAAGGCTACTGACTTTTGTGTGTTGATTTTGTATCCTGCCACTTTACTGAACTGATTGATGAGTTGAATTAGCTTTTCTGTGGAGTTTTTGGGGTTCTCTATGTATAATATCATATCGTCTGCAAATAGTGATAGTTTGACTTCTTCTTTTCCTATTTGGATTCCTTGGATGTCTTTCTCTTGTCTTATTGCCCTGGCTAGGACTTCCAGTATTATATTGAAAAGCAGTGGTGAGAGTGGACATCCTTGTCTTGTTCCAGATCTTAATGGAATTGCTTTCAGCTTTTCACCATTGAGAATGATACTGGCTGTTGGCTTGTCATAGATGGCCTTTATGATGTTAAGGTATGTTCCTTGTATCCCAAGAATTTCAAGGGCTTTTATGATGAATGGGTGTTGCACTTTGTTGAAAGCTTTGTCAGCATCTATTGATATTATGATATGGCTTTTATATTTCTTTTTGTTGATGTGTTGGATAACGATTGATTTTCGGATGTTAAACCATCCTTGTGTCCCTGGAATGAATCCTACTTGGTCGTGGTGAATTATCTTATGGATACATTGTTGGATTCTGATGGCTAAAATTTTATTGAGGATTTTTGCATCAGTGTTCATTAGGGAGATTGGCCTGTACTTTTTCTTTTTTGTGTTGTCCTTGTTCGGTTTTGGTATTAGTGTAATGTTGGCTTCATAGAACGTGTTTGGTATTGTCCCTTCCTTCTCAATTTTTTGGAAGAGTTTGTGAAGGATAGGCACTAATTCGTCTCTGAATGTTTGGTAGAATTCATTTGTAAATCTATCAGGTCCTGGGCTTTTGTTTTTGGGGAGGTTTTTTATTACCATTTCAATTTCGCTAATTGTAATTGGTCTGTTTAGGTGTTCTATTTCTTCTTTATCTAGCTTTGGGTGATTGTAGAGTTGTAGGAATTTGTCCATCTCCTCTAGATTGTTAAACTTGTTTCCATATAACTGTTCATAGTAGTTACTGATTATTCTTTTGATTTCTGCTGTGTCCGTTGTGATTTCTCCTCTTTCATTGATGATCCTGTTTATTTGTGCTTTCTCCCTTTTTTGCTTTGTGAGCCTGGCTAGGGGTTTGTCTATTTTATTGATTTTTTCAAAGAACCAGCTCTTGGTTTCATTGATCTTTTGGATTGTTTTTTTAGTTTCAATTTCATTTAGTTCTGCTTTGGTTTTTATTATTTCTTTTCTTCTACTGGTTTTGGGGTTTTTTTGTTGTTCTTTTTCTAGATCTTTGAGCTTCGAGATTAGGTTTTTTCTTTGAGTTCTTTCTTGTTTCTTGATGTGAGTTTCTATTGCTATATATTTTCCTCTTATTACTGCTTTTGCTGCATCCCATACATTTAGGATATTGGTGTCCTCCTTGTCGTTCAATTCAAAAAATTGTTTAATTTCTTCTTTGATCTCCTCATTAGTCCAGTGGTCTTCCAGTAGTGTGGTTTTTAATCTCCATGAGGTAGGAAAGTTCCTTGCCTTCTTTTTATGGTTTATTTCTAGTTTGATGCCTTCATGGTCAGAAAAGATGGTTGATATGATTTCAATCTTGGTGTATCTGTTGATGTTTGTCTTGTGCCCCAGTATGTGATCGATCCTGGAGAATGATCCATGTGCGCTTGAGAAAAATGTGTACTCCGTTTTTTTGGGATTTAGTGTTCTATAGATGTCTGTTAAGCCCAATTGCTCTAGGTCCTTATTTAGAGCTTTGGTTTCTTTACTTATTTTTTGTCTTGTTGATCTATCCATTGTTGATAGTGGTGTGTTGAAGTCTCCCACTACGTATGTGTTTTCTCTGATGTCTGTTTTCAGAGAGGACAACAGTTGTCTGATATATTTTGGTGCTCCTTCGTTTGGTGAGTATATATTAATGAGTGTTATTTCTTCTTGAAGTATTGTCCCCTTGATCATAATGTAGTGACCATTGGGGTCTCTTTTTATCTTTTTGAGTTTGAAATCTGTTTTATCTGATATAAGTATAGCTGTTCCTGCTTTCTTTTTTGGTCCATTTGCTTGTAGGATTGTTTTCCATCCTTTAACTTTGAGCCTATTTTTATCTTTTGTAGCTAAATGTGTTTCCTGGAGACAGCAAAAGGTTGGGTTTTGTTTCTTAATCCAGGCTGCAACTGTGTGTCTTTTTATTGAAGAGTTTAGTCCATTTACATTTAGAGTTAATATTGATATGTTAACATCTGTATTTGCCATTGTGTTTGTCTTTCCTTTGATTTTATTTATTTATTCTTTTAATAACTTTTTTTTTTTTTTGGCCTTCTTTCATTATTATTCGTCCCTCTGAGGTTCTGGCTTTAGGACTCCTTGTAGTATTTTTTGGAGTGGGGGTTTAGTTGCAATGAAATTCCGGAGTTTCTGTTTGTCTGGGAAGGTCCATATTCTTTCTTCAAAGAGGAAGGAGAGCTTTGCGGGATAGAGTATTCTTGGTTGGCATCTGTTTTCTTGGAGTCTGTTGACTATGTCCCTCCACTCTCTCCTTGCCCGTAGTGTTTCTTCGGAGAAGTCTGATGTCAGCCTGATTGGCTTTCCTTTGAATGTTATCTGTTTCTTCCCTCTTGCCAGCTTCATTATTTTTTCCTTGTCCTGGATTCTTGGGAGGTTTACTATTATGTGTCTTGCTGTATTTTTCCTTTCGTCGTGGAAGTTTGGTGTTCTTCTTGCTTCTTGTATATCAATTTTCAGCTCCTTCTTCACTTTTGGGAAGTTCTCTTCAATTATCTCTTTGAATATTTTCTCTGTTCCTACTTCTCTCTCCTCTCCTTCTGGTATTCCTATAACTCTTATATTTCCTTTCCTCATGGAGACAGATAGTTCCCGAAGTCTTTCTTCATTCTTTTTCCTTCGTACTTCTGTTTCCTTTTCTGTTTTGGTTCTTTTTATTTCTGTGTCTTCAAGAGTACTTATTCGTTCTTCCATTTCATCAATTCTGCTTTCATTGCTTTGCCCAGAATTCTTTAGTTCTTCCATTAATTCTTTGATCTCCTGCATTTCTTTTACTTCCCTCTTTAGGGACTCAATTTCATTCTTCTGATCGTTGATTATTTTTCCCTTATCATTGTTTTCCTTTATGACTTCTGTCAGTTTTTTAATCACGGCAATTTTAAATTCTCTTTCTGGAAGGCTCAGAAGTTCTTCCAATTTACTGTCGTTGCAATCTGGGGGCCGGTTTTCTTTTTGTGGTGTGCTTTTTCTCTGGAGAGTTGCTAGGTTGCGTGTGGTTCTTCTCTTCCCTACTGTCTGTTTTCTAATTTGCCGTATGCGTTGGGACACTGTGTTGTTGGGACTGGCCGGCATCTTGGGTGGGCTTCTCTGCTCCCCTCTGGTTCCTCCAGGAGTCATCTGTCAGTTTCAAGCAGTCTTTACTGGAGAAAGGTCCCTGTTCTAAAATGCCGATGTGGGGACACACTCCCCTGTGCGCCTGGTCTGCCCCAGTGGTGGGTTCCTGCTCCCCCTCTGGGCTTGGACTGCAGGCCAGAGGGGGTCTGGCGTGGGCGAACTTCCCCCGCTCACCTCTGTCTCCTGAGGAAGCCTTCTGCAGGTAGTCTTTACTGAAGAAATGTCCCTATTCTATAATGGTGATGTGGGGCACACTCCCTGCGCGTCTGGTCTCAGGCACACTCTTCTGCGCGCTTGGTCTGCCCCGGCTGTGGGTGCTCGCTCTCCCTGTGGGCTCAGACTACTTGTTCGGAAGGGGCCCGGAGTGGGCTAACTCCCCAGCTGGCCACTAGCTCCTTCAGGAGCCTGTGCTGGCTTCAAGTCGCTAGGTGGCGCCAGAGATCTCTCCTAGAGCCCTTGGGGAGCTGATTTTCCACCCCGTGGGACAGGGAGCAGAGCGGGGATGGTAGGGTACACCTCAACGGCTTTGGGGTGCTGTGTGTGCCTTGTGCCCCACCGTCGTGGGGAACCCACACCCCTAATTCCGTGCCCCGGGTCTCCGTTCCAAAGCCCTCAGTTCCAGGATGCGGGCTGTAGCCCAGATCAGTGGCGCGGGAATGGCGCCTTTTGAATCCCGCTCCCCTGCCTGGGCGCCTGGTTCCTGCTCACTCAGTGAGGGCCTCTGTGCGTCTCCCCGCAAGCCTAGGTCGCAGGCGCGCGGACCTGGGCAGCTGCGATCCGGTCCGGATCCGCGTTTGCTTTTCAATCGCACTGCTTTTCAGCGCGATCCGCACCGCTTTTCCGCGCAATCCCGATCCGCGTCCGCTTTTCCAGCGCGCAGCTTTCCGTGCAAGCTTACCAGTGTCCCGGGGCTGTGTGCTGGTGCTGGTCTCCTCCTGGGGGGCGGGGCTCTCTTTAATGGCGCCTGGAGCTCACCTCCGCGGCGGATCCTGCAGGGTTCGCCACAGCTCCCGTTCACGGGGTGTGGTGGCTGAAATAGTTCCTTTCCACTCACAGTCCCGGTTGCTGCGTCCTTTGTTCTTGTTGGCCGTTTTGGTTTGTTGTTTCCCTCCTCTGTGGGCGGGGGAGGGGAGCAGGGTTCTGCGCTTCCCTCCCTTCTAGTCCTCTTTTATGGCCACTTTCTTCTTCGGGTAGTTTGCTGGGGTCACCCGTTTATCTTTAGTGTCCCAGTTCTCACTGGGACCTGCCGCTTTTCCTCCCTATTAACTTTTTTTAATGGGAGATCTTACTCGCAGCGTCTCCTCGCCGCCATGTTGCTCCGCCCCCTCCAGTAATTTACTTTCAATATGAAACCATGGGTTAGGATTAAAATAGTGGGAAAATATACTGTGAAATAATACAGTGCTTTAGAGCACTTTATGCTAAAAAAAAGTTTTAATTTCATTTTGATTTATCCCACATTCAGTGTTCTTTATTATTTTTCTGTAGATCCAAGGTTCTGTCTGGTATTATATACCTTCTGTTGAACAACTTGCTTTGACATTTTGTGTTGATCAGGTGTGCTGTGATGAATTCCCTTAGTTTTTGCCTGAGAAATCCTTAATCATTTTGAAAGATTTTTTTTCCGCTATATTTTTGCTTTAAGATATCAAGTTCTTGATTGACAATTTTTTCTCTGCTCTCTTTCAAGAAGTTATTTCACCCTGTGCCATCGATCGTGATTTTTGAAAGGATTCTGATGCAATTCTAATAAATACATCTGTTTTTTTTTTCCTTTTACTACTCTTTATATTTTAAGCTTCTTCTGAGTTACTTTTGCTGATATTTATATTATTTTGTAGTGTGCATTTCATTCAGTATTTCAAACTTCTCAACATGCTGGGATGCATGATATTTCATGTGTTTAATTTATGTCTATGTTCTCATTTTATTTGCAATTTATTTTATTTATACTTTCTCTATTTCTCCTTCAATAGCATTTACCAGGAATTTATTATTTTTTTTTGCCTTGCCTCAAAGTAAGTTCCCATAATGTATTGTTTTTGTTTGCTTCTCATTACCTTTCCTATATGTTGGTTAGGTATTATCTTAGTGGTAATATGGGGCTACCATTAGCATCTTAAGTTTATAGCAATCTATTGAATTGATACCAGGTTATCTTCAACAGCATATATTATGTTCCTCCCCCCATACTTCCATTTCTGTTGTTATTATCCTGGATTCTATATTATATATTCTATACCCTTAGCATGCATTTATTATTATTGCTTTAGACATTTGTCTTAAATCATGTAAGAAACAAGCAAGTACTTATAAGCAAAAAAAGACAGTAATAGTGGTTTTTATACTTACCTATAGTATTATCTTTTCTGGAGTACTTCATTTCTTCATATGGCTTCAACTTACTCTCTAGTGTCCTTTAATTTCTCCAGAAGCAACTCCTGTTATCATTTATTGTAGGGGAGGTCAGTTGGTGATATAGTACCTCAGGGGTTGTCATAATTTCTTTATTTTTGAAGGACGATAGTTTTGCCAGATACAAAATTCTTGGTTGACATTTTCTTCCCTTCCAGTGCTTTCACTATATGATTTCACTGCCCTGTGTTCTTCATAGTTTCATGAGAAATCAACTGTTAATCTTATTTGAGTTTTCCTTGTGTGTGACAAGTTTCTCTTTTAACTACTTTTAAGATTCTCTCTGTCTTTTGACTGTTTTATTGTAATTTGTCTCAGTGTATCTTTTTTTGAAAATTAATTTATTTTTAATTGAGCTAATATTAGGATAACCCTATTTAGATATCACCATCATAGTGTATCCACCACCAAGTCACCCATAATCCACCATAATAGTCCACTGTGCTTCTTTCTTTGTTCTTACTCCTCCTTCTCCTTTACCTCCACTTTGAGCTTATCTTCAGTGGAATTTGTTGAGATTCTCGACCTTGTGGACATACTATTTCATCAGACTTCAAAGTTTGGCCATGATTTCTTTAAATATTCTCTATATCCTGTTCTCTACTTCTCATCTCTCATTATGTGTGCTGTTACTTTTGGTGGTGTCCCATTTATCTCTTATGCTCTGTTTATTTTTCTTCATGCTTCTTGGACTGAATAATTTAATTTGAATAGTCTTCAGATTTGCTGATTCTTTCTTCTATTTGCTTACATCTTCAGTTGAAACTCTGTAGTGAATTTGTCATTAAATATCCTGTACTTTTCAGCTCTGAACTGTGTTTTCTTTTAATAATTTTTTCTCTGTATTGATAGTTTCTATTTGCTGAGAAATTGTTATGCCAACTGACTTTAATTCTTTGTCTATGGTTTCGTTGCTCTGAATTTATTTAAGCCAACTGATTGAAAACCTTTATCTAAGTCCAGTGTCTGTCCTTCCTTAGGGACAGTTTCTATGATTTTTCTCTTATATCTTCTTTCTTTCTTATTTTTTTTGTTAAAATATGGAAAGTTTGGGTATTATAATGTAATAATTCTAAAAACCATATTCTATCCCCCTCATCCAGATATGTTACTGTGGCTTTTTGTGGGCAATTGCTGTTTGCTTAGAGACTTTCGTAATGTCAGTATTCTTTGTCACATTAGTCTCTGTAACTTCGGCTTCTTTAGCCTATCTTAAGCTCATTGTGATAGATTTTCTTGTATGCCAGGAAAAATAAAGACTGGAAAGGACAGACAACTAAAGAAAAGAAAGCAAAAAAGTAAAGGAGGGTAGCAGGGAGGAAAAAGGCTATCCTTCACACAATTTTCATTAGATTATGCGCTGGACATTCCATCAGTGCTTTGCCAGGACATTTACAGCTCTTCTTTAGTCTTCATTTCTCTGCTCAGTCTAAGCCTGAACATCAGCTATTGGTGAAAGCTTAGGGTCACTTCAGATCTTTTCTGAGCAAGCATCTTTCTCTGGTTGTGTGCATAGCTGTCTAAATTTCCCAGCACAGGCATTTTTTTTTTTTTGAAGCAACATTGACATAACATTATTTAGGTTTTGGGTGTACAGCCTTTTCATCCAACAATATATGCTATATTATGTTTACCATTGGAATTCTAGTTTCCATCCATCACCATACAACAGCCCCTTTACCTCTTTCCCCTCTTTACCTACTTCCCCACCTCTTTCCCCCTTCCCCTCTGATGACCACAGTTTTGTTCCTATGACTTAAAGGTTGGTTTTAGCTCATTCATTTGTTTTGTTTCTTTACCACATGTGAGTGAAATCATACAGAGTTTGTGTTTCTCAGTCTGACTTACTTCTTTAAGCACAGTGCCCTCTAGTTCCATCCATATTGTTGCAATGGGCATGATTTATTATTTTTTTTAAATAGTTGAGTGGTGTTCCCCTGTGTAGATATACCACACTTTCTTTAATCATTTGTTGATGGGCATTTAAGTTGTTTCCAACTCTTGGCTGTTATGAATGATGCTGCCCTGAACATGGGGTGCTTGTAACTCTTCAAAGTAGTGTTTTTGTATTCTTTGGATAGATATCCAGAAGTGGGATGACTACATCACATGGAATTTCTCTTAATGTTCTGAGGAACCTCCATACTGCTTTCCATAATGGTTGCATCCCCTTACATTCCTATCAGCAGATAAAGTCATTTTGAATGTCTTCATTTCTGGATGAAACTCTCCAACTTTCCTTCCTAGGCTGTGGTGCATCTATTGTTTTTCCCAAGTGTACTCTTTTGCTCCAGTTGGCAGCAGATTGTTCATTTGCCTTACATTGTTTTGAAAGAATGAGTCTGTGTAACCATTTTTCCAGTGCAAGTCAGTCTCAAGTTTAATAAAACAAAAGCAAGTGCTTATGTCAGTCCTGCAGGTAGCCCGTAGACAAATGAGAACAAAACAGCTCTTTGATGATAAGGTCTGCTTGCTCCCTCCAGAATCAAGGACCAGCGCACCACATAGGGAATGTGGGCTGGCATAATCAAGACTGCTGCTGTGCTGGGAGGGGCTGGGGAAGGGATAAATAAAAGGGACAAAAAGCTTCCTGACTATTTTTAAGTTGTTTTTCTTGATTCAGTGATTGTTTGGTTGCTATCAACTTTGTTTTCCAGAATTCTGAAGAGTTGACTTGGACATTTTTACTTGGTTTTGATTTGTTTCTGTGTAGGTACAGGCCCTTGGAGCTGCCTGCCCTGCCATTTTTGCTCTTCATCTTAAGAATTGAATTTTGGATGTCATTGAGTTCAGTATTTTTTTCCTATTTTCTAGTCTATGACTAATTTTAATTTGTTTCTATTTCTTTTCTTATTTTTTTTTTATAAATTTTACTGTTATATTCCCCATACAATTGCAGCCCCCCCCATTCTGACCCTAATCCCTCCCCTCCCACCCCCGCCCCCCTAAAAGTGTCTCTGGTTCATAGTTTTTTGTTGATTTTGATTTTCACTTTCTTATAGTTATTCATTTTCCTGGTCCCTTATTTAAGTTTTCTAGATTCCTGCTATGAGTGAGACCATCCGGTATTTTTCTTTTTCTTTTTGGCTCATTTCGCTGAGCATGATCCCTTCCAGTGCCATCCATGTTGCTGCAAATTGCATGTGTTTATCTTTTTTGAATGCTGAGTAATATTCCATGGTATATATGTACCACATCTTCTTGATCCAGTCATCTATTTTTGGGCATTTGGGTTGTTTCCAAAGCTTAGCTATTGTAAACAGTGCTGCTATAAACATAGGGGTGCAGGTGTTCTTTGGAATGGATGTTTCTGTGTCCTTTGGGTAAATTCCTAGGAGTGGAATTGCTGGATCATATGGAAGCTCTATGTTTAGTAGGTCCAGAAATCTCCATACAGCTTTCCACAGTGGTTGGACCAGTTTGCACTCCCACCAACAGTGCAGAAGAGTTCCTTTTTCTCCACACCCTCGCCAACATTTGTTGTTGCTGGCTTTTTTAATATGTGCCATTCTCACTGGTGTAAGATGGTATCTCATGGTAGTTTTGATTTGCATTTCCCTGATGACAAGTGATGTTGAACATTTTTTCATATGCCTGTTGGCCATTTGTATTTCCTCTTCAGAGAAGTTTCTTTTAAGCTCTTCTGCCCATTTTTTGACTGGATTATTTTCTTTGTTGTTGTTGAGTCTCATCAGCTCTTTGCAGATTTTTGTGATCAGTCCTTTATCATTAGTGTTGGGTGCAAAAATGTTCTCCCAGTTGGTGGGGTTTCTCTTTGTTTTTGTTATTGTCTCTTTTGCTGTGCAGAAGCTCTTTAATTTGATGTAGTCCCAGCTGTTTATCTTTGCCTTCACTATCACTGCTTTGGGTGATGTGTCTGTAAAGAGGTCTTTGATGTGCAAATCACGTAGTGTTTCGCCTATATTTCCTTCTATATATTTTATGGTTTCAGGTCTTATGTCTAGTTCTTTAATCCATTTTGAGTTGATTTTTGTGTATGGTGTGAGGTGGTGGTCAAGCTTCATTCTTTTGCATGTAGCGACCCAGTTTTCCCAGCACCATTTATTGAACAAACTTTCTTTGCTCCAATGCATATTCTTTGCTCCTTTGTCAAAGATTAGTTGACCATAAATCTGTGGGTTTATTTCTGGATTTTCTATTCGATTCCATTGGTCTGTATGTCTGTTCTTGTTCCAATACCATGCAGTTTTGATGATTATGGCTTTGTAGTATAGTTTGAAGTCTGGGAGTGTGATGCCTCCATTCCCTTCTTTTTTTTTCAGGAGAGCTTTGGCTATTCGGGGTTTTTTGTGATTCCATATGAATTTCATCAATAATTGTTCTATTTCTTTGAAGAATGACATTGAAATTTTGATTGGAATAGCATTGAATCTGTATATTGCTTTTGGAAGGATGGCCATTTTAATAATGTTTATTCTTCCAATCCATGAGCAGGGGATGTCTCTCCATTTCTTTGTGTCTTCTTCTATTTCTTTTAACAGTGTTTTATAGTTTTCTTTGTATAGGTCCTTTACCTCTTTTGTTAGATTTATTCCCAAATATTTGATTTTTTTTGTTTCAATAACAAAAGGGATGGTCTTTTTGATTTCTTCTTCTTCAGATTTATTGTTTGTGTATAGGAAGGCTACTGACTTTTGCGTGTTGATTTTGTATCCTGCCACTTTACTGAACTGATTGATGAGTTGAATTAGCTTTTCTGTGGAGTTTTTGGGGTTCTCTATGTATATGATCATATCATCTGCAAATAGTGATAGTTTGACTTCTTCTTTTCCTATTTGGATTCCTTGGATGTCTTTCTCTTGTCTTATTGCCCTGGCTAGGACTTCCAGTATTATATTGAAAAGCAATGGTGAGAGTGGACATCCTTGTCTTGTTCCAGATCTTAATGGAATTGCTTTCAGCTTTTCACCATTGAGAATGATACTGGCTGTTGGTTGTCATAGATGGCCTTTATGATGTTGAGGTATGTTCCTTGTATCCCAAGAATTTCAAGGGCTTTTATCATGAATGGGTGTTGCACTTTGTCGAAAGCTTTCTCAGCATCTATTGATATTATCATATGGTTTTTATATTTCTTTTTGTTGATGTGTTGGATAACGTTGATTGATTTTCGGATGTTAAACCATCCTTGTGCCCCTGGAATGAATCCAACTTGGTCGTGGTGAATTATCTTATGGATACATTGTTGGATTCTGATAGCTAAAATTTTATTGAGGATTTTTGCATCAGTGTTCATTAGGGAGATTGGCCTGTAGTTTTCCTTTTTTGTGTTGTCCTTGTTCGGTTTTGGTATTAGTGTAATGTTGGCTTCATAAAACGTGTTTGGTATTGTCCCTTCCTTCTCAATTTTTTGGAAGAGTTTGTGAAGGATAGGCACTAATTCGTCTCTGAATGTTTGGTAGAATTCATTTGTAAATCCATCAGGTCCTGGGCTTTTGTTTTTGGGTAGGTTTTTTTATTACCATTTCAATTTCGCTAATTGTAATTGGTCTGTTTAGGTGTTCTAATTCTTCTTTATCTAGCTTTGGGTGATTGTAGAGTTGTAGGAATTTGTCCATCTCCTCTAGATTGTTAAACTTGTTTCCATATAACTGTTCATAGTAGTTACTGATTATTCTTTTGATTTCTGCTGTGTCCGTTGTGATTTCTCCTCTTTCATTGATGATCCTGTTTATTTGTGCTTTCTCCCTTTTTTCCTTTGTGAGCCTGGCTAGGGGTTTGTCTATTTTATTGATTTTTTTCAAAGAACCAGCTCTTGGTTTCATTGATCTTTTGGATTGTTTTTTTAGTTTCAATTTCATTTATTTCTGCTTTGGTTTTTATTATTTCTTTTCTTCTACTGGTTTTGGGTTTTTTTTTGTTGTTCTTTTTCTAGATTTTTGAGCTTCGAGATTAGGTTGTTTCTTTGCGTTCTTTCTTGTTTCTTGATGTGAGCTTCTATTGCTATATATTTTCCTCTTATTACTGCTTTTGCTGCATCCCATACATTTAGGATATTGGTGTCCTCCTTGTCGTTCAATTCAAAAAATTGTTTAATTTCTTCTTTGATCTCCTCATTAGTCCAGTGGTCTTCCAGTAGTGTGGTTTTTAATCTCCATGAGGTAGGAAAGTTCCTTGCCTTCTTTTTATGGTTTATTTCTAGTTTGATGCCTTCATGGTCAGAAAAGATGGTTGATATGATTTCAATCTTGGTGTATCTGTTGATGTTTGTCTTGTGCCCCAGTATGTGATCGATCCTGGAGAATGATCCGTGTGCGCTTGAGAAAAATGTGTACTCCGTTTTTTGGGGGTTTAGTGTTCTATAGATGTCTGTTAAGCCTAATTGCTCTAGGTCCTTATTTAGAGCTTTGGTTTATTTACTTTTTTTTTGTCTTGTTGATCTATCCATTGTTGATAGTGGTGTGTTGAAGTCTCCCACTACGTATGTGTTTTCTCTGATGTCTGTTTTCAGAGAGGACAACAGTTGTCTGATATATTTTGGTGCTCCTTCATTTGGTGAGTATATGTTAATGAGTGTTATTTCTTCTTGAAGTATTGTCCCCTTGATCATAATGTAGTGACCATTGGGGTCTCTTTTTATCTTTTTGAGTTTGAAATCTGTTTTATCTGATATAAGTATAGCTGTTCCTGCTTTCTTTTTTGGTCCATTTGCTTGTAGGATTGTTTTCCATCCTTTAACTTTGAGCCTATTTTTATCTTTTGTAGCTAAATGTGTTTCCTGGAGACAGCAAAAGGTTGGGTTTTGTTTCTTAATCCAGGCTGCAACTGTGTGTCTTTTTATTGAAGAGTTTAGTCCATTTACATTTAGAGTTAATATTGATATGTTAACATCTGTATTTGCCATTGTGTTTGTCTTTCCTTTGATTTTATTTATTCTTTTAATAACTTTTTTTTTTTTTGGCCTTCTTTCATTGTTATTCGTCCCTCTGAGGTTCTGGCTTTAGGACTCCTTGTAGTATTTTTTGGAGTGGGGGTTTAGTTGCAATGAAATTTCGGAGTTTCTGTTTGTCTGGGAAGGTCCATATTCTTTCTTCAAAGAGGAAGGAGAGCTTTGCGGGATAGAGTATTCTTGGTTGGCATCTGTTTTCTTGGAGTCTGTTGACTATGTCCCTCCACTCTCTCCTTGCCCGTAGTGTTTCTTCGGAGAAGTCTGATGTCAGCCTGATTGGTTTTCCTTTGAATGTTATCTGTTTCTTCCCTCTTGCCAGCTTCATTATTTTTTCCTTGTCCTGGATTCTTGGGAGCTTTACTATTATGTGTCTTGCTGTATTTTTCCTTTCGTCATGGAAGTTTGGTGTTCTTCTTGCTTCTTGTATATCAATTTTCAGCTCCTTCTTCACTTTTGGGAAGTTCTCTTCAATTATCTCTTTGAATATTTTCTCTGTTCCTACATCTCTCTCCTCTCCTTCTGGTATTCCTATAACTCTTATATTTCCTTTCCTCATGGAGTCAGAGAGTTCCCGAAGTCTTTCTTCGGTCTTTTTCCTTCGTACTTCTCTTTCCTTTTCTGTTTTGGTTCTTTTTATTTCTGTGTCTTCAAGATTACTTATTCGTTCTTCCATTTCATCTATTCTGCTTTCATTACTTTTCCCAGAATTCTTTAGTTCTTCTATTAATTCTTTGATCTCCTGCATTTCTTTTACTTCCCTCTTTAGGGACTCAATTTCTTTCTTCTGACCATTGTTTTCCCTCTCTAGGGACTCAATTGCATTCTTCTGATCGTTGATTATTTTTCCCTTATCATTGTTTTCCTTTATGACTTCTGTCAGTTTTTTAATCACGGCAATTTTAAATTCTCTTTCTGGAAGGCTCAGAAATTCTTCCAAGTTATTGTCTTTGCAATCTGGGGGCTGGCTTTCTTTTTGTGGTGTGCTTTTTCTCTGGAGAGTTGCTAGGTTGCATGTGGTTCTTCTCCTCCCTACTGTCTGTTTTCTAATTTGCCGTATGCGTTGGGACACTGTGTTGTTGGGACTGGCCGGCATCTTGGGTGGGCTTCTCTGTTCCCCTCTGGTTCTTCCAGGAGTCATCTGTCAGTTTCAAGCAGCCTTTACTGGAGAAGGGTCCCTGTTCTAAAGTGCCGATGTGGGGACACACTCCCCTGTGCGCCTGGTCTGCCCCGGCGGTGGGTTCCTGTTCCCCTCTGGGCTTGGACTGCAGGCCAGAGGGGGTCTGGCGTGGGCGAATTCCCCCGCTCACCTCTGGCTCCTGAGGAAGCCTTCTGCAGGTAGTCTTTACTGAAGAAATGTCCCTGTTCTAAAATGGTGATGTGGGACACTCTCCCTGCGCGTCTGGTCTCAGGCACACTCTTTTGCGCGCCTGGTCTGCCCCGGCTGTGGGTGCTCGCTCTCCCTGTGGGCTCAGACTACTTGTTCGGAAGGGGCCTGGTGTGGGCTAACTCCCCAGCTGGCCACTAGCTCCTTCAGTAGCCTGTGCTGGGGTCAAGTAGCTAGGTGGCGCCAGAGATCTCTCCTAGAGCCCTTGGGGAGCTGATTTTCCACCCCGTGGGACAGGGAGCAGAGCGGGGATGGTAGGGTACACCTCAACGGCTTTGGGGTGCTGTGTCTGCCTTGTGCCCCACCGTCGTGGGGAACTCACGCCCCTAATTTCGTGCCCCGGGTCTCAGTTCCAAAGCCCTCAGTTCCAGGACGCGGGCTATAGCCCAGATCAGTGGCGCGGGAATGGCGCCTTTTGAATCCCGCTCCCCTGCCTGGGCGCCTTGTTCCTGCTCACTCAGGGAGGGCCTCCGCCGTCTCCCCGCAAGCCTAGGTAGCAGGCGCGGGGACCTGGGCAGCTGCGATCCGGTCCGGATCCGTGCCGCTTTCCGCGCAAGCTTACCGGGCGGCTGGCGCTGTGTGCTGGTGCTGGTCTCCTCCTGGGGGGCGGGGCTCTCTTTAATGGCGCCTGGAGCTCACCTCCGTGGCGGATCCTACAGGGTTCGCCTCAGCTCCCGTTCACGGGGTGTGGTGGCTGAAATAGTTCCTTTCCACTCACAGTCCCACTTGCTGTGTCCGTTTTTCTTGTTGGCCGTTTTTGTTTGTTGTTTCCCTCCTCTCTGCTGGTCGGAGAGTGCCGCCTCTGTGGGCGGGGGAGGGGAGCAGGGTTCTGCGCTTCCCTCCCTTCTGGTCCTCTTTTATGGCCACTTTCTTCTTCGGGCAGTTTGCTGGAGTCGTCCGTTTATCTTCCGTGTCCCAGTTCTCACTGGGACCTGCCGCTTTTCCTCCCTATTAACTTTTTTTAATGGGAGATCTTACTCGCAGCATCTCCTCGCCGCCATGTTGCTCCGCCCCCCTCTATTTCTTTTCTAACAATTGTTTTTATTTTCATGTTCATGAATAATTTTGCTATTTTTTTTTTTCTTCTTTTCCCCCAAGAGTGTCTTTTTTGTTACTGGTTACTCAGGGTTAATGTTTGATCCTTTTCTTCCTCCCACTTCTCTCCCTCTCTTCTTCCTGTATCGTAATTACTTTGACATGTGCATGTACTCATTTTTTGATTAAAAAAATATTGTGTATTCCAGTGAGAATGGCACATATTAAAAAAACTAGCAACAACAAATGTTGGCGAGGATGTGGAGAAAAAGGAACCCTCCTGCACTGTTGGTGGGAGTGCAATCTGGTCCAACCACTATGGAGAGCTGTGTGGAGATTTCTTGACCTACTAAACATAGAGCTTCCATAGGATCCAGCAATTCCACTCCTAGGTATTTACCCAAAGGACACAGAAACATCAATTCCAAAGAGCACCTGCACCCCTATGTTTTTGGCAGCACTACTTATAAAAGCTAAGCTTTGGAAACAACACAAATGCCCAAAAATAGATGACTGGATCAAGAAGATGTGGTACATATACACCATGGAATATTACTCAGCATTCAAAAAAGATAAACACATGCAATTTGCAGCAACATGGATGGCGCTGGAAGGGATCCTGCTCAGCGAAATAAGCCAGAAAGAAAAAGAAAAATACCAGATGGTCTCACCATAGCAGGAATCTAGAAAACTTAAATAAGGGACCAGGAAAATGAATAACTATAAGAAAGTGAAAATCAAAACCAACAAACAACTATGACCCAGAGACACTCTATAAAGGGTGGGGGGCGGGGAGGGGAGGAATTGGGGTCAAAATAAGGGTGTTGCAATTGTATGGGGAATATAAAAATAAAATTTATTTTAAAAAAAAGAAAAAAAATATTGTGTATTTCCCCCCCTTTTAGCTGATGGATACTTAAGGTCATTTTTTTTTTTTTTTTAATTTGTAAGTGGCATGTATTTAGAGGACTATACAGTATCTTCTTTTTGGCATTCAGTAGGACTTTTCCTCGGAAACTTTAGTGTTTAATCAATATTTACACCTGTTCAATGAGTGGTTTTCTTTAAGTTTTGTAGAATCTATTTTCTTTAAAGATTATGTAATTAAAAGTTTGTGTTTATACAAATGCGGTATTTACTATACTGACCGTCACATGTATATATTCCGATTCTTTATGTCCATGTTTTCCTTCTGCATGATCTAAATCTGAGACAATTGTCAGTGTTCATTTTGAATTGTTCCTATCAATTTTCTGTTGAATTTTTAAAGCTTTTTTTTTTTTGATCTGTTATTCAATAAGGAAAAGTTCACAACTATTATGCATTTAGTGAATATTGTCAATTTAGTGAAATCTCCCTTTTCTATTTAATGCATTTTGCACCTTAATTTTACTTGGATAGTCTTTACAAAATTTGAACCTCCCTGATAGATCTTTTCTACTCTTTCAATTTTTATCACTCAATGAATAAGTATATAATCCGTACTTTAATTTGTTAAGTTTTATGATTATTGTTACAGTTACATGTTTTTCCTTTTAGTTTCAGTATAAGTCACTATTGCACTTAAAAAAAAAACTTTTGAAATAATTATGTATTTTCAGAAGGTATGTAGTATATGGGTTTGCCATATATCCCTTAACCAGTTTTCATGGTTATCTGCATCTTACACCACATACATTAATCAAAACTAGGAACTAACATTGGTGCTGTACTGGGAACTAAACTACAGACTTTACTGGGCTCTTGCAGTGCTTTCCATGAGTATCCTTTTCTGAATCAGAATCCGATCCAGAGTGCCACATTGTATTCAGTCATTCCTTGCCTCAGTCTCCCCTTATCCCAGACCATATCAACATACAGTCCTTCCTAGCATTTTCTGACCTTGACATTTGTCATGAGTACTGGTGAAGTATTTTATTGATCGTCCTTTAATTTGAGTTTGTCTGATATTTCCTCTTGAGAATATGGCTTGGGGGAATGATATCATACAGAGGAAGTATCCGTCTCAGTGAATCATGTTGGTGCATACATGACATCAACACTATTATTCATGGGAGGTGATCACAGATGCCTGCCAGCTTTCTCCTCTGCACAGCTACTTTTTCTCATTTTGCATATTCTGTTCATAAGAAAGGAATCATTAAGTCCAAACATGCAGGGAGGAGGAATTAAGCTCCACTTCCTGAATGGAGGGTATCAATTGATGGGCTTTAAAAACTACCACAGTAGTTAGTAAATATGCTACCGGGTACTTTGAGGCTATGCCAATATCCTATTTTCACTTTAAAGTTTCATCCACTAATTTTAGCATCTATCTGTGCATCTTTCCCAGAATAATTAAGACTGGTATTCAAATGGTGATTTCTCCATGTCCCTTATTCTTTTTACATTTATTATTTGGAATTTTTTTGGTGAGGAATATTTGTCTTTTCTCCCCCATTTGTTATTTACCACAGAGTCAGCAAACTCTTTTTGTAGTGGACCAAATATTTTAGACTCTGAGGGTCATATGGTCTCTTATCACACAACTAACTCTACTCTTGTAGTGTGCAACAGCCATACATAATACACAAATGAATGGGTATTGGCATATTCCAATAATTATTTTTTTAAGATTTATTTTTATTTATTTATGCATACAAGAACTGGGGTATAGGCCAGAGGTGCCAGGGGTGAGAGGACTCACCAGAGACAGAGTAGGGAGCAACACAAGCAGATCTAGTGAAATACACTGCTGAGAGGAGCAGCGGGCAAGACAGGAGAGGTCTGCTGTGCCATGTGGGTTAGTTAGCTCCCTGGCCAGGGATGAAACTCATGCCGCAGTGGCTTAATACCACTGAGATAGCTTAATACCAGATAGCTTAATACCACTGAGACTAACCCCTGTGCCAGCAGGGAGGCCCTAAGTCTTTATTTTTATTATATATTTTTAAAGATTTTTATTTATTTATGCATACATGAGCTGGGGTACAGGCCAGAGATATGGGAAGTGAGAGGTTTCACCAGAAACAGAGTGGGAAACAGAACAGGCAGACTGACGGAAATATACTGCTGAGGGGAGGAGCAGGTGAGACAGGAGAGGTCTGCCTCACCATATGCGTTTCTCCCTGGTCGGCCAAGGATTGAACTCATGCTGCAGAGGCTAAGGACTGCTTCATAGTGTGATGCTCAACCCCTTGCGCCACCAGGGAGGCCCAATCTTTATTTTTAAAGTGGGCATCAGATCAGTTTTTGCTTGTAGGCCAACTTCTGATAATTACTCACATAGTTATATCAAATGAACTCATGGATATTCACTTTATTCTTTGGGTCACATGGGGCATTTCAATTTTTTACTCAAATTGTTCCAACTCTGACACTCGTGAGCTCTTTCAGTTGGCTCCTTTGACATATCTCCATCATTTGGGGATGACTTACTTATTTTTGGAACACTTCCTTTTTTCTGGTGCTGCAAGATCCTTCGGGCTCATTTTTCAAATGGGTACTTTCTAGATTTGTCCCTTAACACAGGTGTCTTCCATCTTCCTTCATTTGAAGGTCCGCTGGACTGGTTTTAGAATTCTTAGTTTAATAATTTTTTTTTCAATCGGTGTTCTGCATTTAATGTTCTCTAAAGTCGACCTGATTCTACCCCCCTCCCCACCACTCTTCTGGGACATTGGGGCATCACAGTGGGGAGTTTAATTTTTCTTTTGAAATTAACAAGTCTTACAAGAATAGAAATAAGTTTGATTTATTTTCATCCTCTGCTTCACCATGGAGATTTTTTTTTACCTGCAGACTCAAGATACACAGATTTTTTTTCTCTTACAACTTATTGGAGTTCTTATCGCATCTTGGCTTTTTCATTTTGCTGGACTTACATTGGTTGGGTCTCTGGTAAATCTCCTGGGTATCTGTTCTCATTTTCCTGAATTTTTTTTTAAACATCTCTGTGTCTTTCTCTTTCGAATTCTTGGAGAGCTTTTCATGTATGTTGTCTGCATCACTGATTTGATTTTCTGTGTCGATTCTGTCTTTTGCTGGTTCCAGTGGGAATTTCACATCTTTCCTTGGGTTTTTCTTTGTTTTTTTTTAATAACCTTTCTTATGCAAATGAGCTTTCCTTTCAGTTTCCTTTTTAATCTATTGGTTTCATTTCATCATTTGTCTTTAAAAAGAGGAGGTCAAATGTTTGGAGTCTTTGAAACCAGAAATGCCATCCAAAATTGTGCAGTAGTCCTTCTCATAGTATGATTTTACTGAAAATTTAGCTATGATCCTGTCTTGATACATTTTAGAAAATTTTATAAAATGCCAGGCAACAATATTGTGCTTACCGTATTTTGTCTGCGTGTTCTTAATCCAAGAGAGCTCTCTCTGGTTTAGTGTTTCCCAAGAGAGTGGATATGGGACTTCAAGTCCCCCAAATCTCCTCATCACCCTCATGCTAAGTTCCCCATTCAGACCCTCACCTGGAGGCAAGCTTGAATGGCAAAGCTCTAAGCTGCGTTTCTCGGGGTGACAATGATTTTCCTACTGTGCTTGCCTGAACTGAGCAGGTAACACCTGTTCTGGCTGCCTTATCTGACCAGATAACCGGCAGCAGTTACAGTCTTCTAGACCTGAAACTGCTCTACCTAGTTGCTCTCAGCACCCGTCTTTATCCTTGTGGGGGACTGTATTTCCCACGTTGTAATGATGCAGACTCTTCAGGGAGTTGTCCCAGGATGTTGAAGCAGCTGAAGGGGAGGGACACCCACGTAGCTTATAATGGGGCCCAGGAGAGTCATTCAGGAGACTGCTCCTAGTGTATGTTAAGGTGCTACAGGGATACTGTCTGCCTCAGCTAGACTGGGCCCCCTGCAGAGAGTGGGTGAGGATGCAGTGTGGTCATTAGAAGTGTGAGGTCTGGAGCCAAGAGCATTGGACTAGGTCTTAGGTCTCTGCTGCTTGTCAGGGAGACCTTGTCTCCTTGGCCAGGGGCCTCACTCTGGGTGCCTTAGTTTTATCCTTTATGGAAAAAAAAAGTCTTGTTGGGCTAATCTGAACATTCAGTGAACACACACACAATATATACTTTTGATTCTTGAACAAGGAATTATGGAAATTGCCCCCCCCAACATACTTAGCATGAAAAACTATGTATAACTTTGACTCCTTAAAACTTACCTACTAATAGTCTGATGTTGACCAGAAGCCTTACCTTATGCGTCTCTCTACGCATTTTTTGTGTGTTTTATGTATTATGTACTATAATCTTACAATAACATAAGGTAGAGAAGAGAAAACATTATTAAGAAAATCATAAATAAGAGCAAATACAGTGACAGCATTGTACTGCAGTTATTGAATAAAGAGTGGGCACATCAGTGGACCTGCCTAGTCCCCACCCATGCTGTCCAAGGGTCAGCTGAACAGTTAATTTATTGGGAACTCATCCATCCGTTGCTGGTGCTGAGTAGAGATCCATCCGTTGCTGGTGCTGAGTAGAGTGCTGGATGAATGTTAGGAGGTGGTGATGTTACTTGGTTAGCCTGCAGTGCATGTCAAGGAGGCTGTCACTTTGCTTGGAAATACCTTTCAGTGATCAAAATGCTCTCCATCTCTGAAGGCCTACTCCTGTCTCAGCTTCAATTTTTCTTTCTCATTGAAAGCATCCTACCTGTCCTGTTTGAAGTAGCCCCAGCACCTCTGCTACTGTTTCTCTTCCCCACCTGAGCATGTTACTGTTTGTTCCCCATCAGCCCTGCTGGCTGCCTATGTGGTCAGTGTCATGTCTCGTGCCTTTTATGCTGACATTCACTGACTTGTAGACTGTCTACTTCCATGTAGCCACATCTTTCTTCATTGCTTGTCTCTGCATGTTGCTGGTCTACAGCGTTGGCACTTTGCTGGGCCCTGCCTTGTTTTGCGTGCTTCCTGCTGCTGTGAAGCCAGGTGCTAAGAACTTGGCCTCAGGTGTCAGGCAAACTAGGGTTTCTACTCCTGGCATATCACCTACTGACTGTGTGAGAGAAACTTACCTGAGCCCACCTGCAAGATCAAGGGTGAGCATAATGACCAGCTGAAAGCCTGGGTCCAAAGGCAAAATCTGACACCTCCTAACCTCACAGTTCCTGGGATTTAGCATGTATCAGGAATGGCTACTGTCATCATCGCTATTCCTAGTGAGGTGGCCAGCCACTGGTCCCTGCATCCGTGCATCAGAATTTCCCTATGTCCACCTGCAGTAGGTTAGCATCTCATATTAACCGGGATCACAGGGAGTAAAGATTAGCTAATGATTTGGTCAAACTCTAAGGAATAGCTCAGAGTCTCAGATTGCTTATCTTTGAAAAAAGAAGCTGGCATGTGTGTGAGCCCACAAATTTTAACACCAGCCCAAGTTTGTTAGTACAGGGACAAGGAAGAGAATTGATAAATGCTTGCTCAGGTAATGCACGGGGCCGTGCAGGTAGGCTGGGGGTACAAGGGGGCAGGTGCCAGTACCAGAGGACCCACGTCTCTGTTTTTAATAGGTTTGATGAAGTTGGGGGAGCTTACAGGGGAGAAAAGGATTTCCCAGAAAGAGTGTTCCATTTTTATGCAGTTCTAAATATCGCCAGCCTTTGTATTAACAGAACACATAAGAATTCTGGTTCTGTTGAGATTTTCCCAAGAAGAGAAAAGACTGTCAGAAAACCTACACAGAGATGTGAGGAAGGAGATTAGGGCCCAGGAGATGGTAGATTCAAAGTATGAGGGACTATGTGGGAGCCAGCTGTTTTCTGAGCAAGTGGAGGCATTTTGGTCTTTCAGAAAAAGCAGTCGACTTTCTGAACTTGAAGGCAATGTTCACTGTATTTTCAAAATGTTTAGACCATGGAGGAGATAATGTATATAAAAGCACTTTTGTTAGCTGAAGTTTCATGCACATCAGAGCAACCCCACTTATCTCCTTGTTGTGCCTTGTGGTGCTCAAGATACTTTCCCCATATCTTGTTCCTGCTCCCAATAACTCTGCATGTAGCTGCTGCTACTATTAGCTCTACTTTACAGATGGGGACACTGAGGTTCAGAGAGACTGACTGACTTCCCCAGGGTCATATGCATAAGAGTTACTGAGACAACATTGCCCCTGCCTCCCAGGCTCTTAGGGATGATGACATTAATGCTGTTGGTCATTGTTTTTGGTTTAATTTAAGTAGACACCCTTGTTAAGCCACCCTGTGGCTTTGTGGTTGGGACCAGAGGTGGAAGCTGGCATTTCTGTCCCCTATAAAGCCACTTATGTCTCTGTGACTCAGTTTGCTAGTAATTTGGTGGGAAGAAACTATCTCTCCCTCTAGTGGGTCTTCACATAGTGTGTGGATACTGCACCCTTGCTGACTCTCCAGCTTCTCGAGCGGTCCTGTTCTGTGTTATCTTCCACACCTGGAAGGACTTGTCTAAGTAGTTGGACTCATTCTTCTTTCAGAATGGAGTTGATTATCCCAAGGCAGGGTCCTATTCTGTTTAGATAGCACTAAGGTTTGTGCAAGATGAAGTGACCTTTACTGTGGAATGCAAAACTGCTTATTTGTGTATGCTCCACAACCACTCTATGAAGTAGGGCTGCTATTTCCTCTTGCTGTATGAGTCATCTGAGGTCCAAAGAGGTTTAGTAATTTGCTCAAGAGCACATGATAAAAAACATAGCAGATTTAAACCAGATAGTCTTGCTCTATAGCTTGTGCCATTAAATAGTATACTAAGCTCATTTGATGACTAAGTGCCATCCATCCATTCACCTTTCCATTCCTGAACTCACCTCTCTACCCACCCTTTCACCTATTACTCATCCATTCAGTTAACTTTCCATGTATCCATCATCCATCCACCCACTCATCCTATGACCCACCCCTCTGATCATCCACCCATTTATCTACCCACTCATCCTACTATCCACCCATCTGTTCATCCATCCATCTGTCATTCATTTATCATCCATCCATCCATCCATCCATCCATCCATTCATTCACCCACCCACCCCTTTATTCATTATATTGGCTATTTTTCTCACATGGTTTTTGCATCATTCTGGGGAAGAAGTTTCTCCATTCTGGCAGCCAAGCTTGTGCTTTCCTCGATATCAACACAAATCCCTTAACTCCCAAGAAATATCTGGACTTATTTCTAACATTCCTAGGTTGGTGTTCTCAGGAATAGTGCTATTTTAGGTTGTGCCAGGTTACTTGTTTATTTTCTCCCTGTAAGCCTTCAGAGGGTTTCTCCCTACAAAGTTCTACAAATATGCAAAGCTGCAGACTCTTCCAGAAACAGTGGCTTTCTGAAGCATTTTCACAAATTAAAACTCAATTAGCCCCATTCCTTGAAGTAAGATTTGAATTTGGATTAGTTTAGCATTATTTTACCTTTTTAAGCTGTTATGCAGTCTATGTGATATATCTAAAAATTATGTAATAAATCTAAAACAGATGTTCCCAGAGCATTTTATAAAGAAGTGAAATTTAATAGAAATAGAACAATTTGATTTGAGATAAGTTAATTAGAATTGTCTGTGAAGAAGCAGTATCATTAAGAGACAGTATGGCTTACCTACTCCTAAGTGTAAAACAATGAAAGTCATTTAATTATTTTGCATAGTCTCCATTGTTTATAATCCAATTGGAAAAAATCTTGCTTTTCAGTTTTATTTACGTTTTTATTATGGAAAAATTCAGACATGTAAACATAAACCATAAACAGTTATATAGTGAACTCTCATGCACCCATTACCCATCTTCAACAATTATTAGTTATAATTGTACTCATTTCTCTCATTACTTTACATAAGTTTCAAGGATATTTTTTTCACCACTTAATTTCATTGGGTCAAAATTCCATTCTTGAAAAGTACGTTATGTTGACGTGGAAATATAATACAATTTTGAATATAAGTAGCTTACTTTGACTCTATATGGCTGACTCTTTACTGAAATATAGCTCTTTTTGGGGGAAGGAGGATATTGGAAATTTTCTGTTATTTTTAATTTAAAAAATTCTAAATCTGCAATAAAGTTGAAAGAATAATAAATGAGCCATCACATTTACTTCTCCATAAATCTGTTATTAGGATCAGTACTGGCATTTTCCTAAGTGTGAGGTTTTCTGACCTGTGAAGGTACATGGACACTAGCACATGGTTTGAGAACCAGACACACAGAGAGTCAGTTCTCCCTCTGCCCTATCTTAGCCGTGCATTGTAGGCATATTGCATCATACTCAGTATCTTCATCTATCAAATAGGAATACTAGTAATATACACCCCATGGGCTTATGCAAGACACATTATAGGCTCTCAGCTGATGAGTGACATATCTCCTTACTTCCAAATAGCAACTGGAGGAGCTGAATGGAGCAGGGGGTGGGGGTGTTGGGCTTTGCAGATTCAAGTCATTTTTTAAATAGGGAAGATTTTTGCAGATGAGATAGTTGGTATCATCTAGAATATAGGTCTGGAGTGAGAGTGGTTTAAACCCCAATTCTGCACTTATCAGCATGGAGCAGGAGTGAGTGACTCAATGTATCTGGGCCCATTTCCTCACTGTAAAATGGGAAGACCACATGTGGTGGTGGTGAGGAGAAAATTAAATGGGAGAGTGTATGCCCAGCATAGTAGTGCCTGCTCCCAGCTGCCCAGAGTGTTCCTCTTTTCACTATGATTCTAAGTCAGGATATATGGTAGCACAGTGCCTACCATATCCATGCTCAATAAATGTTACTATTATAATAAATGCTGAAAAACCCTCACTGAATTGTTCTTTGAATGTCTGATTCTACTTTGGTGCAATAAAAACAATAAAGGTCTTTCATGAAAGCTCAGAAGGCTATATCGAGCAAGTGTCAACTTTGGACAGACAGGTGCATGTCACCAGCTGGGCTGGGCATCACACATCGCCGTGGAGATAACCTGGGCCCTTGGTTCCCTCCTGATGTACTAGAACGAACCAGCTTCTAGAATGCTGGAAGTGTGTGCTTCTGAAGGGCTTGCCCATGGCCAGGCCGGATGCCTCTACCCAGAGGGCTGGTGCTGTTCTGTTGCCTGGGACTGGTATGCTTTTTTCCTCCTGCTCTCTCTTCTGACTTTCTCTTCTTCCCTTCCAGGTTGAAAGGATTGTAGACAAGAGGAAGAACAAGAAAGGAAAGTGGGAGTATCTTATCCGATGGAAAGGCTACGGGAGCACAGAGGACACTTGGGAGCCGGAACACCATCTGTTGCACTGTGAGGAGTTTATCGATGAGTTCAATGGGCTGCACGTGTCCAAGGACAAGAGGGTCAAGTCTGGGAAGCCAGCCAGTGCTTCCAAGCTCCTGCGTGACAGCCGAGGCGCGCCAGTGGAGAAACTCTCGCACAGGCCTTCAGAATCTGGCAAGAGCAAAGGGACTTCCCATAAACGGAAGCGGATCACTCCCTCCCTGTCCAGACCCAAGAAAGGGTACTCAGCCAAGCCCCCTCCTGGAGGCGATCGGGCCACCAAGACAGTGTCTTACAGGACTACCCCCAGTGGCTTACAAATAATGCCCCTGAAAAAGGCTCAGAATGGGCTGGAAAATGGGGATGCTGGTTCTGAGAAGGACGAGAGGCATTTTGGAAACGGGTCCCATCAGCCGGGTTTGGATTTGAATGACCACGTTGGTGAGCAAGACCTCGGTGAATGTGACGTCAATCACACGGCGCTGGCAGAGAACGGGCTTGGTATGTGGCTTGTGTTTCTCTTGCGTTTGCCTCTGGTGCTGGCAGACCAGCATCAGAGCTTTGCATGTAGCTTTGGGGAGTCACCAGACCCCACCCACCCCATTAATGGCTCTTAGCCAGGCAGCGACTCGCCTTTGTCTCTCTCAAGTAGGGCCATGTGGATTTGGTGAGGCGTCCATAGTGGTTACAGGCACTCCGTATGTGGGGAGGAGGCACTGATGTTCCAGAGCCCAGGCCTGTAATGGTGGAACATTCCGGACTGAACTTGATGACACGCCTGGCCACGGTGACCACTCTAGGGCCCTGACTCGTGTCCCAGAGGGTAGATGTCTGTCTGGGACAGAGTGACCTCATAGAGCCCCTGCTTTCTACTTCATCATGCCCCCTGGGATATAAGCTAGAGAGGTGGGGTCTGGGTTGGGGTCTGCTGCTTATTCTCAAGTCCTCCTTCAGACAGCATTCTCCAAACATTAGGCTAGACTCTTGCCTTTCACTTAATTTCTATAGTAGGTCCTAATGTGACTCTGAACCCCCTCCTCTGTGTTTTCTTTTGATTTGTACCTTCTTACTCCCTCTTGGAGGCAACACAGCAGAGATGATAGAATTCCCTCCTCTCACCAAGTCCCTGCAGGTAAAGTTAAGGAAAGAGGAAGCCATGATCCAGGGAATTCACACTTGCAAACCTGATGTTTCCTCAGCAGTCACATTGCTTCTTGACTGAGTTCCTGGTGGCTTGAGCCTTCCAGGCTAGCCATCTGCACCCCTTACATGTGTGCCCCCATATCTCAGATACCTATGTGTCTTTGTGGTGGCGTTTTACCTTTAGCTGCCAGAGCCTCAGCCTCATGCTTTAAGAATAGGCCAGAGATGCCCTGGATGGAACCAGACTGTGTGTGGGAAGAGGGGTGCTGGCGTGCAGGTGGGGCAGCCTGGAGGAATTCACAGAAGGATGGGCTGATGGGGGGGCATGCATGGGGAACCAGTGATTTCAGGGTCCAGAGTGTGTGGAGCGTTCCTGGCAGGGCAGGGAGTGATGTCTTTAGGGATTCTTGCTGGGGAATCTGAGCAATCACTTTTGAGGTTCCTCTTTCTCCAGAGAGAGAAATTTCACCCAAACAGGATTTATTTAGCAGTCTGCCCTAGATTGACTCACGTTTCCGTCTGGGGATCCCTGATGCTGACATGACTCTGCCTGCTAACATCTATAAAAACTGTTTGTTTTAAAAATTCGTCTCTCGGGGAGGAGTGGGCTTGTGTAAACGAGGCCTGGCACACACATCCGTGTCTGATGTTCCCGTGACAGCTGCGGGCGGTGGAGGAATTCCCGTCTTGGGAAGGGTGCCGGCGAGGAGAGCTTTGGGGGCTCCTTGGGTGCAGGCTCAGGAAGCTGGGCACGATTCCCTGCATCCTGCTGGAGCAGCCCCAAGAGGGAGGGAGAACCACGGGGGAGGATGCTTGGCTGCACGGCAGCGTGAAGGGGAGGAGCCAGACTTGCAAGAGCAGTGGAGACAAAGGTTCCCCTCTTGTTCCATGCAGCTTTCCTGAATGAGGTAGAGCTCCATCGTTGGGCCTCATCCATGCCTCCTGCTGTGTAATTTGGCCATGGGGTGTGGTACCCTAGGACTAGGAGAAATAGGCTGGGCCAAGAGTTCTGGGAGCAGTGGTAATGCCCAGAGTTAACTCCAGAAGCTTCTCTACTCCTTTCTTGTCTCTGCTCTCTGGCTTCTCATTTCTACCCCCTTGTTGACTGTCCTCTAGACCACTTGGGTCCCTTCCTGGATGGAGAGGAAAAAGCTGCCCACCTCTATTTTGTTCTGTTTTGGGTGTTCTGTTTTGGGTGTTTCACATCCCATAGTATTTATTGCTGTCTTTGACATTCCCTATAAGGTGAAAACAACATCTTCAAGTTTGACTGTGTAAGATATTCTGGCACCCCGTAAAAATGCAGATGCCATAAATCTGGTTTATTAAGACTGGGATGGAACCTGAAGATGAGTTTTTGAATAAGAACCTTGGGGTCTCTGACACATTTGAGAGAGGCTTTGTGGCAAAATGGGGGTAGCAGTTATGTCAATTTAACATTAATTCAGCACTTCGTTTTGGAGCACTTCCTCAGGGTCAGCCACCATGCTGGGTGCGTGGAGTAGAGTCATGAGAAGATAGGTGAGGATTGTTGCCCCTGAAACTAGTCTATTCTCTAGTGAGTCAGGAGTGGCTCTTGCTAGGCCAGTGTTGACAGAATCCCGAGGCTGGCTCATTGAAGGAGTAATATGGTTGTGTACATAGTAGGCCTTGACCGTGTATCATCTGTGATCTCTGAGTGATAAATGCCTTAATCACTGTCAATCTTTAACACTCTAGTTAGAACTAGCATATTATCTAGTTGGTTGGTAACTGGGGGGCAGAAAAGACTGGGACCCTTGAGAGAGAGCTTTGTTGTTCCTGACACAGAAGGGGTTTTATGGGTCCAGAAATTGCCAGCTCCACTTAATCTTTCAACCAGAGAGAAGCCTCATTAAAGCCAGACCTTATGCCCTTGCCGTGACCATTTCCAACCAAGGATCCAGTACACATTGGCATGTGGGTGAGCCAGCGGGCTTTTCGGCACAAAGGAGCACTCATCTTTGTCTAGCGGAAGGGGAGGGGAAAATCCTGGCGATGCATTCCTGGCATTTGTTTTGCGGGTGGGCTGTTGCTTTTTGTATGATTTTAACTTCTCTTTGATGAATTCAGGTTCTACATACAGAGAAGCAACTTACGTAACACGTTACTCATTTGCTGCTGCCTTCCCTGATCTGTGCTGTGGGAACAAATGCTAAATCGGGGCTCCAGCGGGTGGTGTTTTGGTTTCAGACTGCATTCCCCCAGCACTGTTTGTGAGGCATGTGCAGCAGCTCAGTACTGCTCCTGCTTCTGATTCTTCTCCCGTAATGACAAATGGCCCTGTGGTCCGGGGACCATCTGCCTCAGCATCCCTTGGGGAGCTTGTTAAAAATGGACTCCGCCCCCATTGAATGAATTGGGATCTCAGGGGGCAGGGTGCGGGTTATGCATTTTAAATGCTGAATTTTAACATCCATGGGTGTTTCCAGTTCTTCCCGTGGCTGTGGTTGATGGTCAGCGATGGTTCATAGGTCCATTTGTTAAGGTCCAAAGTTCCTCCTTGGGCTTTAAGCTTCTAAGTGGGAATGTGGTTGGCTCCTTCAAAGGCATAATAACTCTAACCTGACAATTTCTCCTCCTTGATGATGAACTTTCTACTGGGCATCTTTTTTCTTTCTAGAACAGACTGGTTCCATCTGTGTGGAGAAGCTGCTGGACTAGCTCACCTCTCCTGTGGCCTGGTCCTGGAGAACTGGTTAGCCCTGTCTTGTCTAGATGGGCCAAAGCTTTGCTACTTGACAGATTCAGATGTGCCCTTTACCTGTGTGAACACTCCTTCGGGCGGTTGCACATCACACAAACACCCGCCCAGCGTTCTCTAAATTCCCACAAAGCCAGTGGCTTGCATTGCTGATGCTGGTCCCGTGCTGATGCTGATGTGTCCCCATCTCTTTAAATCTTGGGAGTCATTTCCCTTCCATCTGATGGCTGGTGTCTGTCGCCCAGCCCTGCGTCTCGGGCTCTGCTTGATCAGTGTTTTCAGGATTGCAGCTGCCGTGGAAGGCGTCGTCCCGCAGGGCAGTGCCACATGTGCTGCATTGATCCTTTAGTATTTCCTCGGCCTCCATGTCTGTAGCATTCATATGTCTCTTCCTAGTCACTCCTTCCTGATTCTTCTTTGCCCCTTTATTGATCATAACGGAGTAAGCGTGTTTGAAAGCACTTGAGAAACCAAGCACACTCTGGGGAGCCACTGTGACTCGGAGGAGCCTTGGGCTTGCAAACACAGCGCTGCATCAGATCTGCCCCTTCTTAAAACACAGTTGGCACCCCAGACCCTAGAGGTTCTGATTCAGGAGGTGTGGTGGAGAGCTTGCGAATCCTTTTCTCTCACAAGCTCCCAGCTGCTGCCGCTGGCCCAGAGACTGTATTCAGAACCACTGCAACTCGAGACTGATGAACACCAGGATGGTTGAGTTGATCATGCTGTGCCAGTGGGCAGTGTTGGGAGGGTGCAGGTGCTTTTGCTCTGGACCTTGAGTTTGCTCACTAGAGTTTGCAAGTTGAACTTTGGGAGATGAGAGTTGTATCCTGGGATTGTTTGAGTGGGGGAGCCCCTGGGGATGAGACCTGGGGTTTATTACAAAGTGCCCTCTGGCAACCTTGGTAGTCCTGAGATGTAGCTGTCATCCTTCCTGTCAATCAAAGGAGGAGAGTAGGGCTACAGTGCTCAAGTTGGGACTAGGAGAGAATTCCAGGTCATTCAACTCCAGCTGATCCCTAAAGGACATCCTGGTTGACTTGCAGGGAGGACTAGGGGTGCCTATGTCCTGGCTCCTGACCAAACAGGCACTGGTTGGAGACGGGGGTCTGATGGGGCAAGGAGCCCTCTCCTTGGCCTCAACCTCGTTGCTTCTTAATGGAGGGATCTAATCTAAGGATTTAACTCCTATTAACTCTTTGCCTTTCAATGTGCAAATCTGGATGAAATAGTAGATCACTAGAAAAATACAGTTTAACAGATTCAAGGACTAGAAAATCTGAATAGAGCAACAACTGTTAACAAAAGGATTAAACCAGTCATCACTAAGCTCTCCGAATAAGCAGAAAGAAGTCACACAAAGCCCAGACAAGGTGACCAAACATTCTAGAACAGCTGATCCCTCTCTTCTCCCGGGGGTGGCCCAGAGCAGGAAAGGAGGTGACACGCTTAAGTCCTTGGCGAGGTCTATATAACCTGGATTTCCAACCCAGACAAGGAGATGAGCAGCAAGGAGAATTACAGATCAGTTTCACTTATAAATTTAGTGGTCCAGAGTAACCCTCCTGGGCCCCCATTATGGTTTCCTTCATACTTCCTCAAGTTTGTGACTGATCCTGAAACTTCTCACTCCATGCCCTGAACTTGACCCCAGCTCATGACCTTTATACTCATCACTGTTTCTCAAGGTAGCAGGGGGAGTTGGCTGGGACAGCCGAGTGTCAGGGGCCACAGGCTGTGTGGAAGGTGTCTCATGGGCCTCTTGTCAAGGAAGCTATCCCTCTCCCTGGACATGGTTTTGTGTTTTTTTTTAAGATTTACTTACTTATGTATACAAGAACTGGGGTGCAGGCCAGAGTGTGGGGGGTGAGAGGATTCACCAGAGACAGAGTGGGGAACAGAACAGGCAGACTGATTGAAATACACTGCTGAGGGGAGCAGTAGGGGAGTCAGGAGAGGTCTGCTGCGCCATGTGGGTAGCTCCCTGGCTGGAGATCAAACTCGTGCTGCAGTGGCTGTGGGTAGCTTCATAGTTTTGAGACTTAACCCCTTGCGCCACCAAGGAGGCCCCATGGCTGTTCTTTTAACACACTTCAAACACCCACTCCCAGGCCAATGAACTCTGATCAACCTTTTTATTTTTTATTTTTTCAAACCAGGTTATTTTCCAAGCCATTAACAACAACAGAAGCCTAAGGGGCTCTTCTGTTTTGTCTTTCAAAGCTTGGCAAGTGAGCGAGTGCCCCAGTGAACCAAGTTACAACCTTTTTATGTGGTGACCTGAAGACCCATCCAACTTGGCCACCGCCTAGGAGTGAAAATTGCCAAGCTGGGGTGGAAAATCTGACAGTCCTCTCAACCATGGCAAGTCCAAGGGGGGAGATCGGGTCTCCCCCCTGGCATCCCAATCCTGGATTTGATTTTAGCATCCAGAAGAGGCTGATTATTTTCTTTGCCATCTCAGATATTGTTCTCCTCTCTTATCTACCTAAAAAAAAAGGCCTTAGGAGCTGTTTCCAAGTGGCCCACTCACTGAAGGTGAACCAAGAAGTAGGGTGGAGAGTGTGGAAGAGCCACCACATCCCAGGTGCCAGCACTAAGGCCTGTGGTCTGCAGAGAGTCTCAAAATGGTAGTAAAGGTCAGGGTTTTTGCTAGTGAAAGGGTTCCCCTCCCCATTGGGTGGAGCTTTTCCTCCTGCCCCCACTGTCCGCACACACAGGTAGCCTCCATCAGTGATGCTGACGATGGTGCTTGGTTGTGGTGGGAGCAGCGGCCCCTGTGGACTGAGCTCCAGCTGCAGGCACAGCCTCACTCTTTGTGTTTGTGTTTGACCTGCTGGCTACTGTTTAACCCCTTGCTGGTTCTCTGGCACAGAAACTTTGCACAGCAAGGCACATGACAAGCTTAACTGTGACTCACCTTGCTTCTCGATAGGGAGAGTGGGGCTTAGGAGTTTGAGGCACAGAGCACAAAGGGGAGGACCCAGGCTGGCTGGGGAACTGGCTGGCAAAAAAAGGCTCTCAGGGCTGTGGCCCATTTCATAAAGGAACAAAAAGGCACTTTCAGGGATTTAGGGTCAGGGCAAGAAACCTTTCCTGGGTCCTAGGATTGTGTGCAGGCCAGCACCCCTTTGAGACTTGATTGTGGTTCCAGAGATGCTCACCCCATACTCTAGGCAGTGCCCAGGGGATTGTGGATCTCTGATCCTGAGTGATTCTCCTCTGAACTTTCAGTTAGAAATCTCTGTCTCTCTCTCTCTCTCTCATTTTATTTTATTTTTTTATTTTTTAAAGTTTTTTTTTTAAGTTCACCTTATTTTTTTAAATTAATTTATTTATTTATACAAGCACTGGGTACAGTCAGAAGTACAGGAGGGTGAGAGAATTCACCAGAGCCAGAGTGGGGAACAGAACAGGTAGACTGACAAATACACTGCTGAGGGGAACAGCAGGCAGCAGGAGAGGTCTGCGCGCCATGTGGGACCCTCGCTGGTGGCCGGGGATCGAACTGGCGCTGCAGAGGCTGCGGGCAGCCTTGCAGCCCAGCGCTCAACCACTGCGCCACCAGGGGAGGCCCTCTCTCTCTCATTTTAAAGGAAGCTTCCTTATTATCAAAGCTTATTTCAGTGCTGGAAGAAAAGGCAAAATATGAAAGTTGTCCATCAGCTGGACACCTTCAACCAAAAGGATAATCTGTGATAGATGCATACGGTGGGATGTTACTTGGTCCTAAAGGGGACGAGGCATGGAGGACCCTGGAACACAAGCCAGTGGAAGCAGCTGGTTGCAGAAGACCACATACTACATGACTATTTGTAAGAAATGTCCAGAGTAGGCAAATCTGGAGAGAGAGTACCAATTCTTGTCTGCCCAAGTCTAGAGGAGTGAAGGGGAGAGACTTCTGGCCCCACCTCCCCTTTGTGCTCTGTGCCTCAAACTCCTAAGCCCCCACTTTCCCCATCGAGAAGCAAGGTGAGTCAGAGTTAACCTTGTCACGTGCCTTGCTGTGAAAAGTTTCTGTGCCAGAGAACCACTGAGGAGTTAAACAGTAGCCAGCAGGTCAAACACCTGTACAGGGCTTCTTTTTGGGGGTATGGAAATGCACGAGAATTTGATTATGGTGATGGTTGCACCACTGCAAATATACTAAAATCACTGATTTGAACACTTAAATGGGTGGATTTTATAGTATATAAGTTATATCTCAGTAAACCTGTTTAAAACAAAAAGATCAAACAGGAACATAACAAGTAGAATAAAAGAATAGCTACTGCTTGCCACGTGTCAGGGAGTCTTCTGGGCACTGTCTGTAGAGATGGATATTCCTTCCTTGGGCACCTTCCCTCACCCCCATCTCCTATACCAGGAAAGTGATGCTCAAGTGCATTGCTCAGGTTTACCCAGGTGCAGCAGAAGGTGGAGCTGGAGGCAACCTCGGTGCCAGCTCCTGAACTGATCCCATCTATAGAATCCAGGTGATGCTTTTGGGCAGGAGCTTGGGGCCAGAGCACAGAGGCAGTGGCTGAATACAGCATAAGTCCATGCTCATAGTTCTGGCTATCACAGGTCTGAAATGGGTTGGCAGAACTATGTTCCTTCTAGAAAGTCTAGGGGAGAATCCACTCTCTGTCCTTTCCTGCTTCTCGAGGTTGACCTCATTCCTCAACATGTGGCTTCAGACCTCTCCTTCCATTGTCAGCTCTCCTTCTCTCTGCCCCTCCACCCTCCTTCTTATACAGCCCTGTGATTGGCCACCTGATGTCATCCAGGATCCCCTCCCTATCTTGAGGTCCCTACCTTAATCACACCTGTGGAATCCCATTCATCACAGCAGGTCACATATTCGCAGGTTCTGGGGATTAAGGTGCTAACCTCTTGGAGCTCATCACCCCCAACATGTAGGAGGATTGAGGGTCAGGGAGTGCATTCAGGTAAATGGACTTCTATGCTTGAATGGGCAAAACGGAAACAAGAAATGTTGGTTTTGTCATCTGGATTAGAAGCAAGTTCAAATGAAACAGTCTACTTGGTGCAGACTTGAGAACAGGTTGTGGGCACTGAAGTCAACTCAAGTGTCCTTTTAGGGGTGGGAGACAAGCAGCAGCCCCTCCAAGACAAGAAGCACTTGCCAGCTATGATGCATTTCTACGTGACACATTTCGTGACAGTGTTTATTTTAGACAAACTGACGTAAAGCCACCTAGTGCTTGAGCCTGGCTAACATGATGATAAAGAATGGTTATTAAGCCTCTGCTGGGGGTCTGGTGCCTGGCTAAGGATTTACGTGTAGTGTCTCATTAAATGCTGCTAATTCTGTGAAGCAAGTTGTCTTTTCATCCCCAGTTTACAGGTGAGGAAGCGGAGGCTCTTAAGAAGTGAAGGCCCTTGGAGGGTAATAAGGACAGTCAGAATTCTAACCTAGCCTTTTTGGTTTGATTGAAATTTAGGGCCATTAAAACTATTTCCTAAATTGCCTTATCATATGATATCTAAATGATCTTATCAGATCTTAACCTCCCCAAGAGATGTCTGATTTTTCAACTGTGTGCTTGTGTGAAACATTTCATATGAGGACATTTGCGTTTTGATTTTTCTACTCAGTGTAGTATGTAACTGATTCCTTATTGGGTAAATCCTATTTGTCACTTAGAGGCATTGCAATATTTTTTCAAGAGAACATGTAATATTTTACTTATTTCATCATTGCACATTTAAGTTGGTTCTATACTTCATTGGTTTGGCCATCTTTTTAATGAATTATTTCCTTAAAGTAAATTTCCCAATGGGCCTCCCCTGGTGGCGCAGCGGTTGAGCACTGGGCTGCAAGGCTACCCGCAGCCTCTGCAGCACCAGTTCGATCCCCGGCCGCCAGCAAGGGTCCCACATGGCGCACAGACCTCTCCTGCTGCGCCTGCTGCTCCCCTCAGCAGTGTGCTTCGTCAGTCTGCCTTTTCTGCTCCCCGCTCTGTCTCTGGTGGATTCTCTCACCCTCCCGCACTTCTGACTATACCCAGTGCTTGTATAAATAAATAAATAAATCTATTAAAAAAAAAGTAAATTTCCCAAGGCAGGACTATATTGTACGTCCTCACTGACCGTCGTCACTACGTTCTCAGATACTGACTTGAGGTGAAACAACATATATTGAAACCTAGTCCTTGAGTAATGTGTTCCTTCAGGGTCAGCCAGGATTCTTTTTTTTCTCATCAACATTATAATTCAACTACATGGATGAAATGAAGTTATTTGAAGACCTGCTGTATTATTAATTTTGCCACATCCCCCCTGGACCCAGCAAAAAAGGGAAAGACTACAAATATTTAACGATAGCCAGTGAGGTATTCTTTCTTAGTTTCACCATTTTCTTACGAGCCATGTTTGTGTACCGGGAACAAGAGGAATCTCAATATTGCTTCCATTTGTATTTCTTTTCCAACCACTGACATTAAGCTTCTCCAAATGCTCAGTTACTCCCTGGCCTGTCTGCTCCTCTCTTTGAAGTCGGGGAGAATTTATCACCATCGGGAGGAGGTTTGGTGTGACAGAGGAGGACAGAGGGCAATGCAAGGCGTGTTTGTGGGTTGGTGAGGACATGGGTTTGGAACAAGAAGCGATGTGTTCAGGGAAGGTCTCATTCCTGAATTCAGTCGAGATGCTGAAGGCAGGCTGGCCCAGGGGCATCTGGAAGCCCTGAGGTTCAGTGGAAGGACTGGGGCTAAATTCCAGATGAGCTGGCAGAAGAGAAATAGCCTCTCTATCTGCTGTGGAGAAGGGTGGGCTCAAAGGGCCATAGAGGGAACTTCCTCCCAGTGGTCCTTCTTGACTCTGCTCCCACCCTCCTCACACCCACTGTTCTAGGCAGCTAAGCATCTGGACGTCCGCCTGGCAGCCTGCCCCAGACCCCTCTTTTACCTGCACTCCTGGTCTGCTCCCTGCAGAGCTACTGACAAGGATTTGGCAGCCACAGGGAGACCCCTCACTAGCACCCAGGCCTGGGGCTCTACTACCCCTTGCTCCCTTTCAACCAGAACAGTCTGGCTAGCTTTGTTTTATCTCTAAGGGTTCAACCTGTGATTTTGTTCTGGAAGAGGAAGGCAGAAAGTGAGGCTAGCACCGTGTTTGTGAGTACCCCTTCTTAATAAATCTGGTCCCCAGTGGTTGGAGCAGCTCAGTGAGGGACTGGGTGTCTGGTTGCAGGTCACTGGAAGCGCAGGCAGGGATGGGACTTCTGCAGAGGGATTCCTGCAGGGAGGGCTGGGACCCCAACAGCCCCTGGGGCTGGATCATCTCATCAGTGCTCCCACCGGAGCTGGATGGAGCCCAGCCATTTCCTGGTCAAGCTTCTCAGGTACAAAGGCCCTTGTCTCGGTGGGAAATACATCACTTTCCCTCTTAGAAGGGGGATATTGGGCTCATTTCTGCCTGCGCCTTGTCCATTTCTGTCAGGCTGGCTGTTTGAGCTTTGCAGATGTGGTGGCAGCAGCTGGCAGTGGAAAGTAGACCTTGCAGCTGCAGATCTGTTCCAGGCCATGACGTTTATGCCTAGGGGAGGTTGGTGTACCCGACCCTTCAGCTCAGCCCCCTGCCTGTCTCCCTCACCTGTGCCAGGCTACAGCTGACCCTGTGTGCTCAGCTTTGATGCCCCCACTGTCCTCATGAGTCCACTGCTAGCTGCCCAGCCTAGCACCTCCTTGGTCCCCTAGGCCCAGCTCCCTGTCCCCACGTGGCCTCCTGCAATTCTGACTGGGTTCTGGGTCCTGAGTCCCACAGCTAGCACAGGGCCTAGTCTCAGATGGTAGAGGCACGGAGGTCGGCCACCTTGTAGCACTTAGCTGGAAACTTCTGCTGCCACCCCTGGAACCCCACCCACTTCTCATCTGTAGATGTCCCTAAATGTGTTGTCTGCTAATGTCTGTCTTTCTCTTTGTATTTATACTGTAACAATGTATTCCTGCATCGTTTGGAGCAGTTTCAATAGAGAGAAATGTGTTGATAAGGTATTCGTAACTTCAAGTCCCTAAAATTTCCCTTTTGCTCTCCCGTCCTTCCTGACTTTTTAAAGTAACAAAAGTAGCATATATAAGTTTTAAAAATGCAAACAATACATATAGTTTAAACATTTTAAAAAGTCAAGCTTCCCACTTCTTCTTGCCCAAATCCTATTCAGAGGGGTCTGATGTTAATATTATTATGTGTATCTTTCCAGACTGTTCTCTACGCTTATGCAAATTATATGTGTAGGACATACATAATTATAATACATAATTGTAAGTATATAATTTACACATATTTTACATATTTTATACTGTATTTCATATGTAATATATTATATTTGCTCAAATATTTGTTGAAGGAATGATGAACAGCAGTAATCCTGTGTGTGTGTGTATGTGTGTGTACACATACACGAAGCCAATGCGTCACTGAGAAGGTAGCATCTGAGTAAAGACTGAGCTGGTGAGAACACCTTGCTTTGAACATAAGAAATCCAACTGTCAGGCCTGTGGGTCTGCTTCCCCCTTTCAGCTGCCCAGGGTTTTATAGTGTGTGGGGACTTAACTGTCCTCTCTCTGATGGACGTTTAACAGCTTCCAGAGACATACACTTATGCCAACCTTGGCTGGTGCCAGTTTTTGTCATGCATTTCCAAGCTCTGTTGTTTTAATTTGGTTTACAGTTTTCAAAGGAGGGTGAGCATTTTCTCATGTCCATGGCTGTGTTGCTTTTCCTGAGAGTGGCCCAAGCACACTCCTCTGCTGGCCCCCAGGAGGGAGGGAGGACAAGGCATTTGGCCACATTGCATCAGGCCAGTTAGCTTCTCAGAACCAAATTCTTCATTCATAAAATGCAGATATAATCATGCCTCATGGGGACAGGGTGAAGAGTAAGTGAATTCATTCATGAAGTCCTTAGACTGTTGCTTGGCATCTGGTAGACATTTGACAAATATTAGCATTGTTAGTTCAGTCCTGTAGCCATTTTTCTAACTGGGTCTGTTTGTTTTCTAGATCTCTCCTTCGTGTGCATATTAATCCCTCATTTAATACATGTTATGATACTGATCATGATGACTTCTCACCCAGCACTCACCATATAACTACTGTTACAGGAACTATTCAGGCAAATTATTGCAAGACCTCATTCCACAATGGAGAGACACGGAGGGAGCTAGAGCCAGGGCACCCAAGGCAACTTGGGGAGTCAGGAGAGGGCTTCTTGGAGGAGGTGACACACCAGCTGACTCTGATAGAGCTGAAATGAGTGAAGAAAAAGGTGGAAATGATGGGAGGTGATGGCACCACGTACAGAGGCAGAATGCCAAGGCTCAGCATCTGGACACATGATCCCACACCACAGAGACCGTGCAGCCCAGCCAACCAGATCCCCCTGCAGGGGATGCTGAAGACAGGGCAGCCAGCACTGGCTTCATGCCAGGTAGATGGAGAGTAGGGGCTGTACAAAGGCCTTCCTCAGCTCTTTCAGAAAGAATCCCCAAACCCTTCCTACTTTAGGCACCATCTACCTGGCATAAAGCCAGTGCTGGCAGCCCTGCGAGGGCCTTGGCCCCTACTCTCCAGGCCTGCAGAGTCAGCCCCTTCAAGCTGCCTTGTACCCCTGCCCCATACTCATCTCCCTGAATTCTTTGTGTCACTTTCCTCTCCCTACACCCTTCTCCTCCTCTGCTGGCCCTCCTCTGAGTCCTTAATCTCTGCTGGTCCTTCCTGCCTTGTTCACACAGCAGTTTTCCACAGAAATCATCCCTGACTCCCTGTGTGGGTCAGCTTCTGTTTGAGTTTGCACACGGAATCCTGCTTTTCCCTATAGCACCACCCTTGGTCTGTTATGGCCACAGACTGAGAGAGAGAGTGGGGGTTTGCTTCCTTCCCACAGCAGGGAAATAAGCATCACCATAAAGTGAGTCACAGGGATTTGGTTTCTCCATGCATATAAAAGTTAGGTTTACTGTCCCCTATAGTCTGTTGAGTTACTTGATGAGTGAGTACTGGTTAACATCTATATAACAAGGGATGAAGATGTACACTGTGCAAAATGTTCTTAAAAACAAGCAGATCCAGGGCCTCCCCTGGTGGTGCAGGCGGTTGAGCACCTCACTGTGAAGCTGTCTTCAGCCTCTGCAGCACCAGTTCAATCCTGGCCAGCCAGGGAGAAACCCACAAGGCACGGCAGACCTCTCCTGGCTCACCCGCTGCTCCCCTCAGCAGTATATTTTGTCAGTCTGCCTGTTCTGTTCCCTGCTCTGTGTCTGGTGAGTCCTCTTACCCTCCCGCACATTTGGCCTGTACCTCGGTTCTTATATAAATAAATAAATAAAATCTAAAAAAAAAAAAAAAAAAAACAACACAAACAGATCCATTAGAAAAATGACCAGAGGTTTGAAGAGGCGCAATGGCATGATGTCTAAAAAAACAATACACATACCTTAATTTAAAAACACTTCTGCTTAAAAAAAATTGCTAACCATCATCTGAGCTGTCAGTGAGTTGTGATCTTTTTGTAGGGGGAGGATCTTGTGAAAAACGCAGTATCTGCGAGCACTGTTAAGTGAGGTGTGTCTGTAGTTAGATAATCTCTGCCTCCCTCATTAGATTGAAAGCTTTATGAGGGAAGGACGGTTTCTACTTTGCTTGCAGTTCTGTCTTTGATCCCAAACAATGCTGGGCAAGTAGTACGTGCTTAATAAATAGCTTCTGGGCTTCCCTGGTGGCGCAAGGGTTTAAGACACAACCTGTGAAGCTGTCCGTAGCCTCTGCAGCACGAGTTCGATCCCCGGCCGGCCAGGGAGCAACCCACATGGCACAGTAAGACTTCTCCTGACTCGCCCGCTGCTCCCCTCAGCAGTGTATTTCAGTCAGTCTGCCTGTTCTGTTCCCCACTCTGTCTCTGGTGAATCCTCTCATCCTCCACACTTCTGGCCTCTACCCCAGCTCTTGTTTAAAAAAAAAAAAAACAAAAGAAAGAAATAGCTGCTGAATAAGGGAGTGAGGAAGTGGTTGGTTGGATGGATGCATGGATGATGAATAGAAGGATGATGGATAAATGATAGATGGATCCTCTCCTGCCCATTAATCCTTGTGTCTGTCAAATCTTCCCATTATTTGGGTATCAGCCTCCACCTCATGTTGTCTTGTATTCTCACTTTGCTCCCTGCTCCCAGTTACATGTCATAGAACTGATGTTCTGTTGGGGCTCTTAACAGCAACTAAAGGATTCCCTTCCGTTTGTCTCGTCTGATGATTGTTTTCACCATCTGCTGCGACAGCCTGCCTTGCTGTGCTTCTTCCTTAATATTCACTCGGTCTCACCAGCTCTTAATTAAGCGCTCAGGCCCCATCACCCTCCACCGCCCGCCCCATCACCATCGAGAGCAGAGTCTGTCCTTTCTTCAGGGCACATTCATTTGGGTGGCATTTTTCATCCGTGGCTACAGAAGAGGAAATGCAGTGGCTTTTTGAATGGAAGTCGCAGTGACAGGAAGGCTAATAAGATGCATGTTTTTAACTTGCTGCAAACTTTGGAGACAGCATGGTCAGACAGAGAAGGAGAGTGTTCTGGACTGTTGCTGCAACTCTCTTTTATTAAGATTTGTAGAAAACATGTGATGCTCCCTCAAACATCATCCATAAACTGCAGGTGTGATTTCTTCAGCAAACAGTATTCTCCATGAGCCTGGTATCATGTAGCTAGAACTGAGTCACAAGGTCCCTAATTCTGGGACTATAATGATAAATAAGACAAGCTGCACAGTTTAGGGAAGAAAATGAATTGCCGGTTTCTGTACCACACCCAAGCAGCCACCTTTGACCTCTCGGCCCTTGCTGTGAACCACACCTGGTCTCAGCACCAGGTAGTGACTTGGCAAATCCACGAGGGCAGTTATATTGCACTCCGCATTTTACAAATAAGGAAACTGAGGCACTGGGAAGTGAAAGAACTTGCCATGGGTCTATTGGGAGGTTCTGGCTGTCTCAGATTTCAGATCTGTTTGGTCTGGCTCCAAACCCAAATCCTTCACGCTGCTGTGAGGCTACTAAAGTGTGGGGTCACCACAGAGAGCAAGGAGAGCTACCTCATAGTTGAAAACCTCTTTCCCCCGCAGTAGTGGCAGGAAGGCCACAGTACAGGATCTCTATGATCTGAGCAGACGGGTGAAGGAGGAGAGTCCTGGAGTCCTCGGTGGCTCTTTCAGGCTTTCATTGAGTTTACCAGGTACACAGCAGGCAGGGGTGCCAGGGGGCTGGGAGTCTTCACTCTTTTTTGGGCTCTATGGCGTTCTCTTGTGGGATCCCCACTGTCTCTGCTTCTCTGCTGGTGCTGTTCTTTCTCTCTTCTGGTTGTTCTCGTCCTGCTTTCTTATTTCTTCTGGTCTGGTCCACTCCATGCCACCACCCTTATAAGCCCCGTCTCAGCCCGGGTGTATCCCACCTACGTATGCCCACACCTTACTCCAGGTGCCCGCCATCAGGCATGCATTCAGGACCGCAGGGATCCATCATCAGTCCTAATGGCGGGAGGGCAGAAAAGCCTGACAATCATTTACCCTACACCCCCTTTAGCCCTTCGAGGTCCTATTTTTTCCCAGCAATTCAGTTAAAGAGCTGTTGACTTCATGCCCACTGTGTGCTGGGTTTGGCCATGCAGAGCTGACCAGTCTTGCCTTCCAGAGAATGCAAAGCCAATTAAGACAAACTAAATAAGGGGTCAGATGGCCAAATGACCAAATGCAAAGTGGAGTTGGGAGGGACCCTGGGGGTGGCATTCCCAAGCGCTCAGGGAGAAAGTGACAGCTCCTGGAAGAGAAGCCTCCTGAGTGGCCCTGGGGACTCTATGTGGAGGTGGACCGAAGGGCGCCCCTGGCGAGGGCACGGCGGAAACGATGACCCAGAAGCAGAACAGCACAGGCATTCCAGAGAGCCTCATCCAGCCTGAAAATGAGGGTGTTTCAACAACAGGAGGTTGTAGGGTTCGGGTTGGAAAATAGGATGAAGCCAGAAGGAAGAGTGTGAGCTGAGGAGCGGTAAGAAAAGATGAGAATTTAAGTCAGAAACCTCTGGGGCATCTTGTGGCACGTTCCTGGGTTTGAGGTCTGCTTGGCCTTGAGAGGTTTTAATGCGGGGGATGTGATCTGACCTCTTGAGGAAGTGCCTCCTCGTCGGGCTAGGTTGTGTCTTGAACTTGTGCTTTGCTCTGCTGTTTACAATGCGGGAGACACCTGACAAGGAACACCCTGAGGTGTGGGATCACCACTGCCAGCAATTCTAAGTAATCTTGAGGTCTTGAAGCCTAAACTTCTTCTTCTTAGGTCTTGAAGCCTAAACCTGTTCCTCGAAACAGATAGCATGTGGGTTTCATCAGGAAGCATAATTATCTTAGCTCAAGTCGCTAAGTAAGGGTGTGTGTGTGTGTGTGTGTGTGTGTGTGTGTGTGTGTGTGTTAAATTTGGTAACCTACCTGTGAACTTGAATTCAGCCTGAGACACTTAGGGGCTGGGCAGTGATTAGCCTGAAATAACAGAACAAGTGTCAAGTTCAGGTGCATGTTGCACTGGAGGGCTTCTGACTTCAACCCTGGCTCCTGCCTCACCCGCTTCACCTGTGAAGACTCTGAGCACCCAACCCCGCTGTCCTAGAGAGAAGCTGCTGGCAGAAGGCAGCACGTGGGTCCTCCTGGGCTGGGGCAGGAAACAGCCCTGACACGTCAACTCTGCACCCTGGGGCTTCCCCGCTCAGTGGCTACTCAGAACCCTCTGGGACTCTTCAGGGATCTTTGGTGAGTCAACCACAGGCTTCATACACTCCCCAAGCACAAGGACTATCACTTTCTCTTCTGAGAACTGCAGCTGGAAAACCCTGCCTCACTGTCTGCAAAGTGGCGGCACTGCCCCTCTGTGGGACTGACAAGTCTGCTCTTTAAGCCTTCCCCACCCAGCCCTCCGCCACGGTTTGCAGCTGAAGATGCTCCATTGTGAATTACCCTTGGGTTGGTCCCAGCCTTCCCTTCTCTCTAGATCCTGTCTGTTTCCCAAGACAGTGTTGGCTACAATGGCGGGGTTTGGGGGAGTGGGGGCAGAGGAAGAAGGACAGGAGGGAGAAGCCAGCACTTGCTTCTCTCTCCAGGGCCAGAGGCAGGTGCGTCACTACCCTCTCCTCGCCCTGCTTTCTGCCTTCTCCCTCCACTGCTTCTGCTCAGGAGGTAGGTTCTCCATTATAAGTGTAGCACTCATTCATCTTTCCACTCACTCACTTCCCCAGCAATGGCTGAACCCCTTCTCTGTGCTGGGCTGCCCTGGGTCTGAAGTTCCCGGAATGACTTACCACGGTTCCTGACTTTCAGAATCAGTCTGAGGGTGAGAAGGGAGACTGGTCTGAACAGTTGTGTGGATCCCCCAGATCTGCAAGCAAATTACCCTGCAGCGTGATCACCTGCACCGCCCAGTGTGGCCCCTCCAGCCACTTGTGGTTGGAACTAGATGTCAGTTAAAATTCAACAAAGTTTCAATAGCCACACATGGTGACTGGCTGCTGGGCTGGGCAGTGCAGATGAAGAGCATGTCCGCCATCCGGGACATTTTGGACGATGCTGAATCTGCTGATAAGCCTGGTGGGCAGGATCCACATCTGTCTCCGCCCATCACTGGATCCCAGGTGCCAGGCGTATTGCAGACGTGCTCGATTACGTGATGAGCGATTGGAGGAGGGTGCGGTAAAGGCTGCCAACAAAAGGACATATTAACAGCCACAAGAAGAGGTGCGGACTGCTCTGGAAGAATTCCCAGAGCAGGCAACAGCAGGGCTGCTTGAAGAGGATGAGGACTCCTCTGCCAGGTGGCAAAGGGAAGGAGAGAATGATTCTGATCTCACACACATCTCCCTTTTATAGCCTGATGGCTCAAGTCACAGAAGGTGTTACTGCTTTCTCCACCAGGGGAGGGAAAGTCATTGCGCCCACAGTGTATTCTCCTCCCCGGCTTCTTGGCGTGTTTAAGAGGTGAGACCCTACAGCTGTCGGGAGGCAGGAGGGCCAGGTGTGAAATAGGTACCAGTTAGTCATCAGGTGCAAGATCCACCTGATTGCAGAAAACAGCCCTTTCCGCACACACGACTAACACAAAGGTTTGGAAGTGTGGCTGACACACTGAGAAATGAATGAGTATGCATCCCGGCCTCTGGAGTGTTCCTTGTAAGGCGGCCTCCCCACTTGTTTGTTTATTCATTCACTTGATGAATGCTTTGCTGAGCAGTTGCTGTCTTCTAGACCCCGAGCTCTGTCCCATGGACACAAAGGTGAATGACTCAGTTATTAAATCCCAAAGGGTCCACAGTCTTGGGGGGGGCATCAGAAGAGGTGCAGGTGTACAGAGGATGCTATCGCAGCCCGATGAGCTCAGCACCACGTGCCAACGGAACCGCTAGTACTGTTGAATTTTCTCTCCTGCTTTGTTCAGCAGAAACTGCGCTCTGAGGAAGAAAAGCAGGACAACCCTCCAAGCTGACACCATTGGGAAGGCCAAGTCCACCGTTAGGTTTAGGAGTCTTGATGCTTGGCTTCAAGTTTGAGGTCCTAACCTGGAAGACTGTCTTGCAGGGTTGTTAAGTAGACCAAGTGAGGAAAGCTACCTGAGCCACATAGTAAGTGCTCAATAAAAGATGGCCACTGTACTATGGTGAGCAGTTGAGTAAAAGGACTTCGAGGACGAGGCTGTCCCCACCCTGGAAGTCTCTGTTCTGGGTTGTTCTGGGGCAGGCGCAGACCAGCTGCCCCCTAACATCATTGAGCTGCCCTGGTTCTAAGAATGGCCCAGTGTCAGTGTGGAGTCAGCGTGGATCCTGCCTCCCTCACTTGGGATGGATAGCATGCTTTGGTGATCTGTCTAAACTTTTCCTTCCTTCCTCTCCATCCAGAGGAAGCTCGTGCCCTTCTGAGGTTTGATGTGATCATAGTGGAGAACTTGGGTACTGCCTCTGAGCCCTACTGGAGCGGCAGTGGCTGTGTAGCTGAAAAGAGGTGCTGCATGGTAGACGTGGCCTGGGCTCCATTCCTCATCTTTCCAGTCTTCATGGCCTCCCCAATTCTCTACTCTCCACCCTCTCAGAAAGTTCTTTGCTCACTTTCCTCACATGGCTTCATTTCCTCACATAACTCCCTAATTCTTGAAACTCTTGGAATTTTTCTGCCATTTCTTTGTTGATCAGGCGGTGTTCTTCCTCTGCTGGCTGAGGGGTGCCTTGTTCTGTCCAAGCGTCTCTCCTTAGAGAACCTGCCACATACCTGGGTTCTTTCATCCTGTTGTCCAGTCTGATCGTCTCCATCTTTTAATATATAAGTTTAATCTGCTCACAGGTCATTGTGATTATTAATCAATTATGATAGCTTCTCCTATTTATCTTCTTTTTTAAAAGATTTTTATTTATTTATTTATGCAAGCACTGGGTATAGTCAAAAGCGCGGGAGGGTGAGAGAATTCACCAGAGCCAGAGTGGGGAGCAGAACAGATAGACTGATGAAATACACTGCTGAGGGGAGCAGCGGGTGGCAGGAGAGGTCTGTCGCGCCATGTGGGACCCTCACCAGCGGCTGGGGATTGAACCGGTGCTGCAGAGGCTGCGGGCAACTTTGCAGCCCACTGCTGAGCCGCTGCACCACCAGGGAGGCCCTCTCCTTTTTATCTTGTATTTTCTGTTGATTATTCTGTTTCTGTGTTCCCTCTTCTGTCAGTGTCCTCACTTTTTTGTGCTTTTATATTGAACTGATACATTTTATTTTATATAATGTATTATATTATATTACATTATATTTTAACACAGGCTCAGTCTAGAATCTTGTTATACCTCTGGCATCCCTCTTTAATCTCCTTTAATCTTGAACAGCTCCTCAGTCTTCTGTTGTCTTTAATGATGCTGACATTTTTGAAGAATACAAGCTAGTTATCTTATTAAGTGTTCAGCAATTTAGGCTTGTCTGATGCTCTCTCAAGACTAGAAACAGCCTCGTGTCTCCACTTAAATATTTGCTACAATGCTGATTCTTCTCCCTCATCCACTCACCTTCCCTCTTTCCATCTACTCATCCACCATCTGTTATAAGCATGGACTTGAATGTTCTTATTTGATGCAGTGGTTTATAATCGATTCCTCTCCTTCTTTATATTTGTATTGTTCCAGGGGGAACCCCCTCAAGTGGCCTCCTATGTCCTTTTCACATACTTGATTATTTTTTTGATCACTTCCTTAATTCAAGGTACAATAAGATTTTCCAGCCCAATTTGGACCCTGCCTGTCCCAGTCCTGGAAGCAGCCATTTCTCTAAGGCATTTGGTTTCTTTAGGGTTTAGAAGCTGGGACCTGCGGTATTAATGTCATCCTTGCTATAAGAGTTTCCTTTTTTAAAATCCTTTCAGGTGACAGAGCTAGGAAATACTGGCAATTTTCAAAATCATGAGTTTGTGTAGACACCTCCAACTCCCATTCTAACCCCAAGGCTGTCTTCCCTGCTTTTCCCATCCCATAATTGAATATGCCTTCTTCCTTAGAGAGAGCCCTGGCTCTGTACAAGATCACATGTTTATGTACTCATTTTTTTCTACTCTACACTGCTCATAAAGTCATTTTGGAATTGTTCCACCTTTACCATTATGAAAGACAAAGCCAATGAAAAAACTTCAAGATTTACTTGAGGGTATATAGTTGTAATTATTGCACCCAAATGTGATTGGCACTGTCTCCCTTCAGGGAGGTTATCACTTGAAATATGACTAGATTCTTTTCTTTCTATTTGAATCCAGTTAATTCCCCCATCCTTTTTGATTTTTACTTTATTTCTTAACATGTAATGTGCTTCAAAAGATTAAAATAAAAGGATATACTCAATTCTCCCTTCTTTCTTACACTAGAAGTTGAATACTTTTGCAGCTTGCCTCTCTTCTTTTGAAGATATAATTTGGAATTTACTCAATATTAGTTGTTAGCTCATTGATAATTCTCATTATTTTTATACAGCTGTATAGTATTCCATCACTTGTGGATCCACCATTGTTTATTTCCCCAGTGGATGCATGAACTTTAGGTAGTTTCCAATTCTTCGCATTAGCAAATAATGGTGTAAAGCATAATCTTATGCTTGTATTTTCATACTATTAGAGTATATTTTCATGTTACATTTCTAAAAGTGGAATCATTGGATTTGAGAATCAGTGCATATACAGTTTTGTCAGATATTGCTAAATCTCCTTCCATAGAAGTTGGACCATTTTGCATTCTGCCTACAATTAAAAGAAGGACCAACCCATCACATCTAATCTAGCAGAGGATAGTGTCAAGATTTTGAACTTTTGCCAAGCTCTGGTGGGTAATAAATGCTATCTCAATATAGCTTTAATTTTCATTTCTGTTATTATGAGTTTTAATTTGAATTATTGAAAATGAAATATTTTCTTATATGTTAGGGCCATTTTTATGTATTATTTGTGGATGTCTGCCTACATCTTCCGTCTATTTTTTCCTAGACGAATTTTGGTCTTTTTTTTCCATGTTTAAGATTCTTTATGGGGCCTCCCTGGTGGTGCAAGGGGTTAAGATGCAACCTTCGAGGCTATCGGCAGCCACTGCGGCATGAGTTCGATCCCGGGCCAGGGAGCTACCCACATGGTGCAGCAGACCTCTCCTGATTCTCCCGCTGCTTCCCTCAGTAGTTTGTTTCAGTGTTTCTGCCTGTTCTGCTCCCCACGCTTTCTCTGGTGGATCCTCTCACCCCTCACACCTCTGGCCTATACACCAGTTCTTGTATGCATAAATAAATCTTTAAAAAAAAGATTCTTTACAATTTGGGAGTCTTAGTGTTTTATCTGTTACATGCAAATAATCTCTCCCTATTTGTCATTTGCTTTTTATTTATTTATTTATTTATTTTTTTTTTTTATAGAGGCATGTTTTATTTATTTATTTGTTTGTTTGTTTGTTTGTTTTGTTTATACAAGCACTGGGTACAGTCAGAAGCGCAGGAGGGTGAGAGAATTCACCAGAGCCAGAGCGGGGAGCAGAGCAGGCAGAAGGACCAAAGTACACTGCTGAGGGAAGCAGCGGGCGGCAGGAGAGGTCTGCGCGCCATGCGGGACCCTCCTGTGGTGGCCGGGGAGCAGCCGGGGATCGAACCAGCGCCGCAGAGGCCACGGCGGGCAGCTTCGCAGCCCAGCGCTCAACCGCTGCGCCACCGGGGAGGCCCTGTCATTTGCTTTTTAATCAACTCTTTACCTCCATCCCCCATCTTTGTTTTTTCTCTCTCTGCTTTTGTTTGCGGATTTCTTGCTTATTTTGAATGAATTTATTTTTTAACTTCTATCCCCTGAACATTTAAACATTTCTGTATTAAAATCTCCTTGTCAGATTTTCTCCAGTGTTCCTTTTCTTTTATTTGAAGTAATGCATGTCACAAGTCTGGATTTTGGTGGCTGGATTGCTAAGCATTGTCTTTTGGAATGTTGGTGCATAGCTCATTTCATATGGGAAATTTTTGTTCTGTGTTTCTCTGCTTTCTCTAATAATTGTGCAATTGCCTCCCCCTGGCCCAGGGGCCCCAGGGAACTCAGATGGGGCAGCATTTGTTTTTGTTGTTGTTGTTCTGCCTTCATGGGAGAGACCTCAGACCATCTTCAGGTGTCAAGCCCTAGGCCTGGGTCCTCTCTGCCATCTTGCCCCGGAGCCTTGGTCTCTGCTGCTCCCCACTCTGCTTCCTGCGCACTTGCTGCTTATTGCCAATGTTCTGCCTCTCACACAGATGGTTATCTTGTTTGTGAGCCAGTATTTTATCTGTCACTTCTGCGTGTTTGGAGCAGAGGGGCTATGTCAGAGCATGATGGGGCCTCCTTAACAGGAAATACTCCTTTGTATTCTGAAGGAAAGCTTGGGAGAAGGCTTAGGGCAAATAGAAGGAAGGAAACTAGCATGTTGGGGGTTTCCTATGCCCCAGGAACGCAGCATGCATTATTTTCTCTTAGATGCAGTGATCGTGCTAGGCAGAAATGGTGCCTCCCATCCAGCATGTGGGAGTGGGGCACAGACTGGGGTGTGAGCCGCCCAGTCTTACAGTCAGCAGAGGCAGGCCTGTGGGTTCTGAGCGCCAGCCTATCACTGGGTTTCACTCGGAACTTGGGCTCAGCAGAGCCTTCGACCTTTCTGGGCCTGTGACACCCTTGTCTGGGTGGAGGTGTGTGTGAACCAGGGTAGGAGAGGCTTGGCTGTGAGAATTCTCTAGTTCATCCCTCTTCTTTGGGCTAACATGGCATTCCTCAGCTATCATGTAGGTAGTGCCTAGGATGAACTGGACACTTTGCTAATCCCATGTCAGTTCTTTTATTGAATGAGCTCAAAACAGCCCTGCAAAGCAGATACTATGACCCCCTCCTGGAAACAAGGAGACTCTTAGGAGCACATGTGGCTTTCTAGCTTCTCTCTATTGGCAAATGCAGGGCTGGGATTTCCACATGGACTGGATTCAGAAGCCCGAAACTTCTACCTTTGTGGCACATTCCATTTCTAAGGTGCCTTCCCGCCAGCCTGCTGCGTAGTCTCTGGAGGCACTGTGTGTCCCAGATGGGAGAAGCCTCAGGGCAAGTGGGCCTGAAGGTAGCGCCGAGGGGCTCTGGGGGTGGCTTTCTGAGACTCCAAGTCCTGATAGAGAAGCAACAGGTCTTTTTCCTCAGATGGCTTAATGGTTATCAGATCAGATAGTCCCTTCGGGGGGCCGCCTCGCTCTGTGCTCCAGCAGGAAAGACCACAGGCTTTGAGGCCACTGTTCTTTCTCATGTGGTTTTTCCATCTATGATTATTTTAGGTGTGAGTTTACTGTCTAGCTCGCCCCTGCAGCAAGTCAGCGAGGGCAGGTCGGATCTCCATCCTCTGCTATGATACTGACTGTAGGAAATCATCAATAGCTTTGGAATGAATGAAGCGAGAAACAGCAGGCATCATGGTGCCAGCAAACATTTCGCTTTTTTCTTATCTGTAAAATGGACTCACCGTGGCAGTTTCCTGGGGCTGTTGAGAAATTTAGAGACAACACACAGAGCTGCTCAGAACAGGTAACCCACATATGTCCTCCTCCTTAATATAAAAGTTAATTAGCATCCTGACTCGGTTGGGGGCCAGAAGGATTTTCTTGAAACCTGCAGTCCTGAAAGCATTGATGTGCCCAAGTATGAGCTTCTGACTCCCCACCCGGCGTGAGCCCATGTCCCCAAGCCCACAAGCACCAACCTCTGCCCGCCAGGCTGCAGCACGGATCTGCCGGGCCAGAAAACGTGGCCAGCTCCAATTAGGAAGCCTTTCTGAGAAGCTAAAGGTTTTGAGGTTAACCCTGAAGAAACAGCTCCCTTTACATGAGCCTTTTAATTAAATGCTCACGTTTACTTCCCGGAGCTCACTGAATCATTTTACCTGCATCTTGGTGTTTGGCAAAGGCCAGTGCTCTGGCTAATGGAAAAGTACAAGATGAGGAGGCTTTGAAGAAGCCCTTGACCAACCTGGGCACTGCTGCTTATGTACCCCTTTGCAGCGCTGGGCTGCTGGCGAGGACCTGGCAACACAGAGGTGGGGACCCATAAGTCATTTTTTGGTCCCTGCCTTTGGGCGGGTTCTTGCGATTCCAAGACTCTAATGTTTAAGAACTCCAGTCGGCCCTGAGGTGGACGCAGAGCTCCAGGGGTGGAGGAACAGTTCCCATGGACTTCTAGGTGCATAGGTCCAGGTGCCCTGGGTTGTGATGAGGAAGGGGCCCTGCCCCCCAGAGCCTGTTGCCAGAGTCGCCAGGCAGTGATACTGGGCCACTTTTGTGCAAAGCTGGGCTGTAAGGATTGTAAAACAAGCAGGAGCCACCGTTTATTATTCCTTCCTGATCCCAGGCTCCTGCGCACGTCTCACCTCCTTTGATCCTTGTCAGCTGCTCCCCGAGGATCAGCACGTGGAGTGTGCTTTCTCAGGGAAAGAGGGGCAGGTGGGCTGTCACAGCCTATGCCCCAGCAGATATGGCGACACTCAAGCAAGATTTTCAGAACTTCATCAGTATGTGGGCATTGGGCCCTGTGATGGACAAATCCCCAGGTGGGTGTGGACCCTGGGGTGGCTGAAATTCTGACAGCAGCAAGACATGGGCTCCGCAGGCTATGCTCCAGGTTATAATGTGCACGTTCTGGTGTAAGACCCACCCAAAATCTCAGGCCTGCTGGTGCTTCACAGTCACCTGGGAAGGTTGGGAAGGTTTTTGTTTTTGTTTTTGTTTTTGTTTTTGTTTTTAACAATTTCCTTCTAAAATATATTCCTTTAAAATATGTTTTAAACACATATTTGATGTGTGTTTAAGATGTACAGGAGAATTGGGCCTCCCTGGTGCTGCAAGGGGTTAAGACACAGCACTGTGAAGCTATCCGCAGTCTCTGCAGCACGAGTTCGATCTCCAGCCAGCCTGGGAGGTGACCCACATGGCACAGCAGACCTCTCTTGACTTACCTGCTGCTCCCCTCAGCAATAGATTTCAGTAGATCTGCCTGTTCCGTTCCCTACTCTCTCTGGTGAATCCTCTCACCCCCCACACCTCTGGCCTATACCCCAGTTCTTGTATGCATAAATAAATAAATCTTTAAAAAAAAGAAAGATGTACAGGAAAATCAGGAAGATGATACAGAGGTTTCCAGTATGCCCCCCGACTGAGCTTCTGGTCCCATGCCAGTGTTAGTACAGTATCTGGGCCTGGGCCTGTACTGATATGTTGTCCATACTTTATTTGGGTTTCTTTAGTTTTTGCCTAATATCTCTTCTTTGATGGCAGGTTGCATTTAGTCATCATGTCTCCTTAGGGTCCTCCTGACAGTGAGTTTCTCAGACTTTCCTGGTTTTGACGATCTTGACAGTTTTGAGGTGCACAGGTTAGGTATTGTATGGAATATTGCCCACCCCCCACATTTCTGGCCTGTACCCCAGTTCTTGTATGCATGAATAAATAAGTCTTAAAAAATGTTCCTCTATTGGGATTTGTTTGATGCTTCTCTCCTGATTATACTAGGATTGGGTTTTCAAGAAGACTCCAGAGATAAGGTGCCATCCACCTCCCCTCAGATCAAGGGTGCAAGGTGTCACTGTCGCTCATCACTGATGTTCGAGTGTCTTGATTGCGTGGATGAGGGATATTCCTGGGTATTAGTGCCACCTCCTTGAGGGCAGAATTTCTATATGGTATTTGGAATTATTATGAAATTTTTTTCTTCTCTCCCATCTATTTATTCAATCATTTATATGTCAGTATGGACTGAGGGCTATTTATTTTATACTTGTTGTTGCAATGCAATTCTACTTTATTTTTGTTGCTTAAATTGGTCCATCCCTGGCCACACTTGGCTCCTGTGCCCTCTGACATGCCCTGCCATTGTGAAGGTTAAGTACTTCCTTCCTTTCAACCACTACTAGCTTATCTTGTATACTTCCTGCCCAGTCCTTGAATCAGCCATTTATCCAGGGAACCTGCTTCCTTAGGTCGAGAAGGGTCTCAGAAACCAAGCTCTGGGCTATAGGTAGGCTCGTTGCTACTGGGATGTCATTGGTTCTGGGCCTTCTCAACTGACTGAGCCAGGAAATACACGTGTGAACACAGCCCATGTGCACAGTAAATACTTCTGTATGTGTCCCTCTGTGTCTATACTGAGCCACACCTGAGTTCATGCTGATGTCTTACCTCTTATCACATGGAGTGTTGTCACCTGCTGTCCTTGCTTAGAAGTTCCCACTCCAGCAGTGAGAACCTAGACCCTCCCCTCTGCCATTCTGCGACTTAAGTGTTCGGTGACAGCCTGCATGTCCGGCAGCATCAGAATTGCTAACTCCAGGGCAATAGCTTCAGCAGCTGGAACACAGAGCTTCCCTACCAGTGACTTTGCCTTTCATTTTAGAGAGTCTGCTCATTCCTAGGGTGACTGAGGTCAGTAACTTTCCGCATCCGCTTCAGTTAGGTGGTTTTATACACGTGTGGTAAAGGTAAATTCTCTTCTCACATTCTGTATTCCACCCCATCTTTTTCCAATCTAACTAATTTGTATGCTTTAAGGTTCACTGTGCTGTACAGTTCTTTGGGTTTTGACAAATGGTAGCTGTGTTGTCCTCACCTGTGGTGCAGTATACAGAATAGTTTCACTGCTCTGAGAAATCCCCCATACTTCACCTGTTCAAACCCCATCCTGTTCTCTCTGAACCCCTGGCAACCACTGATCTTTTTATGATTTCTATACTTTTGCCTTTTCTAGAATGTTATATAATAGGAATAGGCCATGTGGAGCCAGTTCAGCCTGCCTTCTTTCACCTGTCAGTGTGCATTTAAGGGTCATGTCTCTTTGTGATTTGATGACTAATTTCATTTTATTGCTGAATAATATTCCATTGAGTGAATGCACCACAGTTTATCTATTCATTCATTAAAGGATATATGATTGCTCCCAGTTTATGCTGATGATGACTAGAGCTGCTGTTTGTTTTGTGGCCATTAGTTTCCAAAGCCGGAGTTCCCTTTGTTGGGGGAGTCTGAGCAGAAGCTGGCTCCCAGGCAATGTGTGGGAGAGGGGAGTCATGGATTGCCCAGGGCCCCACAGAGAGCCCCCCTGTCCTCCCTATGGAGATGTAGCAGTTAACCTCTGGGCTCTTCAGCACCCTGGATTAGAGGGTTCTTGGGCGTCCCAGCCACAGGCCAGTCTGAATGAAGGTGGGAACTTCTGTGATCCCACTTGTGTTCGATTTTTCCGGTGTCTGTTTCTTACTGTCTGTTTTTGGAAGGCTCTGCTCTGACCAATGGAGGATTAAACCTGCACAGTCCTGTGAAGAGGAAGCTGGAGGCCGACAAGGACTACGTCTTTGACAAGAGGCTCAGGTACAGCGTCCGCCAGAACGAGAGCAACTGTCGGTTCCGGGACATTGTCGTGCGGAAGGAAGAGGGGTTCACACACATCCTGCTCTCCAGTCAGACCTCGGATAATAACGCGCTGACCCCCGAGGTGAGAGGAACAGGACCAGAGGGCCAGGTTGGGCTGGGGATGGCCTCCCCTTCAGAACTAGGGTGCACTGGCTTTGTGTCTGCTCCAGCAGGGATCTGATGAAAATTGCCAACAGTGACCACAGGATTACATGGGTTACGCCATTTATTCTTTATGACCAGGTAACAATGTTGTCCCATTTTACAGATGAGACCCCAGTAAATGGGGGTCATTCAGTCAATTGAATTCCAAACATCGTGCCTTGGACTTTTCCAGCTAAACACATTGTAGTAGCTTTCCTGCCTACCTGTGACCATGCAGGTGTTTTTTCAAGTGTTTCTTTTACAAACTTTTTCCCTTTGTAAAGAAGCAGCTCTCCTGCCCACCTGTGATTATGCAGGTGCCTCTCTTTTTCTTTCTTCTTTTCCTAAAATCCTGTCCTTTATGAAATGTAAAAAAAAACAAAAACAAAAACAAACCACTATTGTAATCAACCTATCCCATTTCTTTGCTTTGGATGACTTGATATTCACTAAACTCACTGACAGTTTTGCTTATTGAGATATAATTCAGATACCATAAATGCTGCACTTAAAAAGCGAACACATTTCAGTGGTTGTTAGTATATTCACAAGGTACACAAATATCACCACTCTCTAATTCCAGAACATTTCCATCTCCCCCAAAGGAAACCCTGTATCCATCAGTAGCCATTCCTGTTCCTCCTGCCCCATGTCCCAGGCAACTGCTCATCCTCTTCCCATCCCTGTAGATTTGCCTGTTTGGGACATTTTCCAGGAATGGGATTGTGCAATATGTGCACTCTTCTTGACTAGGCGTGTTTTCAGTTTTGTTGCATGTTTTCATGTTTTATCCATGTTGTACCATGTGTCTGCACTGTCTTCCCTGCTTTATGTGGATATGCCACATTTTGTCTCCTCATTTTTCAGTTGAGGGACATTTGGGCTGGTTCCACTTTGGGCTGTTAGGAATGATATTGCTACGGACATTTGTGTACATATTTTCTTGTGAACATATGTTTCCAGTCTTCTTGGATATATTCCTGCTGGTGCATCATATGGTAACTCTGTATTTGACTTTTTGAGGCCCTGCCAAATTCCTTTCCACAGCAGCTGCACCGTTTTACATTCACTTCAGCAGTGTAGGAGGGTTCCAATTTCTTTGCATCCTCGCCAACACTTGTTATTGTCTGTCTTTTTTATTTTAGTCATCTTAGTGGGTATGAGATTGCATCCCATTCTGGCTTTGATTTGAGTTTTCTGAATAAGCAGTGATTTTCTTAATAAGTATAGCAGCTTTTTGTGTGCTTATTGGTCATTTGTCTATCTTCTTTGGAAAAAATATCTAGTCAAAGTCTTTGCCAATTCTTTAAATCATTTTTCTTCTGCGTCTTCGATCTTTATCAGATACATGATTTGAAAATACTTTCTGCCGTTCTGTGGGTTGTCTCTTTAGATTCTCAATGGTGTCCTTTTGGTGTACAGTCTTAAAAATTTTAATGGAGTCTGATTTATCTTTTTTCTTTTCACTTAAGTTTTTAGTGCTAATCATACTTATGTCTTTGATAAATAGAATAGGGAAAACAGTGAATGCTTCATGCATTGAGTAGACAACATCACTCAAAATATAGGGTATGTAGTGTAGGGCAATGAAGAGGTTCTTGATGGGTGTAAATGTGGGGAAACTCTCATCCAAGCAGGCTTCTCCAACTCTATCCACCTGGGACAGGGCAGCAGAGTGGTCAATGACAAAAAAGATGACAGAGCCTGCTCACAGAAGCTCTCATGGTTTGTATTTCCTATTTATCCCGTTTCATCCCACCAGTAGCCTTCTGCTATAGGATTATTATGATCCTCATCTTACAGATGAGAAAACTTAGGCTTAGAGAATTAATAGGGTCACATAGCTTAACCAAATGATTTACCATATGATTTACCTTTTAGGGGATTGTGGGTGTGAGAGTCAGACTTCTAGCAGAACCTCCTCAGGGTTCTCTGCTGTGTAGACTTCTGTTGGATTCAGAGAATTCATAGCCTGTGCTTTACCCCAAAGACTACTCATCACGTGTTCAGATACCTGGAAATCTTGTTATTTTAAGCTCCTTATGAAATATCTGCAGAAGAACCAATTCTTGTTGGATTTTTTTTTCCACTTCACTACTTTTTAAAAGCATGCTTTAAGAAGGCACAGCCTTTTCCTCTGATAAATTGAATGAATGTGAAGTCCCCCAGTTCATTCTGCCTCTGGAGCAGTTTCCTATGTTTGCTGCAGCCTCCTTATCACAGAAACTGTGTCAGGTTCAACTGATCGAGACAGGGCTTGGTTGATGAGGGCTTCCTTTCCTAATTGGTGTTTGTCAGTAACAGATCAGGAGGAAAATGGGGAATACTATTAATCTGGTGTTTTCAGCTGTCTCATCAACCAAAGTGGATTGACTTTATGGATAAACCTGCTAACTGGGTAGACAAACTCCTACAAAATTCTGTGAAATAAAAAGGCAGAGTTAGAGGAGTAATATAGATTTTGGAATCTAGTAGACCTGAGTCTGTATCCTCCACCAATTTACCACTCTGTTACCTTGTCATTTATAGAAATTCTACATCTTTGTGGTTAGAGATGATAACTGCAAAGAGGCTTGCAGATTTCCTGGCACATAGGAAGTATTTCATAGTTGTTCCTGTGATTGTTGAGATGAAACAGAAGATGGTATGCTTATTGGTGGAGGAACTTGCTTATTGGTGGAGGAACTGCAAGGTACCATCTTCACGGTCACCAATGGATTTTGTTTTCCAATGGTTTACCTGACATTGGTTGGATTGACCTTATGGACAGAAATTCATACTTTACAGGGTATGTTAACTAGATTCTGATGCTAGCAGATCTTTTTCCTAAAGATCTCAGCTCAGCCATCACTGCCATATTTCTCCTATTCAGAGTATAATGAAGAATCAGGACAATAATGAGAATGCCCCTTCAGGAAAGAGCCAGAAAAATAGATTGCTGAAGGTCTTGGTGATGAAAAACTCATCTACCCCCTCATTAGGAAAAGATCCCAAGCTCTCACTCAAATCCTGGTTTTCTGCATTTCTTCCTGCCTTAGCAGACAACCCCACCACCACCCCCAGGAGCATACTGGACATGTGGGAGTCACACCTAACTCTCCTGCTGACTGGTCCCCTTAATCACACGATTCCCCAAGGCCTATTCACTTGAATTTTTAAATGGCTCTCTCATATGTTTCCTTCTCCCTATTTTCATTGTAACCATTATAGTCAAGCTGCTGATGTATTTTTTCTGTACTATCTTAATAACCTTCTAACCATTCTGCCCACTTTCACATTTCCTACCCTGCAATACCTTCTCCACAAAGCAGACAGAGAGGCTGCTGGAAATGCAAATCATATCAAGTCATCCCTTACACACACACACACACACACACACACACACATTCACACTCTCACACTCACATACACTTCAAACATCTCAAATATCTTATTGACTCCTGATCCACCTGGTTAGGAATCAGAACCTTTAATGTGTCTGCCAGTCCAGTGCATTCTAGCCCTGGCCACCTCTGCAGCCTCATTTCCTATTATGCATCCCCTCTTCTCCTCTCTTCCCACATGCCAGTCACCCTGGCTCTCCATCATCTCACACCTGCCCCTTTATACATGCCTGTCTTTTGGCTAAAACAGCCTCCCCCTCCTCTTTGCTTAGGTGACCCTTTTTCCTAAAGATCTCATCTCAGCCATCCCTTCCACTTCCTCTCCCCCTCCAGGTCAGAGCTGTCACATAAGCTTTCTTCCTTGCTGGTGCTGACCACCATTGTTAGTGTTCAGTAAGCGCTCACATAATGTTATCAGTAAATTCTTGGAAATTGAAATTTTAAGTGAAATAAAAATAAAGGAAATCAGGTTCTCAAATAACATTGTTTTGTTCATCATGGGACAGGATCTTCTTTTTCTCATCAGCATTAAAATGAAACAACATTGAACAAAACTATGTTATTTGAAGGCATGTATCTGAACGTATCTTTATGTGGTATTTGTTAAGTGTCTGATGTCACGCATTAGACTACAGATAACTTGGGGAAGTAAATACTGGGGCATTTGCTCAAATCAAGAAACCTGTCTTAAGCTATACCAGGTGCAAAGTTCTGAACTAGGTGTTAGGAGGGATTTTAGCCATTTTAGCTACAAGAGATGTTATACTATTTTAGCTCTTAAGAGATTGTATTTGTTACCTATTGCTATCTAACAAACTGCAGTCAATATACCACCCTCACATCACAAACATTTATTATCTCACGTTGTCTGTATGTCAGGGATCTGGGCTTGGTGTAGCTAGGTGGTTCTGGGTCTCTCACACACCTGGATTAAAGTTATTAGCAGAGTCTGCAGCCTCATCTGAAGGCTCAGTAGGGCAGGATCCATTTCCAAGCTCACCCAAGTGACTGTTGGAAGGATTTAGTTTCTCACTGGCCAGAGATCTGTTTCTTGCCCATGCGGTAACTCCACATGGGCTTTGGAGTAGCTGCTCCATGGGGCAACTCATGAGATGATAGCTTGCGTCCCCCAGACTGGAAGTCCAAGGAATGAGAGGAAGCAAAAGAGGAGGGCCAAGACATGCTGTAGTCTTTCTGTACCCTAACCTTGTCTTCAGAGGGTGTTTTCATATTCTCTTGGTTAGGAGTGCATCGGGAGCTCAGTCTATGGCACAGGGAGGGGATTACATGGGGCTTGCAGACCAGGGGAGGAGACCACAGAGGACCATCTTAGTTAGATGTTTTCTCTCACAGGATTTTAAATCAGGTCATTGGCAGGATTAGGAAAGGATGCCACATTCTACAAGGGAGTTTGACTGAAGTATTATACAGGGATTGAGCCTACTTGGGGTGTGGAAGAAGGAAGAGTTTACATTTAGTCAGGGATATTTAGGAAAGCTTTCATGAAGGTGGTTGCAGATTATTTAGTTCAGCAAGTAAAGATGAAAAGTTGACAGGGACCCTGATCTACTCCCCCAGTTTTAGTGGATTTGGTTTCAAACTCATGGAAGGTCAGAAGTTGGAGTTGCAAGCAGTGAGGAGTGAACTTTCTCTAGCAGACACCAAGAGCAGGAGCAAGTGGCAAGGAAATAAATCTCAAGAACAGATTTAGGACTTCAAAGCACATAGTAGTCTGAGACCATTTGTAATAGAGGTGTCCCCAGGAGCCTCTGAGGAGACTGCTCTGTTACAGGCTAACAAGAGACCCTGAGAGGTGGGTGTGCATTTCATTCTGTTTAAGAAGGTAAAGGAGTGTGTAATAATTTTGGAACATTTTCCTTTTAACAAAATAGTGAAATTAAAATATCTGGGGTCCTTCAAGAAGGTGGAACCCCAGCCATCAATCCAAACTGGGCTATCAAAATGAAAAAGGCAAGGGAATGGTATAGTAACTAGATAACATGATTTTCTTTAAAAATAAAAATGTAGTTTGTATCTTGGTTGTAGGAATAAAGCACACATTTACTTTTCATGGAATTCATAAAAGGAGGTGGCTACTTTGTTTGGCTTTTGTTTTCACTAATTGACAAGTAAGTGTGACCTCAGAGGCCAGTCTCGTGTATAGAACTGCAGCTCATGTCTCGACAGCAGGATTTTCTTTTATTTGCCTCTTGGAAAAATAGAGTTCATATATAGGTGAGAGTGTGTCTATTTTTGGAGGCAGATGGATTAAAGGACCCACAAGGCAGTGGCCTGTTGGCTTTTCTGATGTTAGAAATGAGTATCTGTGGCTTATACCCTACTCAAGTGCAAAGTGCTTCTCTTGTCCTTCTCGCCGAGCACAGGCTGGGAGATTCTTGATTCAGAGTGACATCTAGTCCTACTTTTTCCATGAAAATGCATTCATTTGTTAAGATCCTCCTACAGTGTGGAGTAGTGGGGAGAGAAAGGATCTTGGGGTTAAATTTGCATTGTGGTCCTCCCTCTTACTGTCCTTTTAGTCAACTTGCTTCACTTTTCTGAGTCTTCCAAGGCTAGGATACCATTTCTTCCCTTTACCAGGTTTTTGTTTGGAATAAATGTTATGTGCAAACTGCTGATGCAATCCATGGTACCTCTAAGTGCTTTATAGATGGGAGATTCTTTTAAAAGTATAAATTAAAAAGCAATACTCTCATAATGTTTCCTCACTGTACCCTTTAATTATACTCAATGCAAAATTAAGTATGATCTTTTAGAAACCCATTCATGTGTTGCCTCCCTGTTGCCCTACTCCCCCAAGCAAATGCATCCCTGTTTCCTATTACCATGAACTTCCTGCAGTTATTTTTCTCTTTCCCTGACTTCTGTTGGTTTGAGTGATTGTGCTTCCTTTATAATATGCTCACCATGCATTGTAATTCCTGTGTTTCTAAGAAGTTATCCTTCAGCTGTGTACACATAGCAACATTTACATGTAATCATTTCCTTCCTTGACATGCTCTAACTAGTCATTCCCACCTCTTGTCATATATAATATTATTACTTGGGACTATAGTTCTAAGTTGTGCCAATACCACCTTCAATCAGTGTTATGATATTTATATTCAATTCTTATGTTGGTTTCTTTGCTGGCTTTGTTGTTCTGTGCATGTGCTTTTTCTTTCTGAATATATTTTTCTTCTTTTTGAAATGCATCCTTTTCTAGTTTTTCCAGTGAGGGTCAAGAGTGGTACACATTCACTTACCAAAAAATGTTTAATTTTTACCTTTGCTTTTGAATGATAGTTTAGCTGGTTACAAAACTTGTGTTTGATGGTTATTTTCTTTGGTACCTTCATCATTTTATGGGTCTGATGCCAAAGCCCACTTTCAAGTGCCACCAACCAGCATTCAAGGTTCTTAGTTGAATTTAGGATGAGCAAGGGCATAATTAAACCAGACCTTCTGGAGATAGCTTATAAAGCTATGAACCTGGGTTGTGCATAGGAGGAGTTTACCCCCATACTTTTTAAAAAAAGCTAATCTAGCAAATGCTGGAAGATTTGGAAAGATTTTCTAGGGATCAAACAACTCCATCCCAGACTTCCAAGTCTGCAGCCAATGACCCTAATACCACCTGACTAGCTGTCTTTGGCTGCTTCAGGAATGGTGCAGGGTAGTGGTTGGAGTTGGTATTTCATTGCTTGGTCTGGATTTGGCTTATATTCGGGGGAGGATCCCTGCATAGAACATATTTACCCACCTCTACACTCACAGGAAAGGCATTCAGCAGGAGTGAGGAAGTCTGAGAGCCCTGGGCTTATTGGATAGAAACTTAACACCCCTGTCCCTCTTTCTCTCCCTGCAGATCATGAAGGAGGTCCGGCGAGCACTCTGCAATGCAGCCACAGATGACAGCAAGCTGCTGCTTCTCAGCGCAGTGGGCAGCGTGTTCTGCAGTGGCCTGGATTACTCCTACCTAATTGGCCGCCTGTCTAGTGACCGGCGAAAGGAGAGCACCCGGATCGCTGAAGCCATCAGGTGAGGTCTGCTGTCCAGTCACTGTGGGACTTGCCTAGTGTCATCACATTGACATAGCTATATAGTCTGCTCAGTTAGATATGAATTTCAAACAGCCAAGAAATTTTTTGCATAAATATATCACATGCAATATTTGAGCTATACTTATGCTAAAAATATTTGTTGTTTATGTAAAATTTTAATTTTAATTGGGCATCCTGTATTTTTTTGCTAAAGATTAGGAATGCCTTTGCTTCCTAGGTTAGGTCTCCTTTGATCAAAAGGAGATTTTATTTTTTTATATTAATATCAGCATCTGGTATTTCCTGTGTTTTATCCATATACTCCCATCCTTTGCCTGCTGGTGAAATCTTTGCTTTTCTGGGTGTTCCTGCAACCTGGAGCTGGGTGTTCCTGCAGCCTGGTTAAACCTGGGGAGGAAGAGGGCAGATTCCTTGTATAGTTGTGTATTTGTAGACCTTGGGTGGTAGGGAATATTTTTCCATCTCTTGGTGCCTTTGGGGCAAAAGTTGGGATTCTGGGGGAAACATCTGAGCCAAGATACCACTGTCTCTTTTGGGACACTGAAGGGTAGTTATTTCCCTATTCTTCATAGATTCACCAAAAGTAAGTGAATCTGATTTCCATTAAGGGCCTTTTAGCTGCCTTCACATCTCCCTTGTTCTGCACCTGGGAAGGCACGTGCTCACTGCATGTGTCAGGCTAGGGTCACAATTCAGTGTCCTGCCTCCTGAGAAGCACTCACTCTGAGAACCTGCCTGGTAGAGAAGGAGATGCATGGGACAGACTGGTACTAAAAATACCATGAGCTATAGGAAAGCTGCATTAAGGACTAAGGGTGGGACTGGGGGTGCAGAATTGGCTTCTGCATAGCACAAGGAACCCTAACCTGGAGGATATGCTGAATGCATTAGCCCACCTCTGGAGAAGTGAGTCCAGTGGAACTTTAAGACAGTTACGTCTCATCGGGAAGGTGAACTTCTCTTAGGCAGAGCAGAGGGCAAGCTGGCAGAGAGAACTCTTTCTGATTCTTTGAAGGGATTGGAAGTTCCTACTTCATGAGCTGGGCAGGAACACAGGGAAAGGGAATGGGAATTTCCTCTGTATCACAAGTTCTCAGCCACCTCAGCACAAAGTGTCCCAGGAAGCTTTTCTGAAACCCATCAGCTTGGCAGCACCCCTGGAAGCACCAAATTAGTTAGCTTGAGGTGGGGCTGCTCTCCTTTGAATGTTCTCTCGGTGGTTCTAATATGCAGCCACGGTTGAGAACTCCTAAGTGGTTTCTGTACCATTGATTGTGCGGAAAATGTTTGGACAGCAGAAAGATCCAAATTATTTTTGTGCAAGAGAGAAAAGGTGATGATTAGAGAAGAAGGTGAAGGGGAAGGTGATACAGGGACTAGGAGGGTAAGGCATTTCAGGGGAGGCAGCATGGAAGGGCAGACCACATTCCACGGGGTCAGAAATGACTGCACTTGCTCCTTACCACCAACTCCTATTGGGAGTCTTGACTCTATCTGCCTCAAGGGCTCTCTTTGGAGCACAAGCTCCAGGGGTAGGAGACCTGATGTAGTAGAGAAAACTCTCCCAGAGAGTATTCTATGCATTTCCATTGAAGCACCGTGAGTGAAAGGCACTATGGATATGCGAGTCTGGGCCACATTGAAGTTCTGTCCCCACTTCTACAGATTATTTCCAGCATGATAACATATCCCCGGTCTGAGAAGCATTCATGAAAGAACTATGTTCAGAATCTAGCGTAACTGAAGCATGTTTTGGCTGCAGAACCATATAACCTCCTGACATACTAAGTTCCTTTGGGGCATGCTCTGGGCTGTGCTGGCTTCCAGGGCCCAGGCATACCTCTTGACCACAGCACCCTCTTCTTGTTTGCTAGAGTGTGCACACATGGGCCCTTGCATCAAGTTTCTGTGGTGCAGTGAGCTAGCAGATGCCAGAAAACTGCCAGCCATGCAACCTTAGGCATGTTGTAATCCGTTGAAGCCTGTTAGCTCATCTGGAAAATGGGAACCATAAAGTGATGGCCTGGCCTCTTCGGTGGGTTGTCAGGACAAAGATTAATCAGATAACCCACGTGAATTCCTTGGACCATTCCCGGCACCTACTAGACACTGAGAGTAGATGTAAAGCATCATTTGTGCTGTTACTTACCTACTATTACTCTTAATAAAACCTGGGTCTGATGAGGAGTGGGCCCCTGGAACACCTCTGGAGTCCCAGGATGACTGTCACTACATGTATCTGCACTCATAGGCCGCAAAACAGATGACGTGGCTCTGAGCTTTGGCAGTGGGACAACTGCCCTCCATGACTCTGGTTAAAGAGAATGGATAACTGGGTCATAAAAGAAATGCAGTTGATCCAGGTGAAATCTAAATAGCCCCTGGTACAGAATTTTGCTTATGAACCTCCTGTCAGCCAGAAGAGTGACTTCCAGAGTCATGAGAATTGACTGGAAGTCATGTCTGCCTTCCACAGAAGCAATGCGAATGGTCATGAGCACAGTTCATCAGAGTCTTTCCGTGTGTGCTGGGGCCCTGTGTGCCCAGTTCCATTTAATTCTTACACGGCCCTCAGGGGAGGCAGACTTGATGTCCCCATTTTAAAAGGAGGAAAAGGGCACTCCAGAGCCTAGGTACTTTGTCCAAGATCTCAGCACTAGGTAGAGGCAGAGTTGAGTCTTGACCCCAAGTCTCTCATACCCTGAAATGCCTGCTCCTTGTGCCACTCCTGCACAGCCCAGCAGCGTGGTGGGCAGGAGCTGCAGGGCTGAAGTTGAGTGGGGGGAGCATCGAGGGCCAGGTCAGTATGGCGGCCTTTGACTCTGGGAAGATCCACACACAATCTCCCCAGCACAGCCCTCCACCCTAGGACTCAAGATCAGATATCCGAGCAGCAGAGTTTGAAATGCAATATCCTGTTTGTTGTCTGGAGTCTGCATCCACTGGGCCCCTGTGATAGAGATCTGCTGCTTGAGGTGAGAGAAAATGATGGGGAGGGATGTCTCCGCATCACATTTTACATCCAGGAAATGAAGTGGCCAGGCTGACTGAAGCAGCAGGGGCTGGGAGTGGAGGGTCGGACTTGTGCACACTTGTTCCTTTAGCCCTCCTGGGCGTCCCTGAGGCCCCAGCACAGAACTCAGGTTGGAAACTTCAGAGTGCAAGGCTCTAGAAGGATGTCAGGGCTGAAGTCAATGCCTGTAGGACTGTGTACACAGTTGGTAGAGCAGAGTGAACAGGAGCATGAGCGAGGTCCACTCCAGGAGGTGTCCTGATAGAGATGGACCATTTTTATTAAAAATGCTTGACAGGCCAGATGATGCATTTGCAGATGTTATGGAGGGAATTCTGTACTCTGTGGAAGATTTAGTTCAGTGGCTTTGATAATCCTTCCCAGCTCTGAGATCTAAGATCCTGAAATTGTATGAGGATGTTTGGGAATGAAATGTCTGTTAAAAATCATCCAAACTCTGTGGTTCCAAGGATGTTGCAAAAAATCCCCACTTCCCCTGCAGACTCTAAATTGCATTTGCTGAGAAGCTTTCACAAAACCCAGTAACTAATGCCATGAGGTTTGGAAGACAGAAAATGGGCCACTGGAAAACCAGGAATCAGAGTATCGTGGTGCCAGAAGTCCCCAAAGGGGGTCAGCCACAGCAGGGTAAGCAGTGGCAGAGATAATCCCATCATCTACTTTAAGGCATCAGGAAAGGTGATACCTTAAACCTAGAGTCAAAGGAGTACTTTCATGATGAACTTAAGTCATAAGATAACCCTTTCCCATGTAGATCATCAAGTAGTCTTTTCACAGTTGATTTTAATCCCAACATATCAACTATGGTACTTGCTTATTGTGGTAAGAGTTCAAGGGGAAGGTTATCAATTGAGAAAGGAGAAATCAGCTCAACATTAGTATTAGTTGTATTAGCTGCTGTAACAAATATACCCCAAAGATAGATAATGGCTTGATTATCATAGAAATCTTCTCACATATGTGAACCTAAAACAGATGCTATTGATCAGCCTATGCCTGTCTTCCAAGTGGTGATTCAGGAACCCATACTTCTCCCATCTTGTGGCTCAACAAATGTCTTCCAAGATTGTCTGACTCAACAGCATGAAGAGGCAAGGTGGATTTCAGCTGACAGGTTTCCAGGCACCAGGCCCAGAAATGGGACATAAAGTTTCCACTCCCATTCCATCAGCCAGCACTTGGTCGCTTGGCCAGAGCTGATACAGGGAGGCTGGGAAATGTGTTCTAGCAATAGACCCAGAAAGAAGAGGGGAGGGAAAACAGGTCTGGAATATGCCTACTGATCCTTGCCACAGGCCTGCTGTCTTTGCCTTTGTTCTGGGAGACTCCATTATACATCCATAGCTATTTATTGTGTGCCAATTCCAATACACAGGGAGACCAAGCAGGACACAAGGCAGACCTTTGGGTTTCCTTAAGGAGCTGAAGGGGGAGGAGACTATAAAACAAGTAAGCAAGAAAATTGCAAGCCAGTAATTGCAAATTGTGATAATTATGTTTTCCAAGACCTCTCAGGAGGCCCATGGGGCCTGTGCACAGTGGGGGGTGGGGTTGGTGGTAAGAGAAATATGAGATAAGCCTGGAGAGGTAAGCATAGCAAGGTCATGGTCAGAAATTTTGATTTTATTCTTGTGACTTCTTGGTACCTTTGAATCTTCCATCTGAGAATAATGAAGAACTCAGGCTTTAGTGTATGTCTTGGATCTTTCCTCCATGTCCAGATGGATGTTAAGATTTTATAGATCTTGTATAGCAACTAGGGAAGAGGCAGAAATGCTTTTATGGCAAAGGGGATAGAGGTTATTGTGGATGACTCTGCTTAATAGGTCAAGATATAAGCTATAACCCTGCTCAATGCAGAAAAGCAGGAGACAAAACATTGTCTGATCTCATAGCCATTATCCAGATGCCTCCTGCCTCCAGGAAAGAGCCAGCATCCTTCCACAATTTTGGTCAAAACCACTTTAACACATTGGTCCTCATCAGTGTTACCCACCCAAACTAGGTCTGGTATCCCTTCAGGTAATTCAAAACAGATAATCCAAGGATTGAAAAAGAAATCTTAAATGTCTTCAACCCCAGCCTATTCCAACTATCTGAAGCTTGAATTCTTCTACACCCTCACCCAACGTGATTATCAAGCCAAATTATAATACCTCCAATAGTGCACAATCTTTAGTTCCAGAAGCCCCACACCCCACCTTCAACCAGTGCTGTCAGAACAATCCTCTCCTTGAGTTCAAATGTGCCTCTCTGGCAACCCTCCTTTTGGTTCTTTATCTAGTTCTGATTCAGGTGATCTTCATTAGGATATCTGTAATATAAGTCATTGTCTGAACCATGGCTTTTGCGAGTGAAAGGAGATGGTAACCGGGTGCAGTACTGGACAGTGGGCATGGCCTGGGACATCCCTCTGAAGATCAGTCTTCAACCACTGAGCATGCCAAGCCTGTGTCTACAGCTCAGTGGCCTGGTGTCTTGGAAGAGGAGATCCTTACCTGGCACCCAATCCCCCCATCCCCGACGACCTGCAGTTGCTCCACAGACCTGGAGGGAAGTTGTTTCAGTAGTTTCCAGAATGTCAAATGGGTCTTGGCGAACTGTGGTCACCTATTAAAGAGGGTCTTCTCTCTCCTCCCAGGGACTTTGTGAAGGCCTTTATCCAGTTTAAGAAGCCCATTGTGGTGGCCATCAATGGGCCCGCCCTGGGCCTGGGCGCCTCCATCCTGCCCCTCTGCGACATCGTGTGGGCCAGTGAGAAGGCCTGGTTTCAGACCCCCTATGCCACCATCCGCCTCACTCCCGCCGGCTGCTCCTCATACACCTTCCCCCAGATTCTGGGTGTCGCGCTGGTAAGCCACCTCATTTCTCCTGTGTGTGTGGATAGAGGTATTCATCTAGTGTGAAAGAAAACACACCATCATTCTGTTGCAAGGGACACCTGACCTCCAGCTCGTTGAAGGTCTGTGATCAGCCCTTCCGTTGTGTGCTTGCTCTGCTCTGACAGATGCCCCTGGAAACCCTTCCACACCCTCTCCATCTGATGTCTCCAGCACCTCACTGTCCGGTGTGTCCTTGACCATCCAGTTTTTGATGGGTCTTCTGGATTGAGTTTGAGCTTCTCCTCTAAGAAGTTCTCATAACCCATCCATTCTTGTTCCTTTTCCTCTTTCATCTGTGGCCTTCACATACACATCCCAGAAATTCCAAAACTTACCAGGTAACTCCTAGGTAACCCTTAGGTAGTCCCCAGGAGACTCTCAGGTAACCTCTAGGTAACCTCCAGGTGACTCCCAGGTAATCCTCATACCTTGTGAGCTCAGTTCAGGCACATCCTGTTTTGCTAATCCAGTATACTGAGTTCACTGCCTTTTCTGCTCTGGAGATTCTCTGTCTCCCTGCCCAGACTGAGGTCCTAGGGTAAAACCCTTGGGGGCTTAGAGTGCCTATGCACAGGGTCCCTCTGAGGTCCTGAGATTCTGCACAGGCCACCTGGTCCTTTAGACACCCCCTGCTGCCCCTTTGCCATTCCCATTCTTACAGTGTGGCCACCGATTTGCATCACACCCCACAGCCACTTGGACTTCAGACTGCAAAGATTGAGTGAGCTATCCCAGGAGGTTCCTGAGCTGTCAATGAGCACCTACTATGTGCAGACATTGTGTCAGACAGATGCTTTCTGCATGATGATCTCCTTCCCTCATCCCAACATCTGCAATTATAGTTGTTTTCTCACCATTTTATAGGTGGAGAAACTAAGGTTGAGAGTGTTGAGTTGTTCTAGAGCAGCTACTGCTCTCCTCAGCCCATGCCCATCAGGGAGCGCTCTCAGCAAGCCCCGGCATCATCTCCTGGCACAGAAATGGAGATGAATAGCACACAGGCTCTGTCCTTGACAGTCTGTCTCTTGGGATGCCTCCCCACTCCTTTGTAATCTCTTTGAATCCTCACACTTGCCTGAATAACTTGAGGCTTAGAGAGACAAAGAGATTTGTGGGTTAACAGGGCAAAGCAGAAGGCAGCGCAAGTTGTCTGACCCTACAGTCTGGGTTTTTCTCAAGAGTCTGAGCTTACTGGTCCTGTGACCCTTTGCTTTCCTTCCTGGGGCAGGGAGTGGTAAGAAACTGCACATACAGCCACACTGCTGTACACCTGATAGAGCTCAGGAGGCTGGGCATTTGAGAAGCCTCTTGGCAGGGTGAGTGAGTCTGGAAGGGTGAGCACTCCCATGCTATCCTGCTGTCTGGGCTTGCAGCTCCTTGATGATAACCTGAAAGAGCAGCCAGATATTGAGACCACCATCAGCCCTAAACCCACCACATCGCCTGGTCTACACAGCAGGACCGGCAGGCAGGACAGACAAGTGCGTTTGGATTCAGGCAGTCTGGGCATATTAGGCCCTGGTTTCTCTGGTGGCAGAGCATTTCAGAACCAGGAGGCAAACACGTTTCCTTTGGACCTCAGCTATGGGTCACTCCGGTTGCTACCTATCTTTGTGGTTACAAAATGCTAAGTTGTTTGGTCCTATCTCTTCTTCCCTTTAATTTCAATCATGTCTGAAACTCCAAGAATGCTGCTGATTGAGGCAGATGCTTGCCAACAGCGTTCTGTGTGGCTCCTACCAAGCTCCTTTCTTCCGGTTCCTCTTCCTGAGACAGAGGTGTTTCTAAATAAGTATAATGACATATATTTGTCTTCAGACCTCTCACCAAATGCGTTATTCATGACCTAATCAATCTCTCCACACCAGCATGAAAGCCTGTCCTTTCGGTCATCATGACCCACGCATGACAAGCAGAACAAAGGGGAAATGCATGCAGAGATCCAAGCGTGACTCAGTAGAGGGACAGGAAAGGAAGCACAGGGGAGTGGATGGGTGGCAGGTCGGTGGGGGGGGAATGTGTCTGTCAGTGAAGGAGATGGGGGTCCCTCCTGACGAACATGAGGACCCTGTCTCATGGTGTGACCAATCAACCCTAGTCACCAGTGTGAGGTTCCCTTGCTAGTAAGTTCTGGTGGGTTTCTGCACCCCAACTCTGCTTAGGGCTTTATCTACGTCACCCGTCCCAGATCATGCGTGATAGCTGCCAACTTCAGAGTCAAAGGAAACTCTTTGGGGAGTGGGGTGCTGAGGAAACTGAGACAGGCAGAGGAGCTTTCCACCCTCTTGACAGAGCTTCTGGGAGATACAGGCCTCTCCATATTGGAATCATGCTGCTGCTTACTCAGGGTCTCTTTAGTTGCCAGTATAACTGGCTGAAGGCAGATAAGGAACTTAATGGTTCCAGTAACTGGCAGGTCTAGGAGTGGAGCTCTGTGGGGAGGGAGTCCTAGCAGGTCTGGGCTGTTGTCCCTCCTTCCTCCATGCACCTGCCTGACCACAGAGCAGGGGCCCCGCAGTGGTTGTAGCCTGCAACTGGACAGGGAGGAAGATACCATCCTCTTCACCCCAATCTAGATGGGAACCTCAGAGAGCTGTGATATCCTGGTCAGATCCTCATCCACCCTGCCCCATCATTCTGTCCTAGCTCTTGGCACTGAAGTGCACCCAGCCTGAGGTATGTACCCGCTCCTGTGGGTCCTTAGCCAGGTGTTGGGGGGTGAGGAGTGGGGGCAGGATATTGGGCATCCCTAGTCCCAGTAGGGTCACTCCTTACAATAGGGACTCTACTTCTTTGGAGCCTGTGATGAGAACTTTGGACCCTTGTCTCAGAAAGATACATGTGGACACAAACAATTACCTCTGGTTAAGAATTCTGCCTCTGAGAGCTGGGACAGTTGCAGGCACCCGCCCAGGCCTTCCCAGCAGATACAGAAGGCACCCGCTCTCAGCCTGCCTTTGCTTTTTCAGGCCAATGAGATGCTGTTCTGCGGGCGGAAGCTTACAGCACAGGAGGCATGCAGCCGAGGCCTCGTGTCCCAGGTCTTTTGGCCAACCACGTTCAGCCAGGAGGTCATGCTGCGGGTCAAGGAGATGGCGTCATGCAGTGCCGTGGTGAGTTCCTAGCCATCGCGTGCTTGTCCTCACAGTAGACCCACTTCACAGACAAGGGCCACAGGGCCTACAGGGGCTCATTGACTTGCCACAGGTCCTGGATTTTAACAAGTGCCTCATCTGAGTGTTGAGAGCTGCAGTTCAGAGGAGACAGTCTGCATGATTAGAAATTCCCCATCGTCTCATAGGAGAGATTTAGATAGAGGGTGTTGCCTTAAAAGAAAGTCCTAAACGTGCACAGACACACACACACACACAAAACACCCAGACATTTCAAAGAAACTGGAAGCCAAGGCTGGTGCTACACCAGCCTAGTTCAAGAGAAGTAGCACCCCAACCCCACCATCTTGTGTTTCACCTTCTCCTGCCCACCAAGTGCTCAGAGCATTTAAACATTACTGGTTGACTCTGGAGACACATTGGAAAATAGATAAATAAAAAACACCTCCTCAGAGGCGCCAGTTTTTAATTAAATGTCGATTTTGTCTGATAAAATCACTCTGAGCACAGTATGGAAATATCCTGTTGAAAGGTGGAGAAAAGGCCCAAGAGCCCCAGGGTTGTTGATGAGATGAGAAAGGCACTTTAAGAGACTCAGACCTGGGACTTGCTGTGCTTCAGAGTTATTAGCAAGGTGCTGGGCTGGATTTAGGACCCAAGATACACCATTATTTCTCCCCTTACCCTGCACCCCCCACCCAGCTGTCATGCGGATTTGCCTCATTAGCTGCTGTGTGTAAGTTGTGCTCCCTGGAAGCATAACAATTGTGATGATGATGGTGGTGATGATGATGATTTGGGGATGATGGTGGAGGGGGATAATGATGGGGGTGAAGATGATGATGATGCTGGGGATGATGATGCTGGGGATGATGATGCTGGGGATGATGGAGATGACATTGATAATGTTGATGGTGGGGTGGTGATGATGATGGTCATGGGGTGCCATGGGGTGTGGTCTCAGCATTGTTGATGAACACTCATCAGCGGCCAAGTACTTTGCTCATCCACATCCTGATCATTCTGACCACATCCTGATCACCAGCTCTCTTGGTTTTGGCTCTGAAAATTACCTGACTAAGGAAACCTTGGCCATTGGGAATATTTGGTGACCATAGGCTTAGCTCAAGAGAGGCCGGTGAGAATATTAAGCAGAGGAAACAGCGAGTGAGGGCACAGGGCTGAAACCCAGTGGGGGGTTTATGCTCATTGTTGCATTTGAGGGACTGAAGGGAGTGTAGGAGGCAGGCCTTTAGGCTCTACTTTGGTTACTTGGTGATAGAGAATCTCAGGTGACAGTAGCTGCTGAAGAGTATTGCAGGGAAATCTCTGCTATAGAGATATGAATCCAGGGGCTTTGGGGTGATTTGCTGGAGACAGTCATCTCCCTCCCCCATGGCCCCCTCCCAGCTTCTGGCAGATGGTGTTCTTAGGACATTCCGAGAGGAAGTTGACACTCTGCCAGCCAGTGCTCACCACCCTGCCCAAGCTGAGGAATAGGTCATAGTCCCCTCTGGCCTGCTTAGGCCGACAAGCTTTTATCTAGCCTTTTCTGTTTCCAAGTGCTTGGAGACAGCAAAAGCCAACGAAGGCTAGTGGAAAGGTCCAGAGGCCTCACTTTCCTGCAGGGCCTCTGCCAAGGGAGGCAGCCACACACCTGTCAGAATCAGCAGAAGGTTTGCAGGCCACATCCACCAGGCACTGCAACACTACTTCATTGAGCTTGTGGTCCATCATCTATAGAGATTAAAAACAGCGCCTCTCTGCAGAATTTTCATGATGGGCAAATGGAAGAATGCAGGAAACGAACACAGAGGCTGTAGAGTTAATGTGGCATTGTCGGTGTTATTACTGTGATTAGCACGATTATTATTACTTATTGCTATGGTTATTGTTGCTATTACCATTATTAGTACTACATTACTATTGCTACTAGTCCTACTTCTGTGAGATGATAGCATGACTATGCCCTTACCCTTACAACTCATTCCTGTGATTATTGCAATTGTCATTGATCATTGGTTCAGTAAGTGCTACTGTTATTTCTACTGCTCTTCATGAACGGGGGGCTGGATGGGTGGGGAGGAGTTCTGTGGATCCTTTGACAACCATTAGTTTATCTCATCATCTTTCCACCTCAGCCACCCTTGAGTTAGGTGTCATTATTCCTGGGCCACAGATAATGAAACTGAAACACAGGTTGATACTAAAAAGCAGGATTTCCCAAACTTTTTTAGGACACCCAGAGTAATCAATACTGTCACCCTGGGGGTAAAAAACAAGGCTTTGTGGTGGGGGTCACGGGCCCCACCCAGCCATCTCAGGACAGAGGTGGCAACCTGTTGGCACACCTGGAGTCTGTTCCTGCACCCCATGGTGCTGGCCTTGACTGCAGGAGGCGGCCTCCTCTTTCTTTTGGTGTCTCGGATGCCAGGTGAGCTCTTCCCAAGCGAGTGGCATCCCTGGCATCTGCTCACAAGGGTCTGCTTTTCCCTCCAGGTGTTAGAGGAGTCGAAATGCCTGGTACGGAGCTTCCTGAAGTCGGTGCTGGAAGATGTGAATGAGAAGGAATGCCTGATGCTGAAGCAGCTGTGGAGCTCCTCCAAAGGCCTGGACTCCCTGTTCAGCTACCTGCAGGACAAAATTTATGAAGTCTGAGGGCTCTGGCCCACTTGCCGCAGCTCTCAAGGGCATCTGACTCCAGCTTTGCCCCGTGTTTTGGAAATCGGAGCAGAGTGTGTGCCCGGCCAAGGAGTTTGTCAAGGCGTCTCTTAAAACCTAGGGTTGTGTCCATTTTCTCGTGTCCTTTGCTTGTTCCTCATTGGTTTGGTTTTGTGTCGCAGATGGGAAACGCAGCATACTTGGCCTCCCCTGTGCCCCCACCCCAACTGGCTCCAGAGCTACCGAGGGCTATGTCTTTCTTCCCAGGCCTCTGCCAGGGACTGTTGTCCTGTCCCTACTTGCTGAAATGCACCATCCTGGTCCCGGGCGGGGACAAGCCGTTCCCTGCCTTCCTGACTCAGGCTGTGTCTACACAGTGCCTCTGACTTGGCTCTCTCCGGTTACATGCAGATCTGGTGATAGGGGATGATGCATCTTAGGGAATTTCCAGACCAATGAACAAAATGATCACGCAGAGCAGCCTCAGTCTCCTCTCTGATGCAGACCTGTGTGACTCTTAGGGTTTGGTCTCAAAACCTAATTGAGTGATTTATAAACCCAGATATTGTACCTTTAGGAATGTTTTGTTAAATATATATTTTTAAAACAATGTAAGTGGAAATTCTGATAATTTATGTGCATTATATGTAAAGCTAGTTTTGCAAAAACATGAACTACTAGGACAATGTTTTTTCTTTAATCAGACTTATTTAATTTATTTATTTTTGTTTATATATTACGATAATCTGTCACTGACACAGATGTTATTTTCATACTGCCCCGGACCAAATCCCAAACCAGGTTCCTGTCGTTTGGTGCATTCTAGCAATGAACAGGTAGAAATAAGATGCAGAGAGACGGAAATGGGAGGATTTCAGTAGATAAAAGGAACGGCTCTGTACCAGGTCCTCTGCATGGAAAACAGTTTTCAGCTGGCACAACATCAGTTCTTTGGGCTCGTGCTTAAGGGAAATCTTGGGAGAGTTTTCTCTTCACTCTGCTGCCTTTCAGGAGACAAAGTGCCCTCCAGGCTGAGTGGTGCTGGCACAAACCCGGGCCCTCGCTGTGTGGTGTCGGGAGGAGGTGGGGAATAGGCCTTGCCTGCGGATTGACTACATGGGCCCCAGGGTGCCACATTTTTCTTTGGGACAACTGCTGACCTTGGATTTCAGAGTCCATTCTCTTCCATGTGCAGTGAGGTCTGGATAGGGCTGCCCTGAGCTGTCAGTAGGTCTGAATTTTTTTACCTCCAGAAGCCCAGGTGATCTATTCTCCTGGTAGTTTCACATAAGGGAGCAGTAACCGGGGTTCATGTCTCCTGCTTTAAGGCCGCAGGGCTACCCGGGGACCCCAGGGCTGAATAGACAACATCAGGTCATAGTCCTTGGCTCAGGGAGGGGTTGAGTTTGATTTTGCTTGGTGAGGAGAAAAATGAGAGATTAGAGCAGAGAAATGAGCATGCTCGGGGTTATAGTCATATACTCAAGAAAGTTAGGTTCTCATGTGCATTCTCAGGCCCCTCTTCTATTCCTCCATGTTGCCACCTGCCTCCCTTGACCCTTCCTTGGAGAGAGTTGAGTAGAGCAGTTAAGAGTTAGACACAGCTGGGGAGATGAGGGGGGCTGAGAAGGAGAAGGTCATTGCCACAGTTGTCTCTCCTCTGGTCTGTCTTCTCTAGGCCAGGCAGGTGAGAAGATTCATGGTGTGAGCTTTGAACAGGTTGTGTGCCTACTTTAGAGCTACATGTCCTTTACACAGAAGATCTGAAGTTTCTCTGGACTGTTGATCCCAAGACAGCCTAGTTCCCTCTCAGGAAAGCCTCTTTCTTTTTTGAGTTTCCCCATGACTTTACAAAGGTCAGGGAGGAGAGGAAACCTCTCCCCTGCTTCTTTCTTCATCCTGTGCTGGTTTGGCCATGGGGAGCCAGCAGGGGACAGCACATGTCCTGAACCCAGCCAGAGGAAGATGGAATGGATGTCCTGTGTGCCCCTCCCTCATCCATGTGGGGTCCTGTGGACCACCAGGCATTACTTGCAGGGGAACATCCAAAAGCCTGTGGTCAAATCCCCAGCGGGGTTTTGTCTCTTCCTTTGAGAAAGCATGTGTGCTCCCAGGGCCCCTGGAGAAACCTCATCTTGTATGTCCCGGCAGGTGATCTCTTTGCCATTGCTAATCCCTCCACAGAAAGAGCCCCCTGCTTTGTCTTCCTTCTGAAGCAGCTAAATTGACGGAAGGAGGGTCAGTTTTTTCTTGCTGGAGATGGAAGAGATACTTCAGAATCCCTTTTGGTCGGTGTCTATATCTGTTCCCGGCTGAAGGAGCCTGAAAGCTTTTATTTAACCTTGGAAGTAACATCCGATCCAGTCTTGTAAACGACTGCCTGACGGCGAAGTCAGGAAGGTGAAACCCTCCATGAGGTGAGGTGCTTGGGGATACAGGTCCTGAGTATGACAGAAGGTGGTTTAAAGGACACATTTTTGTTTGTTTGTTTGTTTCTGTGTTGTGTTGTCTGCGTACAGTCACCTCAAGAAATTGCTCAAAAGTTGGTGAAATGTGTTTGCTAACAGGGTAGACCAAACTACTGAATTCTTTGCTTTCTGGATGGTTGTTTTGATAACATGTAGATGAGATCCAGGTAACTCCCTCTCTTCCCCCACCCCGCCCTGCACCCTGCATTGCCCCCTTCCTACCCCTGTCTGTCACGTCCAGGGCTGGGGCAAGACTATGGGGGATTGTTCCTGGTCTTGCCAACCCCATCCCAGAATGGCCTTTGGGGTCAAAAGGACAGCTGTGTATCCTCTTTCGCCATGGAAACTTCTAGGCAGTCCACTCCGTGTCGACTGTGAGCCATGCGTGGAAGTCTCTTTTCCTCTCTGCTCCGGCCCCTGGCATCTTGTCCCGGAACCACTCGAGGACTGTTCGCCGAGCATCACTAAGGTGGCCAGACCACCCCCCCTCTGCATTTGGAAGCCACAAACTGATGCTGAGGTACTCACACACCCCTCTGGCTTTGGAATAATGTTTGTGGGTAAAAACTATCAAATATTAGCCTCTAAGAATGAAATTGGATAACTGTGAGAAGATAGTAGAGAATTGATTTGAACTATCATTCTTGTTTGGTATAGAGGAAACTAGGAGAGATTCTCTCTGAAGCATGAAAATAGGTTTTTCCCACATGAAGTTGAGGGTAAGAACGGGAAAAATAACCATCACAATAGACTTTGATCAATGCAGCTGTATCTTTGAATATCCACATTTAAAAACAGCCTTGACTGAAGACTGAATTGCATTTCCCATTATTAACTGTTGGTTTAAAAAATTTTGCAAACTTTTTTTTAATTTGGAATTTAGTCACATTCATGAAATTTTCCAATCTAGTTTCTGTGGAAATTTTTGTAACAAAGAGAAACAAATAGAATCATATTCAAATCTTCCTAAGTGAACATTTAAAATGCAGAATTGCTTCTCTTCTGTGTTTCTGTATTCAGATACTTAGATCTGTTGTATATATTAGTTTAGACACACTCACTAATATACACAGTATTTAAGACTCTAAATGAGATTTCTTAAGTATTTTATTTTCTTCTCTGTAAATGGTTTTGTATAATCTTTAAAAATCTACACTTTGCCTTTGTAGATATTTAAGGGAAACCATTTGGGGGTTGTCTTGCATGTATATTTTTGTTGTAGATAAGTGTTGCTTAGTTATTTCTGCAAATTTTGGTTGAAATGCTTACAGACTTTAATACAGTATATATTTTCAGAATATAAACTTTTATATTTCTGTGATAAGTTAGGATATGCGTTTTAGGCAATCTTTTCCATCAATATCACTTGTTCTTTCAGAAAATAGCATACTGGTTTGGTGCCAATGTTGTCCCCCTACCCACCTCCCCGTTCGAATCTAATGCTCTTATATTGTGAAAGAGCAGGTTAATTTATTTTTTCTCAAAGTAATTGAGGTTGACGTATAATTTGAAAATGTATTGAATTTGTGAATAAGCCTTACCATTAGGATCAGTAAATTTCCCAGCCCTCACAACTACATATGTAGTTAAGATCTCCCCATACATTCTCACTGTGTGGCAGTTGATGGAGTTTGTGAGCAGAGCCTTAAGCTTGTTGCAAAGAAAAAATACAAACAAAAAAATAAGGGTAATACGGGTTGTTTCTTCCAAACAACAGGAGCCACGTCAATGGGCTGAAAGGGTTTGGTTGAGCCGATGGCAGCAGGGGCCAGACAGGCACCTTGGTGAATGTCCTTGGCCATACGAGTGGGTCAAGGACAGGTTTTCCTAGCCACCCTTGTGGCATAGACATAGTTTAGCATGGTCATGGGGAAGGATGCTGGTTCATCTTTTATTCTGAACACATGGCACTTCCTGCTCTGACCTTGGCAGTTGACCTTCCTGAGTTCCTGGTGGATAACCTGGAACACAGTCTGGCTGAGGTCAGCACTCCTTGAGAGAGGTTAACAAAGTTTACACATGAGTCTTACTGTATAGACAATCCGAAGGCGATTTCAGTGGCAGCATCAGCATTCCCCTTTGTCTGGAGTGTCTGATCCATGAACTTTGGGTGTTATGCCCTGCTCAACCTGAGCTTAGCAGGCAGGGCCACATGAGACACTGAACAGAGACACATCAGCTTGTGGACAGCATGTCCACCATATCTGCCCAATCAAATCAACCAGAATTTGGAGCTACGTATTTTTTGACAGTTATGATTCCTTTCAAACTTGGCACGCTTCCATAGTTACCAACTGACTCTCCTTCCCAAGGCTTGAAAGATGACCTTGAGAACAGGGCAGTAGGCTGGCTAACGTCTAATAAGTTGCTTGGCTCATCTCTAGCAAGAGGTGTTCATAAAGTCAACGTACCTACCATTAGCCTGGAGATTTGCCTCAAATTTGTTTACAGAAAATGGAAAGTCTGGTTTCAGCTTCAGCTCTGGCATCCCTGTAGGCTGACCAATCCCTCGTTGGCTGGGTGGTCATGAAGGTGGACCTCACAAAGGGGACTCTAGGATGTTCAGAGGATGTAGAGTTTTCCATTTAGTGTTTGATTTGTCCCTGTGCCATATGTCTCAGCTTGAAGTCATTCACTGATGTCCGTGTTGATAGGATTGTGAAAATATATTGCCTTTCATAAAACCAAGGACCAAAGAATTCCATTTTCAACAAAGCACGAGTTTCATAGATGGTGGCACATCTGGAGAGAGGTGTGTATGCATGCTCCCAGGCACTGAGAAGTTGCTCGATTCCACAGCCTCGCCCTCCTCCCTGGCTGGCCATACAGATGGATTTGTTGTCCCCTTGAAGGCTCCGAAAGATGAGTTTCTCTGAAACTTGCTTTCTCAGGCGAGGTGGGTGTTTCTGCTGTGTAGTCTCAGCCTATAACCATATCATAAAAAGTGGAGATCTGGCATTCTTCCAGCTTTTCTGAGCAGTGTAGACCGCTCCATCTGAAGAGGAACCCTCAGTGCAAGTTCTTCAGATGTATCTACACTGAGCAGCGAGATCCTGCAGTTGCCAAATTTCCATGTGCTTTTTGTTCTACATCGACCCATTCCAATCGCTGTTTGGCATGAGAAGAATTTCCTTCCATCCCCACACCAGGTGATGCTCCATTCCCATTCATGATGACATCATTCATCCATGGACTGCTTGCGAGGTCATTGATGCTAAACAAGTGGTATTCTACTGGTAAGGCTTATTACCAAACTTCTGATAATGAAGCAGGCTACCAAAAACTTACCCAGCCCACCTAGGAGTGTTGGGATTTGATCGTGGACATAGCACACACACCAAAATCCAAGGAGACCTTTGCAAATTAGGCTACTTGTTTTCTTTTGGCAGGTTATCATGGGAGAGTCTTTAACTAGTTCTGAGTCTTTGTAAGTATGAGTACTTCATAGAATTATAAAGCAGGTACAGCTGACCCTTTCTCACCACGCTGTAAATATTTCTGAGACTGGGTGCAGTACTGAGGGATTATAATCTTCTGACTTATCAAATGCTGACTGTCTAGAGCAAATCGTACACTCTCTTTGTGAATGGTCCTGTAACGTGTGTGAACACATTTCTGGGTGCCTTAGAAGTTGTATTTTTCATGTGTGCTAATATGCAGTATTTATACATTGTGAGAGGCTGCTTTGAATAAAAAGGTTGAAACTTTGTCTGCATTCGCTTGTGTTCCCCCTTTCACAGCCTGTATGTAAATCTCACAAATAGGTTCTGTGGTCTCTGAACAGAGAAGTTTTTGGGGCCTGTAGGGATTTGATGCTTCTGGTGCTTCTGGGTAGTGGACGGGTTCCTGGGAAACATAGGTACCGCCACTCATGGATGTGAGGTTTGAGGCTTAAGTTATCAGAGAGTCGTGGTGGGGGACTCTGGTAGTTTAAGTCCAGAGGACCCTAGAATGGGAAGGGCATCATGGGTTCATTTTCAGGGGGCTTATGTACTTCCTTCCCCAGTATACATGGAATGTTCCTTGCACAGGACTCCATACTCAATAGTGAGAAACCTCTGCGGAACTTAGTCTTGTTCAGTCCTGGCTGCTGCCGTGGCAATCGATGCTATTCGTCACTATGGGATTATGCAAAGTCCTCCACATGTGTGACCTCGTTGCTTCATTCAACACAAGATGAAATGCACGTTAATGAAGACCCTGGCCCCTAGAGCCTGGCCCCAAGAGAAGTTGTGGGGTGGGGGCTGCAGGAAAGAGAGAGAAGACTTTCAGGGGTTCGCGGCCACAAGAATTCTGGGGAAGGGGTTTGCATGATGTGGTCTTCTACCTGTCAGAGCATCCACCCTGCTCTTAGCTGGGCACTCTCCCTCCCCCTTCCTCCTCTTCCCCCACCACTCAGAGGCACAGGTTTCTCAGACTGTTGTCAAAGAATTGGGGGTCTAGGAATGTGAGAATGGTGGGTCATTGTGCCATGAGTCTTGAACTGTCCACAGTGCATCCTAAGAGAACCCGTTCTTACATAATCGCCGACACCCTGGGATCTAGAAGACGCACAGCATGCATTGCTTGTTTTCCATCTGGCCCCTTTCAGTGGTGGGGCCAGCCATGAGGGAGTCCAGGATCTTCCCTCTGCTGGCCTTTTCCTTTTTCTTTCTGTTGCTCGTGTCGTCATTGTTGTCAGCTTTGCTTTGCATGCCTCTTTGTCCTTTATCAAGATCAGGACTTGTAACAGACTCTCTGTGACAATATAGGCACCAGCTGGCTGAGCATAGCACAAGGAAACCAATAAGAGACTCTCGCCATTGTCCACCTGTCCTGACGAAAGCATGGATCTGGGATGGGGCAGTTGAGGGGGTTAGAAGTGCGATTCAGAGTGTATTTTGAAGACAGACCAGGATTTGCTTCTTGGATTGGTCGTGGAGTTGGAGAGAGGCTGCAAGGCTGAGGCTGGGATTTGGGGCTGGAGCAGCTGGAAAGGTAGAAATGTATCTGAGGCAGGGACAGCTCTGGACTTTGGGGAAACAGGTCTGGGTGGGGGGGTGCTAGGAGCCCAGAGGAAACCTGGTATCATGTGCCCAGGGTCTTTGACCTTTCTCAGGCATCAGGGATAACAACTGTGCCTGCTTCCTAGGGATTTTTAAATAATAAAGTGGGATTTACACATTTATATTATTTATAATGAGGACTTTGCATTTATATATGTAATGTATGTATACATGAGATTTCATGTATATGACATGTATAAAGCTAGATTATATACAATAAGACAGTTGTTGGAATATAGCCTTTTGATGATTAAGATTTGCATAATGAGATTTATATGTACATGTGAAATCGTATCTACCTAGCAGTTAGAATAGATGTTAACATCACTGTATCATGATTTTTGGATTTTTCATATATGTGCAAGGTTTTATATATTTTATATAAATTAAATTTGTAATAAAATGACCATTTTTAGTATAGTTGTTGGCATATAATCACTATGGAATGATTAAATAATATTTATATGTAAGTATACATATGAGGCTTTACATAGATAAGATTTATACACATGCATGAAAAATGTATATAAAGGACATTATGTGCATAGAGAGATGAGATTTTACCTACATATAAAATGTTTAGAATAGTTGTTGGCACATAGTCATTCTTTACTGGTGAAATTAGACGGGATGTGTACTAGATCTAATTTTAAATGACATTAGATAGATACATGAATATCTGAATAGCTGGATACACACACACACACACATACACACTTACACACACACACACCCTTTAGGACAGCTGTTGGCTTGGAGTTGCTGAATCGAAAGTGGCTGTTACTACCTCTGCAGGCCATCGCGGTGCAGAGCTGTGCATGTAAGGCAGGGAACTCAGCACATGCTGGCATTGGCACCACATCTGGGCCCAAGAGTCAGTCTGATGGAAAGGTGTGTGGTCTCCCAGATGAGATCCTGTCTCTGCTGCTAACCAGGCATGGATCCAGGGAGGTTCCCTGGCTGTGACACCTGGCACAACCTCTCTGTCTGTGACACCTGCAAGACCTGGTCTGTACCAGCTTACCAAGGGATCATGAGGATTGCATGAGTGGGTGGGAAGCCTGAGACTTCTTGGGGATCCATAAAGCAGCCCCCACCAGAAGCTCTTGGATTTAGGTTTCTAGTGAGCGCTGTAATTCTCCATCCTTCAGCCTCCTTTCTGGAAACGTGGACATGATGAGTGGACCAGGAGTGGACCAGGGGAGTTCTAAGCCTAGCTGTAATCAGCATCCAGAGCTGTCTGCTCAGGGCATCGATCTGTAGTGGCTGGCCACAAGCCAGACCTCAGGAGCCAGTGACAGACTAGAGAGGAGCCACTGTGGAGAGTCCAGGATGGAGGGTAGGAGGGGGACCCTGTCTCCAAGATGGTGTGGAGACTACCCAGGGCATGAGGCAGGTGGAAGCACCAGTGTGTGTGGTTCAACAATAGTTCTTCCCCCAGGACTCAATCTATAAGAAACGGGGGGAAATTTGGCTGAAGGAAATGATAGGAGTGAGCAAGGGCCAGTATGTTAGAAATTCTAGGTCTTCGTGGAAAGAGTGTTAAATCTCTTACTGGTTTGGATGAATGACACAATCTTCATTTCCTAGTCTGTACAATGGACATAGTGACTCCTATGACAGGTGATGACGAGGCTTATGTAAGTTACATGCAGGAAGATGCTTAGGAGAAGGACTGACACATGACAGGTGCCCCATATCAGTGTAGACTTCCTGGCATCCATCAGCTCCCAGCAGAAATATGTCTGAAGAATGGGCATGGGGAGGGAAAAAGCTGAGAGAAGAGGGTTTCTGGGACTCTTTCAATAGGGACTGACATCCAAGCTGGTGTAATTCAAGAAGTGCCCAGAGACACTACCCACGGGGGAGATCCCCCAGCCAGATGGTGACTTGTGGGCTGTAACTTAACCTCCTGGATTAAGGACCTTAAAAATGACTTGTGGTTATGGGATGGTTGGGGTCCTCAGGTGTATCCACTCACTGGGTGTTGCAAAACCCACTCTCATGCCCACACCATAGAGCTTGCAGGACTCAGAGTTCTAGGGTAGGGAAGCTGGTCCTTGCGAATTCCAGCTATTGTCCATTCCAGAGCCCTGGGCTTTGCCAGGACAGATGGCAAATAAGCTGTATCGAGGTGATAGGGGACTGACAGCTGTAGTTCTGTGCACACTTGGGGTCCCCTGGTATACCACCTGTGTGACCACCCTTGTTTACTATTTTACTTCCAGAGGAGATGTGGGGACTGCTTCCTCAATCATTTGGATGGCAATAAACTGTTACTGACAAAGAGAAAATTTAGACTTGTGGGCTAATTCCTGGTGGGATAGATCTTGATTGACAGTTTTCTTTTTTTTTTCTTTAGAAGCATGTGGTTATGTTTTTAAGATTGTAACTGCTGTGCCCACATTTCCTGTCTGATTGTAGAGTCTTTCTTTCTCTCCCCTTTCACCCTCTGTGTGTCTTTAATTGTCCCTTCTGTTATCATCATTGCACTGTCCCTGGGGCAGCAGGCTCAAGACAGTATTTGGAATCACACTGTGCTGGGTTCAAATCCTCACTCCACCACTGTGTGACAGGTTGTGATGACATGGCCCTGCTTGGCTTCAGAAATCTCTTCTAGCTTGTGTGTCCTTAAGGATTAAGAAATAACTTGCAGACAGATTATTGAATAATTTGCCCTAATTTCAGGATACTTCCTTTATTATAAAGGTTGCAATCCCTCTGGGATAATAATAATAATAATAATTATTATTATTATTTGCATTTGTATTTTAAGGGTCCCAATCTCTTTTAGTGCCTCTCTTTAATAGGTGAGACCATTGGGGCTCAGAGAGGTGAAATGATTTGCCCAAGGACATACAGCAGGAAGCTGTGAACAGGCAAAAATTTACCCCTTACATCCCATATGCCCTTGTTCTGAACCCCCCAATGGATAACAACTTACATATACACAGCACAAGTATAAAAATCAGAAAATCTATATTAATAACAATATTATGATTTAGTTATTCAGATTTTGGCAAATGTCCTTTTGTTTTTTGGTCTAGGATCACACATCACCTTTAGATGTTCTTAGTGTCTAATCTGGAACATTCCTTCACCATTCTGAGATTTTCTTGACCATGACAATTTGAAAAGAATATAACAGGCTAGTTATATTTTGTAGAATACCCCTCAATTTGTCATCTTTTTTCATTACTCATTTCAGTCTACGCACTTTTGGCAAGAAAATCGCAGAGGAGATGTTGCGTCTTTTTCAGCACATCATGACTAGAGGCACACAATGTTCATTGTTCCCTTAGTGGTTAAATTACCCTGATCATTTGGATTTATATTCCAAGGGTTCTGTTCTTTGAATTGCACCAAGCTAACCACATTCTCATTTCTGCATACTGTACTCAAACTGTCAGATTTGATACTGTCATTAAAGCAGTTGAAAATAATATTAAGTGATACTGCAACTCAAAATGTTGCTTTTACAATGTGAGTTTGCTTGAGGGCAAAAATAATTTTGAATCTCTGACACTTTTTTTTAAAGATTTATTTATTTGTACAAGAACGGGGGTACAAGCCAGATGTGCGGGAGGGTGAGAGGATCCACCAGAGACAGAGTGGGGACCAGAACAGGCAGACTGACTGAAACACACTGCTGAGGGGAGCGGTGGGAGAGACAGGAGAGGTCTGCCTTGCCATGTGGGTTGTTCTGCAGCCAGCGGGGATTGAACCAGCACTGCAGAGGCTGTGGACAGCGTCACAGCGCTGCGCTCACCCGCCTGCGCCACCAGGAAGCCCAGAATCTCTGACATTTTTGTGCCTTGCACAGAGAAAAAGCCAAGATGTTTGTTGAATGAATAACTAGATGAAAGAATGAATCAGTTTCTCAGTTCACTATGTTATTTGAGGGCAGAAAAATGTACCTCCTTTACCCCTTTACTTTCCATAATGCCTGCAAACAGTAGGTGCTCAATGAAATTGGAGTGAAACTTTTTTGTAGGAGGAAGACAGAAATGGCAACTTTGTCTTTCCAAGGTTTTTCTTGCAGTGATTTCTCTTTTCTAAAGAAATGTGTTTTATCTTTATGCTTTCTTAATTGAAAATAATACTGAATTATAACATTATATAAGTTTTGGGTATGCATCATTGAAAATAAAGATGTAAGAATAAAATAAAAAAAAGAAATGTGTTCCTGCTTGATCCTAGGTACGTAAAAAGAAATAATAGTTTTCTCATCTTTGGTTGTTCTTTGTGTTTCTACAGAGACCAAGGCCATTTAGATTAAGAAAGCTGCTAAATGATTTGGGGCTGTGATTAAATTCTGAGATGGCTTCAAGCCCCACAGTCCCTGGTGTTCACACCCTGTGTAACCACCTGCTCTTGAGTATGGTGGGCCTGCCCTAGCCAGGTGCAGCTTTATGGGCCTAGAGACCAAAGGTGGGAAAAGTCAGAGTGATTCAAAGCTGAAGCAGATTTTCCCCTGTTGGCCTTGAAGGACAAGATGGAGAGAGCCACATGGCAGGGAGTGGCAGGAGGACTTTAGGAACTGAGATCAGTTATCAATGGCTCACAGCAAGAAAACAGGGACCTTGGTGTTAACACAAGGAAGTGAATACCCCCCAGCATTCTGAATGAGCCTGGAAGAACCCAACTCTCATTGGATTCCTTGATTTCAGCCTGAAACACCTTTAACCAACAGCTCAGCTATGCCAGATTCACAGAAACTATATAGATTGCCTTATTTCACCCAGCAAGATGCATGTAAGTTTCCTCCATGCCTTCTCTGTGTCTTGATAGGTAATTTCTTGTTATTGCTGAATAATATTCCATGGTCTGTATATACCATCCTTACCCTTTTACTTATTGGAGGACATCTTGGTTGCTCCCAAGTTTGGCAATTAAAATAATATTAGCTTTATTAAACTAAGCTGCTCTAACATTCCTGTGCAAGATTTTGAGTGGACCTAAGTTTTAAATTCATGTCACTCAAATCAGGAGTACAATTGCTGAATAGTATAATAGGACTACAATTAGCTGTGTGAGGAGCTGTCAAGCTGCCTTCTAAAGTGGCACCATTTTGCACCCTTGCAGCAATAAATGATGCCACTGTTGCTCCACAGACTCACCAGCATTTGGTGTTACCTTATGGGGGGACTATAGACACAGAAGGCACTTTTCCATTTTTTTAAAGATTTATTTATTTATGCATACAAGAACTGGGGTACAGGCCAGAGGTGTAGGGGGTGAAAGGATTCACCAGAGACAGAGTGGGGAGCAGAACAGGTAGATCTACTGAAATACACTGCTGAGGGGAGCAGCGGGTGAGTCAGGAGAGGTCTGCTGCGCCATGTGGGTCACCTCCCTGGCCGGGTGTGAAACTCATGCTGCAGTTGTTGCCTATAGCTTGATAGTGCTGAGACTTTACCCCTTGTGCCACCAGGAAGGCCCCACACTTTTCCATTTTTATTACTGCAGGGGAAGCCCTTTCTCCCTTTCCCATAATCCCACTTCTGCTCATAATACAGGAACTCAATGTCTCAGAATTGTTGGGTGGGACAGTCCCCGTTTTTTTCTTCCCCTTGTTAAAATTTCTTCCATGTGAGAAAAGGAGGCCTCCCTGACCAGGGAGAGGCCAACGACCACCAGGTCTTTTCTTTCAATGAGAAACTAGGTCCCAGAGACAAAACATGCAGCTCTCCCTGGGGTGGGATTGCGGTGCCCCTCAGAGTCATTCTTTGGCTTCCTAGCCTCAGATGGGCAGAGGAAGAAGGCAGGTTTACTTATGGTGGCAGGGAGGCAGGAGGTGGCTTCTAGCCATTTTATTATCAGGGAGCTCAATTTAGGTGGTTGTGCTTCCATTACTCAGTCTTGATATCCCATTTTTTCCCCCCTTGGTGCTTCTCAGTTAAGGAACTAAGAGATCAGGCTGCCTCAAGTCTTCAATAATATCCACAGCACCACCACCATGAGCAATAACAGCTATTTCTCATACAGTTTTAGTTCCCAGGATGCAAACAACCATGGCCTGTCTGGAGCACATCGCATCCCATAGTCTGTGTTCCAACTGTGCTGTGTCATTAATCCTCACGATGAACCCAAGAGTTGGATATTATTACCTCCAAGCCAGCTGAGGCTCCAGCAGGTCACACAGCCAGGAAACGGTAGAATCATACTCTGAACCCTGTCCTGGCTAGGTCACAAGCCCACACTGGTTCTTCTGGAGGGCACAGCTCAGTGTGTGTGGGGGGGAAGGGGTGTGGAAGGAGGTTTGGGAAGGGTGTTTCTGTATCTGGTCAGAGGAAGGGGAGTTTCTCTGCCTCCCTCTTTCATCCTCCATACAGCCTCTCCTTGGGCTTCACTCAGAATCTTTTCCCTGTAATCTTCTAAGTGGTTTCCAAGGGTGGGAGGTCATTAACTGATTACTTTTTTTTTTTTTAAAGATTTATTTATTTATTTATACAAGCACTGGGTACAGTCAGAAGCGCAGGAGGGTGAGCGAATTCACCAGAACCAGAGCGGGGAACAGAACAGGCAGACTGATGAAATACACTGCTGAGGGGAGCAGCGGGTACGGCAGGAGAGGTCTGTGCGCCATGTGGGACCCTCGCCAGCGGTCGGGGATTGAACCAGTGCTGCAGAGGCTGCGGACGCAGCCCAGTGCTCAACCTCTGCGCCGCCACCAGGGGAGGCCCGATTACCTTTATTGTACTGGGCACCCTACACTGCCCTTTATATCTGTCATTTTAATTGTACAGCAAACCCATTTTCTGGATAATGCTATGATCTTCTTTTTACAGGTGAGGAAACGAAGACCCAACGTGGTTAAGTAACTTTTCCAAGCCCATAACTAGTACCAGCTACTAAGTGGCAGACTCGGGTTTAGCATATGGGCTGGCTCTTTTTAAAATTTTTAGTCTGTTCTGGTGGATGGCAAACCTTTTGGTGTCAGACCCCTCTTATGCTCTTAAATGTGAATGAGCTTTAGCCCCTAATGACTTTTCAGGTGTAGGTAATAATAACTGTTCCTGTTAAGTTCACCAAAGGGAGAAAGTAGACAGATCTATCTCTTCACGGCAGGACACCAGATCACCTAGAAGGTAGCCTTGCAAATGTAATTCAATGTGGATATGATCACACCTCCAAGTTGACTGAAGAACTAGGCAAGATGAGGCTGCCCTAAATTCTCAGTAATATCCATGTGACCACTACCAAGAGCTACAACAATGTCAAGGAGACACAGGGACAGAAATATGTTAAACAAAACTCCATCAATGCAGTTTTTCAAACCCAGCATATGGAAAAAGACACAACAAACATCTTTTAGTATTTGCTTCCTTCACCAAATGAATTTCAAAGAAAAAATATCAATGGGAGGAAGGCATCTAGGGATTTCTCAGTTGCCATGTGTAGACTTCACTTCCTCAGCGGAGCAAAAAAGCGTGGATTGAGTTTCATAATCTTTGTTAAGAAATTGTTGGTAAATTTTATATGAGATAATGACCCAGGAATTATACCTCTTTAAAAAATCCTTTTATTTTAGAAATATGTCATTAAGTACTTAGCAAAAAATGACTGAGGACACCAAAGATTTTTTTATGTGCGTGGTGTCTATGACATTCACATCATAGCAATTCAATTGAGAACACACTTTTTAAATCAAAAATATTTATTAATTCACTTAAGTATAACAATAAGAAGCTCATTACACATTAACAAGTCTATTTTATGAAAATGTCTCCAGTTTCCAAAATATTAATGTCATTCTTTTGTAGTTGTTCAAGTCTCTGCAGTGTCTTATTTAATAGAAGTGGATTGTGTATGTTTCTGCATCCGCTGTGTTGTGACATCATGTCTTGTGACTTCTTGGATAGTCTACCAGATGCTCCAGAGAATGGGAGTGAAAAAGAGAAATAACATCATCTTAGTTCAGTTGCTATAACAAAGTGCCATAAACTGAGTGGTTTATAAATACCAGAAATTTATCTCTCAGTTCTGGAAGCTGGAAACTTGGGATGAGTGTGATTCAGTGAGGACCCTTTGCAGACTGCAGACTGCTGGTTTTCTGCTGCATCCTCACTTGGCAGAGAGAGGGCTACTTAGCTCTACAGAGTCTCATAAGGACAGAAACTCATCAGAGTGGCACTAACTTCATGACCCAAATTATTTTCCTAAGGTTCCACCTCTAAATACCTGCATATTGGGATGAAGATTTCAACATGAGCTTTGGGGGTCAGGAAGAGGGCATAACACACAGTATCATCCTTTTGAAAAGAGCTTGACTTCACAGCACCCCTGAAAGTCTCAGGGACTCCCAGGCGTTCCTGGACCACACTTTGAAAACTACTGCTCTCCACCCTAGGGCAGCTAAGAAGAGCAAGAGTGTGGAGTTGAACTCACGTCCTGGGGATGCACAGCCATAACGGGAGTGGAGTAAGGACCAGCCGATTGACTCAAAGGAAGGCAGTTCATAGATCTGAGGAAGAGAATCCGGTGGCAGGAGTGCTGATGATAAAAGACAAGGTAGCAGGTGTCTCAAAAGAACAGCCATGACTGCAAGTTATGGAGCAATTCCTAGTGCTTCACTTATATACAGCAAGAGGAACCCACAGAAGTGATGTGCCACTTCCCCATGGAACACGGCAGAGCTGGGTCTGAAGGCAAGACATGGAGGAAATGGTTGTGCCTGGCTACAGCTCAGCCCGGCACTTTACATCACTGGTCCTTCTCTCGTGTGCAAATACACATTAGACCGCGAGACAAGCTGTGAGCTCAGCGTTTCAAGCTGTGGCTTTAGCATGATTCCTTACAACATTCCCTGTAAAAGTCTCTCCTGCTTTTCAGAAATTTCTGTTACCACACTTGGCTATCCCCACAGACCTACGATACAGCTGTGCCTGTTTTTGCTAAGAGGAAGGGATGGTGTAGGGTCAGGAATGGACACTGAGCAGGTTTTCTATGATCCCATGCAGATGGGGTAAAGGAGGAAAGAGTTCTGGAGCCCTCCATGGTTTTGTTATAGGGGAGCCCCGATATTGAACGGGTTGCCTGGCTGTGGGTCCTCACCCGCGCGCTTAAAAGGGACTTATGAATACTCCACTACAGACACACACAAAAGGTTAATAAAAGGTTTATTTACAAGGGAAAAGGAAATAAGGAAAATGTACAACTCAGGGAGAAAATAGGGAAATAAAGTCTTTAATGCGTCCTACCCGATCCGCCGACCTGGAAACCCAAAGTCACTCTCAGAGCTGGCCGGACGCTGCGAGCTGGCGGAGAGTCAAAATGGGGGACCCTCCAAAGCCCACGTGTCTGCCTTTATACCAACCTGGCTGCTTAACCCCACCCTCAGGTCCCAGCCACCTTCCCTTGGGTGGTGATGGGATTTGGAGTTCCCAGTGTCTTTGGCTTTGGCCTGGGGTGGGGGTGGAGTCCACAAAGCCTGTATGGAATTAGCTTTAGGACAGCCTTTCTCCCTAACAGTTTTTGCAGGTTTTTTATTTAGATTTACCAGGCACATGGCAGGCAGGGACGCTGGGGGGGGCCGGAAGGCTGGCAGGCCTCCCAGCCCCCAGCAAATCCTCACTCTATCTGGGCTCTCTGGTGATCTCTGCTTCTCTCTCAGCTTCTCTTTTGGCTTCAGCTGGCGTCCCTGTGACGCTGCCCTTAAAAGCCCTGCCTTAGCCCAGGTGAATGCCATCTACCTAGGCCCACACCCTACTCCAGGTGCCCGCCATCAGGCATGCGTTCAGGATCGCAGGGTTCCCTCATCTATCCTAATGGCAGGAGGGCAGAAAAGCCTGATCCTTTTACCTTACCCTACAGTCGGGGACAGGATATTCGCTTTTGTGACAAAGGTGGAGAAGCAAAATTAGTGGCAGTATAGACCTTACTTCCCGCCGTGCGTGTTTTACGTCAGGGAGCAGTTTACAGCAGTGCGGGTCAGAATGGGCTGACTTCGCACGCATTTATGTCAGCACCGGTTCACGTCAGCATGGGTTCAACTCAGTCAGCACGGGTCACGTCAGCACCGGGTCACGTCAGCACAGATTTAAGTCAGTCAGCACGAGCTCGCGTCAGCACGGGTTTACGTCAGTCAGCACGAGTTCACGTCAGCACGGCTTTACGTCAGCGTGGGGTTGATCTCATTCGTTGTACACGCCCTGGCTCCCCAGCTTGGTGGGTCCCCCCCAAGCCTTCGCCCAGGCCCGCTCAGCCTCTGGGCAGCAGTGGCCGCTGAGGAAGGCGCCGCGGAGGGTCAGGGCCCCGCGCCCGCGAACTGAGCGTGAAGAGACCCCGCGGGGGGAAAGGCGCCCCGGCCCCAGCGCAGTCGCCCCAGGGGGGGCCCCGGGTGTCCAGGAGCCTGAGGGCCCCGCAGGCGGGCGATGCCCCAGAGGGGTCCTGGGGGCCACAGAAAGGCGACTCCGCTCCGGAGGCTCGAGGCCGAGGGCGGTGGGAGCGCCCGGGGCGCCGAGGACTGTCCCAAGGGAAGAGGCCGGGCTCGGCCTGCTGCGCACCGGCCTGCGTCCGCCTCCCGCGGCCCGGCCCAGGCCCCGCGCCCCGCGCCCCTCACCCCTCGTGGGGTCGCGCCCCCAGGGAAGCAGGTGGGGACGCCCGTGACCTGCCCGCGCTGCTGGACGAGGACCACAGGCTGTGCCCCGAGGACCCGCTTCCTCGCCCGCGGCGCCCGACTCCTGCGCTGGCCCCCCAGGCTGGAGGCGCCACACCTGCTCCTCACCGCCCCCCTGAGCCGGTCCCCGGATTCTGGTAGGTGGAGCCGCGCCGAGCGCACGCGCTTCTCCTCGTGCAGGCCTGCGGGTCGCGGCCCCCCTCGCGGGCCGGGGCGGCTTCAGGCTTGTGTGTGTGGCGCCGTCGGGTGGGTTGTCTGGTGGGTCTGGGAACGCGAAAACTGGGTAAGCGGACGGCCATTGCTTTTCTCTTCCTTCCATTTGCACTCATGAGTTTTTATAGGCGCGCTGCTCTGAGCTGCAGAGCGAAACCTGTATGGACAGTCTCGAAAAATACCCAGAGAGAGTTTCATGCCAGGAAGGGAAATGGCAAAAGCAGCCTGAATAAGACTGAAACTCCAGATGTCACCAAATTTCCAAACACGTGCAATTTCGTGGTAGCAAGCAGTCGAGAGGCTGCTGACTCACAGGCTGGAGGCCAAGAGGCCGGGCTTGCTCCCTGCCAGAGCATTTCATCAGCCACTTTCTATCTCGGGGCTGCCCTGGCAGCTGCTCCAGGGGGCCAGGCTGTCTTCACAGCTACCCTGGCGGGGCCACACCCCGGAGGCGTCTGCATTTCCAAACACGGGTGGTATCTCCATCTTGCTTTGGAGTTCCTGGTTGACCATTGGGAAGGCCATCCTCCTTCCTGTGAGCCTTTGAGCCCAGGGAATTGAAGATGTGAGGTCATGGCGGGGCTCCGGGGAATTCCTACCCTTCCTGAGGGCAGAACAGCCCAGTAAGGCCATGAGCGCACAGCATGGAGCATTTATGGAGCAGTCATCCTGACAAGAGAAGCATCTGAATGCTAACCATGCACATGGTTTCTCACAAAGAGCAGAGGGAGGCTGGATGAGTCATTCCAGAACCAGTACTAGGACGATGACTAAAAGATCTGAGTCCCTGTGTGGCCGGTCAGCAGTTCCATCTTCTGAGTGGAAGTCCTGACTTCGTCCTGTTTTCCCAGGGAGTCAGAAGTGGGGGGTGAGAAATGTCCACTAAGTCTAGGGAGTATGGCTTGGCCTCATAGGGTTATTTGCATGAGGCCTCTGGGAAAGAAACATTCTGAGGGAAGACTGCATCCAGAGCAAGAAGCAGGATTCCAGAACAGGGGTCAGTGTGTAAGGAGCATATGTGCCCACTGAACTCCCTGGGGGCAAGGCAGTTACAGCAAACAGCACAAAACCGGATTGCTGTCACTCATCACACCGTGGCAAGGTGGTGAGAGGCCTCTGCTGCGGTGTTTTGTGGCCAGGAACACAGCATACGTCGCAAATAGGGACAGCTGCGGTCTCAGGGTAACTGTTGGGGCACAGAATGATGTCCCACTAAAGAGCATAGTGGAGGACAGTAACAGTATCACTTTGGGTACCATGAGGGCCTTCCAGCCAGAGCTGGTCAAGAGGGACGTATGGTGGCCTTCATGGACTATCCAAGATTGGCTTTCTTTTTTTTCTTTTAAGATTTATTTATTTATGCATACAAGAGCTGGGGTATAGGCCAGAGATGTGGGGGGGGTGAGAGGATCCACCAGAGACAGAGTGGGGAACAGAACAGGCAGATTGACCGAAGAACACTGCTGAGGGGAGCAGTGGGCAAGTCAGGAGGGGTCTGCTGGGCCATGTGGGTAGCTCCCTGGCTGCCTGGGGATTAAACTCATGCTGCAGAGGCTGCAGATTGCTTCATAGTGCGGTGTTTAATCCCTTGCGCCACCAGGGAGGCCCCAAGATTGGCTTCCTTAAGGTTACTCGCCATTACCCCTGTGGACCCACCTAGGGAGGTAGCTTAGCACAGGGCTCATGTGAGGATTAAACGAGAGAGCACAGACGTTGATACTGCTATTTTACATTTTTTATTGACTCAAGGGAACCTTGGTTCTGATATATATTGAGCACTTTCCATGTACAGCCTTTGGGTTAAAGGTTCTACATGATTTAATTCATTCATCAACATTTAATATGTATAATGTATAATATATTGTATAACATAATATATAAAATATTGATAATTATGTAACTTAATTCAGTTATCAACAGTTTATCATATATAGTGTATTACCATAATATTACATATTAACTGTTGATAATTGAATTGAATTATGTAAAATAATTCATGTATGGCTCTTAATGTCTATACATGAGTTCTTGATAGCTATTATCATTATTATTATTAAAATTATTAATGGGGGCTTCCCTGGTGGCCTAGGTTAAAGCTCAACACTTCCACAGTGACGACCTCAGTTCGATCCCAGGCCAGGGACCAGACCCACATGGCGCAGCAGACCTCTCCTGTCTTGCCCGCTGCTCCCCTCAGCAGTGTATTTAGTAGATCTGCCTGTTCTGCTCCCCATTCTGTCTCTGGTGAATCCTCTCACCTCCTGCACCTATGGCCTATACCCAGTTCTTTTTATGCAAAAATAAAATCTTTTAAAAAATAAAATTATTAATGAAAATACTAACACTAGACCAGTAGGAGTTTAAAGATGAGCTTGTTGTTATTCAGCTGTAGATAGGGTCAAGGATGGAGAAATACCTTTTGATTACAATTCCTATGCCCTTTGTTTTTTTTAACCCCTGGACTGAACATCATGCCTGGAAAGCACAGGTAATATTTTAAAAATGTGTTGAAGTTAGTAAGAGAAGCAGAGGGGGACTCAAAAGCATCTGAGGTTCGAGTTGCCATCTTGATTCAGCCACTTGGGTTGGGTGCTGCCATCTGCAGCTGTGTTTGACACTCGCTCTGATGTTGAATTTAATCCTGGCAGAAAATTTCTGAGGGATGATTTTCCCCCTATGAAAGGTGGGGGGAAACAGGCTTAGGGGCTGAGGACCTCTGGTGAGTCTTGTTCTGCTTTTGTAAGAGCTGATGAAATGAAGACTGGCCCAAACAAAGTCCCTTGGCCAAGGTTCCACTCACACTACAGATAAGGTAACCAAGTCTCTGGCATCCAAGCCCTTCCCCCTCCAAGCCCCCATGGTGCTGGGCCAGGTATGGGAAAGGCCCTGGAGTTGCTGGCACTCAGTGTAATGGGAGCAGAAATGGACACGATGTGAACTGGAATTTGGGTTCCCATCTGTGTCCCTGGCTCTCAGCAGAACGTGCTGGCCTAGCCAAGGAGAAAGATGCTGGGCGAGCCGGAAAACTGGTTTGACTGAATGTTCTAAATTTAGAAGGGTACTTGGATGCGCCCTCTGTGGCTTTTGACAGGAGCCCAAGCTCGGGGCATGTTGGTGTTTTTCCTCTTTGATTTCCCTGCAGGGTGGGGAAGCTGCTCCCCTCTCAAATTCCCAGGACTCAGTCACTGGTGCCAGGTTTATAAATACCCTCTCCCCTCCCTGGCACTTCTGACTCCAGCCGATTGGCAGCGATTGCAGTTTCTCCTGGGGTCACTGCACTCTGATTCACCAGGGTGGTGGGTCACCCCCAGACCTGGGGAGGGTCTGTGGCAGAGGGGTGACTTGAGCCTAAAAGTCTACAGAGAAAATTCCAGGAGCTGCCTCCTCACCATGGCCAGGCAGTCAAAAGCCATTGGAGGAGACAGACTTTCTTTGGTTACACTCAGGTACAGGGGGGTGGAGGTTGACGCTGTGTAGCACTGTGAGGCACAGAGACACAGTCATGGGACAGCGTTGGTAAAGTACTGTGTGTGTGCCGGGGGCATCTGGGAAAGGACTTCATGTGAACTGACCACGTGTAGGGTAAGTGATGGTCAGGCTTTTATGCCTGTGGCCTTTGTGGCTATCACTTGTGATCTTGAATGCAGAAAGTATTTGGGAGCATGGGCTCAGGGTACGCATGCTTGTTTGTGGACACTTGAAGTATGGTAGGGCGTGTGTAAGTGGGTACACCTGAGCCTGCAGGCTGAGGCTGTAAGGGTGGTGTCACACAGAGGATGGTTGCGGTGCATCGGCTACGAGCTACGGCTATGAGAGGAAGTGGCCACGGAAGAACACCAGGGAGAGCCCAAAGAGAGTTAAGATTGGCAGGGGGTTGGGAGTCCTGCCAGCCTCCTGGCCCCCCAGCTTCACAGCTACCCTGCCACCTCCTCCCTCCCTACTTGCCCTGCGCCTGGTGCCGCACTATACCACGTGAGCCGATTCCACATGATGCTGTCTATGTGGACTGCTTTACTCTCTCTCGTGACCTGTACGGTGCTCTGGGGACTGAGGTGGTAGTTTCACAGGGGAGGCCCCTGAGGATTTGAGCGGTGAGGTGACTTGTCCAAGTGGTACTGCTGGTGCATGGGAAGTTCCACAGTGTCATTTTCCACGGCACCATCTTGAAAGTCTCTGCCGCCTCTAGTATGTCGCCTATTGGGCTACTAGGCACCTTAGAAGGTTTTGAAGCCATTTAAATTGGGGTTTAAATTACAGCATTGCCATTTGCTCCAGAACCTGGGCATAGCCTCTAAACATCTCTATGAACTCAGCTCATCTGAGAGATTTTCTCACTGTGCACCTGGTAGATCTTAGCTCTGAAAGTTCTATGGGAGGAACTCTGAGAAGCACATGGTTAGTAAAGAGTCCGGAGTCTAAGAATCCTGCATTTCCTTGCACCTGTCTGCATGGAAGAGATTAGCCTCTTGTGACTATTTAAATGAAAAAGCCCAATTAATTAAAACAGAACATTTAGTTCTAAAGTTGTATGAGCCACCTTTCAAATGCATCGCCACCTATGGTTAATAGCTACCATATTGAATAATATAGATTTAGAACATTGGTGTTCTTGCAGAGAGATTTATTGGACAGTCTATTCTAGAAGGTTCTGATTGTGCCCTATACTTAATATTTTCAGGCCAAGAGCTTTTCTGGGGCTTGCAAAACCTGCTCAGTGTCACTCACTGACACACTTGTGTGACAGAGAGGAGCCAGACAGAAGCTCCTAGGTGGCTCAACAGTCTTATCATCTTGCACAGGAGCCCAGGGCTAAGTTGAGGTGGTCAAAGGCACCAGCAGTGGAGTCGGGGCTCAGATCTCCATTTCCTGGCTGTGCAATTGTGGGTGAATAAGCCTCCCTGGGCCTCAGTTTCCCTGATAATGCAATTGGTGTGCAACATACTCTCGGGGATTCCTGGGAAACCCTGGGTCAAAGGCACTTGCATAGAAGAGGCTGTGAAGAAGGGTCAGTTCTCATCTCTGCCACAGGAGAGAGACAGGTAGATGAGGGGAGAAGTCAAGTGATACAACATGCTGCAGTGAAGACCCCTCACCTCAGCCTACTTTTGTAGACCCGATTAGTCCTGTTTGGAGCAGGTATGGCTATTTGGTGAGAAAGAATCATGGACTGTCACCAGTAAACAAAACACACTTTCCCTAAAGGCAGGTGTGCCGAAGAGTGCACCAGCACACGTTCTGACAGTCTTAGGAGCAGACTCCCTCTACCCTCAGACCCCTTCCCTTCCCATCCTCCACCTCAGGTGCCCTGCTCTTCTCACGCTGCCCCACTTCCCTAATGAAAATCAATGTTGCCGTGACTCCACAGTAGCCATCAAGGTCAGAGCTGATGTTTGTTGAGGTTCCTGGGCACAGGCACCTGTCCACATGTTTATTTCCCAGAGACTTTCACTAACACGCCCAAGGTGGCTTGGCAGGAAACAGTGGCAAGACAGTGAGTGGACTCAGGCTGATAGGAAGTCAGAGGTCATGCTTTTTGCAGCGCAGCATTGCATACTTCCCATGGGGGCCAGAAGATACGGTGAGAGTGACTGCACAGAGGAGGGGCTTCCTAACTGCGCCACAGTCCAGCTTGGAGGTGAAAGCTCAGGCTTGTCACATCAGTTCTGCTTTGAAAGTTACCTCTTAGTTGATAATCTGGGGCAAATGATTGAAAAACTACTTTAAGTTTCAGTTTCCCTATCAGTAAAATGAGGATGGAAATTAGAGCTCCTAAGGATTTCTTTTCTATGTTTATTTATTTTTGCATAGAAGAACTGGGCTGTCAGTCAGAGGTGTAGGGTGGGGCGGGTGAGAGAACTCAACAGAGACAGAGTAGGGAGCAGAACAAGCAGCCCCACTCAGATACACTGCTAAGGGTAGCAGCAGGCGAGACGGGAGAGGTCTGCTCCTCCATATGTGGGTAAACTCCCTGGCTGGGGGTCGAACTCAGGCCATAGTGGTGATAGTGCTGAGATTTAACCCCTAGGCCACCAGGGAGGCCAGCTCCTAATGATGTTTTAAGGATTTGATAACTGGGATCTATGTCTGACAAAGCATGTGACCCATGGTGGGTACTTGGAGTATGTTAGCAACTTCCCGACCCTGTAGATTTCTAGACCAGTCCTTTGCCTCCGCCTGTTGACCTCAGGAGTGAAGGTTCTTCATTGCGAGGCTGTCCTGTGCAGAGCAGGATGGAGCATCCTTGTCCTCATGCACTCAATGCCAGTAGGAACAATAAAAAATGTTTCCAGACATTGCTGAGTGTTCCCTATTGGGTGCAGTTACCTCTTGCGCCCTCCTTGAGTAAAAACCCCTGCCCTAACCACATCCATTCCCCAATTCCCTAAAATACACAGGTGCTCTTGTGCCTGAATGCTGCCCGTGTCCCTCCCCTAGCAGCAGAGCCAGGCCAGGCTACTGCTGGAGCAGCATCTCCTGGGGCATGGCTGCGGGGGCTGCCTTTGGCGAGGGTGGCTGCCACTGGCGCCTTTGAGGATTGGCACCTGGCTCACCGTTTCAGCTGGCAATTATCTGAACAGAAGCGCTGTAATTGTCTGAGGATTGGGTTTCCTCGTGGGGTCATTTCTTTCAAGGTTCCTGTTGCTGTTTATTTATATTCATCCGGATAAATAGCCTGTGCTCAGCTGCACAGGGTATTAATGATGGGAGGCTCGCTCCAGACGGTGCCCAGGGAAGCACCTGCAAATCCATTCTCCAGAGGTGTCTGATTTGCTGGATCTGCATGGCTGAGCCCTGCAGTGTGGGGCTAAAGTGAGTGTGTGTGTGTGTCCATGCACCGAGAAGTGGGCATTTCTTATCTCTCTGATTTAGCACTTATAATAACACAGTAAAGTTGCTGCCCCACACCTGGCTATCAGACCCAGTCTCTGCCAATCTGAACCTGTCATCACTGACCCCTGTGGCTCCCAACTTGATTCTTGGGGGGGCAGTGAGACCCAGAGTCATCCCAGCTAGCCATCCTCCTTAGTTCCCTAAGGGGAAGTAATGAATTTAAAGAGGATTCCACTGTTAATGTGCTTTCTTATGGAGGCTGTGATAAGAATGACATTAAATAAGCAACCTTTATTGGAGCGCTGACTTGGCCAACTCCTGCATGCTCCCTCACCCGCTCCTTTATTCATCTATTCACTCATTTGTTCACACATACATTCGTTCACTCACTCTCAGTCATTCATTTGTTCACTCATTCATTCACTCATTCATTCATTCATTAAACCAGACAAATTCTGATGTTGTTGTCCCTGTCACAGTGATTGAGCTGGAGCGATAAGTAGATTCTTTTTTTTTTTTTTTTTTTAAAGATTTATTTTATTTATTTATACAAGCACTGGGTACAGTCAGAAGCGCGGGAGGGTGAAAGAATTCACCAGAGCCAGAGCGGGGAGCAGAGCAGGCAGAAGGACCGAAGTACACTGCTGAGGGGAGCAGCGGGCGGCAGGAGAGGTCTGCGCGCCATGTGGGACCCTCCTCAGGTGGCCGGGGAGCAGCCGGGGATCGAACCGGCGCTGCAGAGGCAGCGAGCAGCTTCGCAACCCAGCGTTCAACCGCTGCGCCACCGGGGAGGCCCGATAAGTAGATTCTTAGACAACTCCTGTGGCGCTTACAATTTGGGTCATGGAGAGGGAGGACAGAAAAACAACTCCCCCACAACCACACAATTGTAAGCAAAAACCTAAGTGAATAAGACCATTTTAGTTACTGATAAACGCTAGGAGAAAAGGGCAAGACAGATTTGCTAAGGCAAGAAGGGTTTCTTTTGCATGAGGATGGCCTCAGAGAGGACCTCAAATGACAAAGTAATTTTGGGAAAGAAAGAGCAGAGCAGACACCTTGAGGAGGAAAACAGCTTGCATTAATCAAGGGACTGAAAGGCCTGGGCAGGAGAGCTAAAATCCCAAGAGGAAGTGGGTGGGGCCTGGGAGGCTGGAGGTGGTCAGAGGCTGTGGAGCTCCAGGAATTGAAAGCATTTTTTTAGGAGAGGAGAAAGAGTTGAAATTGTGTTCTGAATACCACGGAAGCCTTTAGAGGGTTTTATGTACCAAGTGCTGTGATCTGATACATGCTTATTAAAAGCCTGTAATTGTTTGACAGACAAAGTGAATTGAAGGTACTGGTTCAACGCAGAGGCAAAGAGGTGATTCATGGCCTATGGGTGTTGGAATGAACTCACCATCAAAGTTGTGTGGTTTAAAACAACTCAGATTCATTATCCTTAGTTCTATAGTCAGAGCCTGACGCTGGTGTCTGCAGGCAGGCTGCTTGTGGAGGCTCTGGAGCAGAATTCTTCCTCGCCCTTCTTTCCTGGCTTCTTGGGGCCACCTCCATTTGTTGTCTTGTGGCCCCACCTGCATCTTCCATTGTCCATCTTTTCTCTCTCTCCCTCCTGATGTCATGGGACCCACCCACATAAGAAAGCATCTGCTCCTCAGCCTGAGGTCCTTGATCACTTCTGCAAAGTCCGGTCTTCCCAGTCAGATCATATTCCCACAGGTTGCAACGGGGGGGGGGGGGGTAGCTGATGGGGGGTTGGAGAGGGGATGTCTCTAGAGACAGGACCAGCAGTACTTGCAGAAAGCTGGGTTGCAGGCTGAGAAGGAAAGTGAGGAATCAAGGCATGCCCTTTCCTGAGATGGCAGATTTAGGGTGGGTGGCAATCAAGAGATTTCCTTGGCCATGTTTATCTTGAAATGCTGCTGTGCTGTGATTTACAGGAATATATATGATTTACAGGTGTATGTATGTATATGGGTATATTTATGGTTTGTATGTTAATATGCTATATATACCAAGATGCATTTTTCATACACATTGGTCCTCATTCACAGTTACTGGCTCACTGCTGCCCTTAGAATTACTTAAGCACTGAGAATTGTAAAAGTGCTTCTTATGTTGGGGCCTCCCTGGTGGCGCAGGTGGTTTAGCATAGCACTGTGATGGCTGTCCGCAGCCTCTGCAGTGCTGGTTCGATCCCCGCTGGTCATGGAGCAACCCACATGGCGCAGCAGATCTCTCCTGTCTCGCCCACTGCTCCCCTCAGCAGTGTATTTTGGTCATTCTTCCTGTTCTGCTCCCCACTCTTTCTCTGGTGGATCCTCTCACCTCTCACACCTCTGGCCTGTACCCCAGCTCTTGTATGCATAAATAAATAAATATTTTTTTAAAAAAGGTGCTTCTTATGTCAATGAAGGTAACTTTTGGAAAATACCTGAGAGGGGGGCTGTTGATGGGAAATCAGTAGGCTGTGAGGTGACACTCTTGTCCCACTCCCTATTTTCCAATGAGGAAAGAGACGCTACAGGTGGCCCTTCAGTTGCCATCGCCTAAGGGAATGATTTAATCACTCTGCTTTGTAAGGAATTCTTAAAACCAGGGGAAGAGACTTCAGAGAGCTTTGGGTTGGTGAATATGGGAAGAATTGGGGGTGGGGGAAGGGTGGAAGCTCCCTGCCTGGAAACTCCCTACCTGGAAGCTCGCTGCCTTCACCCCATGTCTTGCCCTTCTTCACCTGTCTTTTGATTTGTGTCTTTTGTAATAAGTTGGTAATCTGGCAAGTAAATGGGTTTCCTGCATGCTGTGTGCCCTTCTAGCAAATTAACTGAACCTGAGGAGGGGGTCCTGGCATAGTCTGCTGCTTGAGACAGCCTCCTCAAGTCTGAGGAGGGGGTTTCGGCCAGTGTCTGAAGTCGAGAGCAGTCTTGGTTGACTGAGCCCTGAACCTTTGGAGCCTCGCAGGATCTGGTAGATAGTGTCAGAACAGAATAGAATCCCCCAATTCCTGCTAGAATCCAAGCATTGCCTGTGGTGTGGGGCACCCTTAGCACCCACACCCCCTCTGGAAATTGGAGCATGGGACACCAACAACTCTGCATTTGCCACTGGATCATCAAGTGGAAGCGTTACTGGGCAACTCCAGTGTGAAATGGTTGGCCTGACTGTGGGTCCTCACTGTGCTCAAAAGGGACTTATGATGAGATTTACCTGCAGGCACACACAAAAGGGTAATAAAGGGTCTATTTACAAAAAAGGGAACTGCCCATTTTTGGACTGGATTATTTTCATTGTTTTTGTTGAGTCTCATCAGCTCCAAAAATGGGTAGAAGAGCTAAAAAGAAACTTCACTGAAGAGGAGATGCAAATGGCCAACAGGCATATGAAAAATGTTCAACATCACTTTTAATTGGGGAAATGCAAATCAAAACTACAGTGAGATATCATCTTACACCAGTGAGAATGGCACATATTAAAAAAAACTAGCAATAACAAATGCTGGCGAGGTTGTGGAGAAAAACTTTAGAGGTGAACTTAGTACACTTAGAACTCTCCTGCACTGCTGGTGGGAGTGCAAACTGGTCCAACCACTATGGAGAGCTGTGTGGAGATTTCTTGACCTACTAAACATAGAGCTTCCATAGGATCCAGCAATTCCACTCCTAGGTATTTACCCAAATGACACAGAAACATTAATTCCAAAGGGCAACTGCACGCCTATGTTTATAGCAGCACTATTTACAATAGCTAAATTATGGAAGCAACCCAGATGCCCAAAAATAGATGACTGGATCAAGAAGATGTGGTACATATATACCATGGAATATTACTCAGCATTCAAAAAAGATAAACACATGCAGTTTGCAGCAACATGGATGGAGCTAAAAGGGATCATGCTCAGCAAAATAAGCCAGAAAGAAAAAGAAAAATACCGGATGGTCTCGCTCATAGCAGGAATCTAGAAAACTTAAATAAGAGACCAGGAAAAAGACTAATCAATACAAAGTAAAAATCAAAATCAACAAGCAACTATAAACCAGAGACATACTATGGGGTGGGGGGGAAGGTGGGGCGAGGAGAGGAAAGACTAGAGTCAAAATAAGGGGGGGTGCAATTGTATGGAGAGTATAACCATAATGAAAATGCATACATTGTGCAAAGATGAAAAATGATGTAAGAATTATTTAAAATAAAAAGGGGGAACTGAAGAAAAGAATGACTCAGGGAGAAAGAGAGAGAGAGAAATTGGTGAATGTGTCCTACCACTTCCTCTGATCTGGAACCCCAGTAGCACTCCAAAAGCCTGTGAAAAACCAAGGAACCCACCATGGCCCACATGTCTGGTTATATACCAAATCTGGCTGCTTAACTCCACCCTCAGTTCCCAACAACTCTCACTTTGGTGGTGATGACATGATGGGATTTGTAGCCTCTGGTGTTTTGGATCTCTTTGGTCTGGGGTTGGGTGGGGCCCATAAAACCTGTGTGTGGAGTTTGTTCAGGACATCCTTTCCCCCCAGCAGAAGTATTATGTAGGCAAAGACTGTCTCCTAAGATCTTTACCTGCACCCTGAGATCTTTACCAGCATAGATATTGTGGAATAAAAATTGAAAGGGGGATTGTAATAAGGTGGTCCCCAGGAAAGGGATGTTCCAGGTTCCCTGCCCCACTCAAGGAAGGGTGGAGCTGAGCAGGGAGGAGAGAAATGAAAGGAGACTGGAGAAGAAAAGAACAAGATTGAGAGCCAGAAGGAGACCTGGAGGAGGCACATGGGGCAGAAAGACGCGTGTGAAGAAGCTGGTTACTTTTTGGTCGTGGACTGGTTGAAACCCATGTGGGTGAGAGACCCTGGGGAGGCTAACAATGGCAGCTTTTATCTTGATTTTGATTTGGCTCCTTCTGCCCCAGATGTGCTGGGCCTCTTCTACCCCTTTTCTATGGGTCCCCACTAGGAGGTGCCTTAGACTTGAGGCAGGCTTTCTGGCCTCAATGGCCCTGCTTTGGGCCAACCCTGTTAGGCTGGGCATTTACCCACAAGGGGATGTGTAACTTTGGGATGATTTGGACACATTTTACCTGTTCCTTCTCTTCTCTTTATTGCATACTAATTATATATTAAAGTTACTTTCCATTTAAGGTCTTATGCACTTGAATATATTTTGTCTTGATGCAGCAGATGGCAGAACCTATTTAGAGCAGGCAGATTTGAAGGTTCTGGGGTACCCCTCTCCCTGCCCTGTAACAGAAGTATCATGTAAGGTAGGCAGTTGGATGGATGAGGGGAGAGGCCAAGGCTGGTTATATAAATGTGGGGGTCCACAGCCTACCTACAAATAGAATTTTGACTATAAACAGTATGAGACTGCTAGAAAGAAAGTATCAGAAGTAGAAGAGGGTGGACTTTAAACCAGGGGGTTAGGGAGAACCAGCAAAAGAAGAATGCTTCCTAAACGGTCGACCCCTCGGCCCAGTGCCCGTCCACCTCCACACCTTCATTTCCACATCTGCATCTGCACTTGGCAACAGGGATATGACCTAACCCAGGCGAGGCGGAGAGCTGAGTGCCTCGGTCACATCGTCTCATTTCATGCCTGCAAATATCCTGCTGAGGGTGTATTACCCCCTCCATTTTACAGTTTGGAAACTGAGATAGAGAAAGGAGACAGGGGCTGTTCACAGCTCCACAGAGGGAAGGTGTATTCCAGATTCAGGTCCCATTGGCTCTGAAGTCCGTGTCCTTTGTTTTTCCCTGGGCAGCATTTTGCATCGCTGTAGAGCTTTAATTCAAGGGTTAGTATAAATTATTTCGCAAATTTCTTCCCCGCCACACTTCAGCCTCAGGGGCACAAGAACTGCTCCCAGCAGCCCCTCACTGGGGATGTAGGTCGACTTGGGGAGGGGCGGGACAGGTGGGCAGGCGCCAAACCACTTGGGCTCTCTTGGCTTATAGCCTAAGTAGGAGCTTTGTCTTTATCCAAGGATCAAAGGCAAAGCGTGAGGCTTGGAACAAGGGCTGGCATGCCCACGCTTCTAAATAAGCTGCAGGCACGTGGAATGTGCAGGAGGGGGCTCTCGGGTGTGTTTAGCAAACTACTGAGGGGGGCGCCCTGTGACCCAGAAGGGAGGCCAGGAATTGGGATCAGGGTGTCAGCAGTTAAGGAAGTGTCTGGATGCCAGAGGGTAAGCCACTTGACTGGATCCATAGCACCTTCAAACCCGGTTCCATAATCTTACAAAACCTGTAAATTAAGTCTCTATGTCACCAAAATTTTAACTGCAGCTTTTCCCCTTCGATTCTTGACATCATTTTTGTGAGTCACAACCAATAATTGCAAAACAGAAAACAAAAGCAAAAACAACGGGGAAAGGAAAAACAGACTAGACAAAAACCTACCACAGGAGATGGCATTTGCTATGGGTAACGATTACTGCAGGCAGATTTGCTTCCATGTCACATGCATATCTGCGGATGGGTGGACCAGGTCACCCTGTGACACTATTACTTGGCTTGGTCCCAACTAAGACCAGGCTGGAGGAGCTGCTCTGTGCGGCTCTGGCGCTCACCCTCTGCCCCTCTCTCTGGCTGACACTGGGTTCTGTCATGAGTCACAGGCACAACCCTCACCCATCTGAGCACCTTATGCTTTCTCACAGTTCAGTGTTGTGAAGTGGGAGGGAAGGGAGGCCACGTGAGTCCTCCATAATGCAGGGACCAGCCAGTCCAGGTCCCTGTTCCCTGAGAGTGTGGGACTGCCCCCCTCTGATCTGCTGATTACTCAGTGCTGTCAGCCCCCAGAGATGAGTCAGTGTCCCCATGGCCCCACATCATTATCCCTACAGCCCTTGCTGCCAGGCAGGAGTGGGGCTGCAGAGCTGAGAGGCTGTTAATTTGTGTGATGCAAGACTTTGCCGCCAGACAGTATGCACTGCCACCGAGGCCTGGGTTGGTGATCTCCTCTAGGGAGGGAACAAAAAGGTACTGGGCTTCTAAGATCACAGAGTTGGCTTTGAGTCCCATGGTGTATCTTCAGGCAACTTAATCCCTCCAAGCCTCAGTTTTCTCATTTGAGGCATCTGTCATTCTCTTTGACAGCGATTTTTACTCCTGGAGTTACATGGGCCATGGTCAAATTCCAAATAGATCCCTAGTTTGGTGGGGGAAAAAAATGTAAAGGAACCCCCTCCCTCCTTCAGGTACTGTATCTGGTTCATATCGGTTATTTATCAACTCTTTTCTCCCTCCTCTTCCTCGACTTAAATTCCCAGAGTCTCTTCTAGCCAGTTCTGCCAAGTGAAATGTAAACAGGTTCCTAGGAAAGGCCGCCCTTCTCAATTAAAGCCTGGTTGAGAGAAAAACCTTTTGTCTCATCTCCCTTCCTCTAGATGTGAGCATATGCCTGGAGGTATGGCAGCCACCTTGAGACCGTGAAGTTGTATGCTGAAGATGAAAGGACAGATCAATAAAAAAAAGCACATTTGTGACATTGTGGCATGTAGATTTCAAGCTTCTTATCTATTTAAACTCTGAAATTAGGTCTTCTCCTTGTAGGCAGATATAATTTCTGACACATAATGATGTGTTCATGTAAAGACTTTATCCATTAATTATTCATTCAACAGACATTTAATGAACATCCTACCTTGGGCTAGACAGTGGCATTACAAAGGGGTTGCAGATTTGGATGATGTCCTCAAAGGGCTCAAAGTCCGGTGTGGGAGGTAAGCATTGTGGACTCTTTTTTTTTTAAAAAGATTTATTTATTTATTTATACAAGCACTGGGTACAGTCAGAAGCGCGGGAGGATGAGAGAATTCACCAGAGCCAGAGTGGGGAGCAGAACAGGCAGAAGGACCGAAGTACACTGCTGAGGGGAGCAGCGAGCGGAAGGAGAGGTCTGCGTGCCATGTGGGATCCTCACTGGAGGCCGGGGATCTAACCAGTGCTGCAGAGGCTGCAGGCAGCTTCGCAGCCCAGTGCTCAACCGCTGCACCACCAGGGGAGGCCGGAAATGTGGACTTTTTATAACAACAGAAGTCTTAGGGGTCTGACCCCTGAGATCTAGTTATGGTCAGCTGCAATAATTGTGAATTCCAAAGTGCTTTTACAACCTCAAGTTCACATTTACATCTGACTTCTCTTTTTGGTTGGGAAAGTCCCATCTTTAAATCTTTTTTTTTTTTTAAAGATTTATTTTATTTATACAAGAGCTGGGGTATAGGCCAGAGGCACGGGAGGGTGAGAGAATTCACCAGAGACAGAGCAGGGAGCAGAACAGGCAGACGGACCGAAAACACTGCTGAGGGGAGTCGTGGGTGAGGCAGGAGAGGTCTGCTGTGCCATGTGGGTATCCCCCTGGCCAGCCAGGAATCGAACCCATGCTGCAGAGGCTGTGGACAGCTTCACAGCACTGCACTCAACCCACTGCGCCATCAGGGAGGCCCCCATCTTTAAATCTTATCTTTGATGCCTTATTTCTGCCAGCATGGATCCAAGTGCAAAACTTACTTCTTTGATTAATGAATTAGCTGGTTCCTGCAAAAAAAAAAAAAAAAGTGTCTCAGTTTATCTAAGACCTTTGTGCAGCAGACTTGATTAAAGATTTGGTGTGGCACACCCCCAAAAGTTAAAAATTGAAAATTAAACACTCCTATTCATAGAAGTTTTTCATTTTCTCTCTACAGCCTCTCCTCCACCCACTTCTCCTCTTGCCTCTGCTCTCATTCACTGTCATGGAATGTTGGAATGTTACTTCCTTGTCTAAATAGACTTAAAGAAGCTGTGGTAGGGGAGGGAACAGGCTTTGAAGTCAGATGCCAATCATCTCATTTCTCTGTGGTCACTTTTCTCTTTTGCAAAAGGGAGCTAATAAATCCCCCTTTGCAGAACTGAGGAAAGAGTCTGTGGGAGTGATGGCCTGGCACAGCCTGTAGGGCATTTGTAGCATATTCTACATTCTTGTAGGTTACTTATCCCACACTGCCCCCCAAATGAGTACATTAAAAAAAATCAACCCTGGGCTTTAAGTGTTAGTGATTCTGAGCAGATGTATTAGGAATTGTGTTTTATTCACTGTGATTCCATGAACAGAAAGATGGGGTATTTTGCAAGGAGAAAACAGGGGTTTGGGACCATGGTATGTGACCACTTTGCTCCATTCCCTCAAACCTACACGTCTATAAATAGTGTTCCTGCCATGGAAAATTGAGGGAAGCACCTCTTCCCATGTGCACAGTTCCCATCGCCCATCCCGTTAGTTTTCTGTGATGGAAAGTCCTCTTTCTTCTGCAAGCTCAAAGAGCCTAGATCTCTATCTGAGGTTTCTCTTATAAGAGAGTTGTGAGTTACAATTCACATAACATAAAATTCATTCTTTTAATATGTGTGAATTGGTTGTGCAATGATCACCACTTTCTAAGTCCAGAACATCTCCTCACCTTAAGAAAAATCGCTATAACCTATAAGCAGCCACTCTCCATCTCCTCTGCAGCTGAGGCCATCCCTAATAATCTACTTTCTGTCTCCATGTCCCTTAAGAGTCTTCTGTCCCAACAGTTTAAGTCTGTAAGCAGCATTGTTACTGAGATCCTCCATCCCATCTTTACTCCTGGGAAACCAGGTCTAATTCTCCTAAGAACTATTTCTCATTGTTTGCCTAATATTTGAATCTCCTTCCTGTGGTTGTGGAATTCTTTAGAATATGACTTACTGTAGAAGATGGACATCCTCTTTCTATTAAAGCTAAAAACTAAATATGTGCTTTCCAAGACTCTCTTGCAGCTAGATCTCAGAGTATGAGGTAGACTAACCAATGACTTTAAATCTGGAGCTGTTAACCCTCAAAATCATGGACAGTGGAGGCTCTTTGCTGGTAGTGTGATGCTCTTAACAGTAACATCCAAGACCTATGGATGACTGTGGTGGTGGGTCCATGGCAGAGGTCCATGCTTAGTGGCCAGTGGCCTCACTGGGGTGGTTCTGATTCTGGCTATGGTCTGGTCTCTCTCAGGTGTTCCTTGTATTGTCTACTGTTTAAGACAGTTCATCTAACCTTCCCAGGTATTATGTGAGCCAGATCCTCCCTATTTTTAAAATAGATTCTCTTTCAGCTGAACTTTCTGAGTTGATTTCCATGCTTTCAACCAAGAACACTGTCTCCATTTAATAAGAAGTGTTTTTTTTTTTTTAGAGTTTTATTTTTTTTTTTAATTTTTTTTTTAATTTTCTAGAGGCATGTCTTATTTATTTATTTATTATTTGTTTGTTTGTTTGGTTTATACATGCACTGGGTACAGTCAGAAGCGCAGGAGGGTGAGAGAATTCACCAGAGCCAGAGCAGGGAGCAGAGCAGGCAGAAGGACCGAAGTACACTGCTGAGGGGAGCAGCGGGCGGCAGGAGAGGTCTGCACACCATGTGGGACCCTCCTCCGGTGGCCGGGGAGCAGCCGGGGATCGAACTGGCGCCGCAGAGGCCGCAGGTAGCTTCGCAACCCAGCGCTCAACCGCTGCGCCACCGGGGAGGCCCTAATAAGAAGTGTTTTATGTGAGTAGTGTCATAACCAGAAAAGTTCTTGGGGGTTTTGTCCCAAAACACCACAGTTTAGAGGGTGCCCATTTTATTGGTGAACTTCCCTCTGGGTTCTTCCTTGTACCTGCTGCAGTGCAATGGTGAGCTGGCCTCTTCTCTGGCCATTCACTGGGGAGCAGCAAGGGTAGAGTTGGAGACTTCAGGTCAAAAGTATTGAGCAACCATTTCAGGGTCCCTCATGGGGCAGGAGGCCAGGCCCCTCCTTATTCACTTGTTTAGAAACTGATTTTCTGACTGCTGGTCCTCTGTTCTGGACTGAATTGTGCCCCCCAAAAGGATACATTGAAGTACTAACCCGTAATAACTACCCATGTACCTTCTTTGGGAATAGGGTCAGTGTAGCTATAATTATCTAAGATGATATCATATGGGAGTAGGGTGGGTCTTCTATGTAGCAAGACTGGTGTTCTCAGAAGATGATGAGAAAAACAGAAACATGCACACAGAGGGAATAGGGCCATGTGATAAGGAAACGGGAGGTACACAACCACAAACCAAGGACACTGGAGATTGCCAACCACCACCACAAGCTGGGAAGCACAAGGAAGGATTTTAGCTTTTAGAACTGTGAGAGAAGAGTTTCTGTTAAACCACCAGTTTGGGGTACTTTGTTACAGCAACACCAGGAAATAAAATATCCTTTGTACTCAAATCCCTGGTAATAATTCTGTTTAAGATTCCAGCTTTGTTCCACATCACTTATAGTCAAGGGAAATCCACAATGAGATTACCATCCCACTCTTGTGAGAATGGCACACATCAAAAAAAGAACTAGAAACAACAAATGAGAGAGTGGAGAAAAAAGAACCCCTTATACTGGTGGTGGGAATGTAGACTGGTCTGCCCCTATAGAAAACAGTGTGGATATTCCTCAAAATATTAAACATTGTTTTATCAAATGATCCAGTAAGCTCTCTTCTTAGCATCTACTGAGAGAATGCAAAAACAACAAGAATATATGTTAACATAATAAAAGCCATGTTTGACAAACCCACAGCTAAAATCATTCTCAATGGTGAAAAACTGACAGCCTTTCCATTGAGATCTGGAACAAAATAAAGATGTCCACTCTCATCACCACTTTTCAATGCAATACTAGAAGTCCTAGCTAGAACAACTGAACAAGAGAAAGATATAAGAGAATCCAAATAGGGAAAGAAGAGGTAAAGGTATCATTTACAGATGATATGATAACATATATAGTGAATCCTAAAAAAAATCCATGGAAAAACTTGTTAAAACAATAATCCAGTTCAGTTAAGTATCAGGTTACAAAATCAGTACACAAAGATCAGTAGCCTTCCTCTATGCACTCAGCCTGAAGAGGAAGAAATTAAGAAAACCATCCCACTTACAATTGTACCCCCCAAAAAAAATCTGAGGATAAATCTAACAAAGGAGGTGAAGGAGCTATACAGTTATAAAATATTGTTAAAAGAGATAGAAGACAAAAAGAAATGTAAAGGCATTCCCTGCTAATGAATCTGAAGAATTAACATTATCAAAATGGCCATTCTACCCAAAGCAATTTACAAATTCAGAGCAATTCAAATAAAATCTCAGTGACATTCTTCAAAGAAATTGAACATTGCTGAAATTCATATGGAACCATAAAAAATATTTAAAAAGCGCTGAATAGCTAACACCCTCCTGGCTAAAGAGGGAAAAATGGAGGTATTACACTTCCAGCCTTCCAACTATATTATAAAGCCATAATAATAAAACAGCAAGGTACTGAAACAAAAACACACACACAGACCAACAGAACAGAATTGGTCAGAAATAAAACCACACATGTATTGTCAACTAGTCTATGACAAAAGAGCAAAGAATCTACACTGGAAAAAGGAAAGTCTCTTCAATAAATAGGTCTGGAAAAACTGTACTGCTACCTGCAAAGAAGGAAACTAGGCTACTATCTTAAACTATACACAAAAATCAACTCAAAATCGATAAAAGACTTGGATGTAAGACCTAAGACCTGAAGTCATAAAATATATAGAAGAAAACATAGGTAAAACAATCCATGACATAAATTTCAGAAATATCTTTGAGGATTCATCTCCAAAAGCAGGGAAAACAAAGGAGAAGATAAACAGCTGGGACTACATCTAACTATAAAGCTTCTGTACTGCAGAGAGACAGCAACCAAGATGAGAGACACCCTACTGAATGGGAGAAAATATTTTCACACCATACATCTGATAAGGGTCTGATATCAAAGATCTACAAAGAGCTTACACAACTCAACAGAAACAAAGCAAACAACCCAATCAAAAAATGGGTAGAAAAGCTAAAAAGACATTTCTTCAAAGAAGAAATGCAAATGGCCAACAGGAATATGGAGAAATGTTCAATGTCATTTATTATCAGGGAAATGCAAATCAAAACCACAATAAGATGCTAGTTTACAGCTTTGAGATGGCTCATATTTAAAAAAAAAATAACCAAACAAATTCTGGTGTGGATGTGGTGGAAAAGGAGTACTCTTACACTGCTGGTGGGAATGTAAACTGGTCCAGCCACTATGGAAAGCTGTATGGCGTTTCCTTAACACACTAGAAATGGATATACCGTATGACCCAGTTACTCCACTCCTAGGAATCTACCCAAAGGACACAAAAACACACCCTACAGGAAATCTGTACTCCCATGTCTATTGCAGCACTATTTACAGTAGCCGAGATAAGGAAACAACCTCAATGCCCCCAAAAGATGAATGAATCAAGAAGATGTGGTATATATACACAGTGAACTACTACTCAGCGATCAAAAAAGGTAAGCACATACTATTTGAGCTGGAAGGGATTGTGCTAACAGAAATAAGTCAGCAGGAAAAAGATAAATATTGGATGGTTTCACTTACATGTGGAATAGAGAAACCAAACAAAGGATCAGGAAAAAGACAAAACTAGCAAGCTGACCATAGGTCTGAGGCATACAGCAAGGGGGGGGGTCAAAACAGGAGGGAAGAGGGCCTCCCCGGTGGCGCAGCGGTTGAGCGCTGGGTTGCGAGGCTGCGCGCGGCCTCTGCGGCGCCGGTTCGATCCCCGGCTGCTCCCCGGCCACCAGAGGAGGGTCCCACATGGCGCGCAGACCTCTCCTGCCGCCCGCTGCTCCCCTCAGCAGTGTACTTCGGTCCTTCTGCCTGCTCTGCTCCCCGCTCTGGCTCTGGTGAATTCTCTCACCCTCCCGCGCTTCTGACTGTGCCCAGTGCATGTATAAACAAAACAAACAAACAAACCAGCAAACAAATAAATAAAGCATGCCTCTATAAAAAAAAAAAAATTAAAAAAAAAAAAAACAGGAGGGAAGAGCACAAGGGTCTGTGGTGATGACTCGTGGGTGCTATGGTGGTAGGAGAACCGTGGGGACTACTCCTGAGGGGAGAAATCAGATATTGTCCCAAAATGAACAACAGTGCAAGACAATAAATACAAAAATAATTTTAAAAAAGGCAAAAACACTAATTCACAAAATATATTTACTGTAATGTTCATTATAGTACTGTTTACAGTATCCAAGCTGTGGAATCAACCTAAGTGCCCAAAGACCATTGAGTGGGTTAAGAAAAGGTGGTACATATACACCACATAATGGGATACTACTCAGCCAAAAGAAAAAAAAAAAAGATGAAACCTTGCCATCTGCAGCAACATGGATGGAACTGGAGAGGATTGTGCTAAGTGAAATAAGTCATAAGGAGAAAGACAAATACTGGATAATTTCACTCATGTGGAAAATAGAGAAACAAAACAAAGAGACTAACAAAATGACACCAAAACATACCCTAGGAATATGGCTGCAGAATCGAGGCTACTAGAGGTGGAAGGAAAATGGGGGTAGAAACATAGAGGGGGCCCCAGCAGTGTAGGATAAACGACTATGGGTGTTTCGGTGATGGGTGTGGTGTGATAATGTACATCTGCAGAGATGGGAACCTGTTCCCCTCCATCATACACAGTGCTGCAAAGCAGTGTTACCTCAATTTAAAAAATGAATTTAATTCCTCAGGCCCATAAAGTATGCTAGATAATATGGTTACTTATTATTGTATTTTGAAATTCAATAATTATGACTAAATATGGGTTGACATATACATAACAAAATATTTTTCCCAGTTTATGAACAGTTCATTATAACCTGAATGATGCAATGTAATTAAGTGGAAAAACTATATGATGTTGTCACAATGATTTTAACATATATATAATATATATTCGAGCTAACTATACAAAAAAAAAAAAAAAAAGATTCCAGAGCTGGAATCTGACAGTTCTGTCAGACAGAACTCAGCATCACTCCAGCTCCAGCTGCATGGGTTAGGATAAGCCTTTTACCTCCTTGGGAGTCTCCATTTCCACATCTGTAAATCAAAGGTAAGCAGACCCCCTTCACAGACTGCTCAACATTTCAAGTAGTGCCTGGCACCTAATATTAAACAACTGCTGGTTGTCAGTGTCTGGCCCCCAGCACCCCCCCTATTGAGGGGAATCTGCCTGCAGCCTGCTCTTAGAATACAGATCAATCCTCAGATTATTCAAACAATGCATTTTCTCTTCAAAGGAGAGGCAGCTTCATACAAGCTTCCCTCCTCACTCCTAGCCTTCATTTAAATATCTTCTTTTTTCATTTCTTAGTTTATGGTGCAGGGAGACTCCTTTTCAAGAGGAGTGGTTGCTAGCACATAGGTCTATACCAACTATTGACCAAGGACTGACCCCCCCCCACTCCCTGCTAGCCAGGGTGGGGCCCAGGAGCTGCAAACACTGTAGCAGGTGGAGTATCTCCCCCTGATCTGGGGGAGGTTAGGTGCTGCTAGTGGATTTAATATCCGCTCCACATGGTTTTATCTCCACCCGAGATGGCTGTGCTGATAATGGTGTAATGAAGTTGGACTTCTATGGGAGGGGGGTTGTTTCTGCTGTCCCTGGTTGTTTCATTTAGAAACTACTGTTATCCTCTTCAGGAGAGATGGGAGTGGCTCCAGTGAGGAGTTCCTTCTAATCCCAGGGGCTCAGACCCATGGCCACAAAGCAAGGCCAGCCTGCCCATGACATGAAGAAGAGGTTTAAGGTGTGTGAGGACCTCGCATGTATGGCATAGCAACTCTGAGGGCATCTCAGGGCAGGTTCCCTAGAACCCAAGTTCCTGTGCATGTGACTCATTCAGGAAGAACATCCAGGGTAGACCAGCAGAGGAGAGGTGGAACAGCCTGAAGCAGGAGGAGGAGTCCTGCAGAGGTGAGATTTGGGTCCAGACCTGTGAAGGAGAGCTTCCCCCTGCTCCTGCTCGGGCTCTGGAGGGTAACTGGCTCCTCGCCTAGACTTCCACAGCCCTGCACTCAGCACTCATGGCTGAGACCTCAGGGGCCTGTAGAGCAAACTCCTAGACCCCATCGCACTCCCCATGTGGCTGCACAGTGGCTTCAGGAAAATGAAGACCATCCTGATTATCAGGTGGGTCTGTGTCCAGGGGACATGCCTGTATGTGAACCTGGAAAAGGTGGACCTCACAAGGTGTTGGGTACCCAAGCCAAGAGACACCCTTCCGCTACTTCAGAACAGACCTCATGGGTGGCAGCAGTGCCTGGCTTAACAGGCAAGGACAGTGCCCGCTGGCATAGGCTTCCTGATGGTGTCTGTGTGAAGGTCAGAACCCAATAATCCTGGTAAGAGTGGCATCATCCCATGAACCTGACTGTGCCAGGCAAGGCAGGTTGGAGCAGGTGAAGGTGATAGAGGTGCCATGTGGAAGCTGGCTGAACTGACTCATTGCCAGCCCAAGGCACCCTTGGGCACCCCAAATTCTTGGAGTTGAAACTTGGCTGGGAAATCCTCTTTGACTGGATTTTACAGGGTACGTTCTTTCCTTTTTAGTTGGAATTGGGTGCTTCTTCTGTACAACACTCTTCTCGTAGCTGTGGGTTGGGTGGCCTGGGCTCGACTATGAGGAAGATTTCATGATGAGAAAAAGGGCTGAGGGACAGTGTTCCTAGACTTGCCTAATCATAACTCCTCCCTCAGGGCACTTGTAGGGGAAAAATAGATTTCCTTGTCCTGGAGTAGCACTTCTCAAACTTGAATGGGAGCAGGAATCTCCTGGGAATTTTCCTAAATGCAGATTCTGACATGGCAAGTCTGGGATCTGTCCCAAGATCCTGCATTTCTAATAGGCTTCAGGGCTGCTACTCATCCCTCATCACACTGGGAACAGAAAGACCCCAGACATACCCATGAGGAGGCAGGGGATCTGGAATTTAAAGACCATGGGTTATTCTGATGAAACAAATTGAGAAACGAGCAATGAATTTAAACTGAAGCTTCTAAGAGTGTGTTTGCCTTAATACGTGCTTAGAGAGTATCCACCTGCCCAGGTCTGGTCTGTAAGAGGCTGGGGACACTGTCCAGCATACACTTGAGTACTCTGCAGGTATTTAATCAAATCTACTTTGGTGGGAAAAGGGGATGGAGAAGTTGTATCCTTGTTTGTGAGATCCTCCCAGACATGAAGAGAAATAGAAATCTGTTCACCTAAGTGATTTTGCTGGAGGTGTCCATGATGTAACTCCAGACACCTCCAAAGAGGAATGCCATTATCCATCAAGTTTGACTGAAGGTAAAGCTGGTGGGTCTGGAGTGACCTGGGGGTATCCACATTTCTAAGGCCACCCCAGTTCTGGCTTGAACTCTTGCAATTCCAGCCTTCATGTCTCTTAGCTCAGTGTTTTCCAAAGTCTGCCTTGACTAGACTTGGAACTTCATAGGACCCCCATAGGGAGCCTTGGGTATAAATGTGGGGCATCAAAGGGCAGGAGAAGAGGGCAGAATAGACAAAGAACCCCTAGGCTTCCTGGAGAGCAGCATGCTCGTCTCTGATAAGGTGTCTGTGTGAATGAAGGTCACTGTTCCTAAACCTCTCGCCCAGAATGTGCCTGGCTTTGCAGCTCTAGCTTCCAGCCACCCTTTCACTCTTCACACACTCATTTCCTATGGAACCTTTAGCATCCAGCTCAGGCAGGTCTGTTAGAAGGCAGTTGCCCTGCAACATCAGTGCTCAGCAGCCTTAACTGCGTTGTGTGTGCACTGACCCTTGTGCTAATTTTTTGGATGCTGTTATCTCATATTTTTTGCACATCTAACTCCTTTGTATACTAGTGACTCTTTGGGGCAGAGATGATGTCACCCTTGTCTGCTTCTGGGTGTGGAGTGTACCTGGCCCAAAGTAATTACTGGTTAAATGCTTGCAGAATAGGCACCATCTAGTTAATGGTTCCCTGATGAAGAAGCACACCTTCTTTTCCTCAAATCCTCAGATGGAGTCAGTACTTTTATTAATTTGAGATTTCATAAAAGATTATTAATCTTGGTGTGCATCTCCCGGAAATTGCTGGGCTTGGCAAGAGCCGGTAAACATTTTCATGTAATATCCTCCTTCCTACTTCTTGACATCATGGATGGTGGTGTCCTTTTTTTTTTTTTTCCTCCTGGAGACACTAGACAGTCATTTCCCCCTGCATCCCTGAGATCGGATTCAGATACCCAATCCAAAGGTGCCGAGTTAGTATACAGCCTAAAGTTCCTGTTGGATAAAGGATCTGACAGCAGCAGTGGTGTGTTGAAATTTGATGATGCTGGTATCAGCCCATTCTGCAGAGCTCTGGGACTTGCCGGTACAGGCCCCCATCCATGTTCCCCAAGGGTGCACTGAGTGCTGGAACCTATTCAGAGAACCTGGGCCTGTTTCTCCCTGGCATTGATGAGGAGGCCCCAGCTATTTCCTTGGGGCAATTCAGGAGGCAGAAAGTTGTGCAGGAGCAGATGCAGGAGCAGCCCATGAGAGTCAGTGACCTGCCTTAATTCATTTTGCAGTCTGAATTGAGAACTTCAAGTTTTAAGGCTTCTAATTGGTCAGAATCCTGTTTTGAATATCTCGGGGGATGTAGTTAATTATATCTACTTTGAAGACACTCATTAACTTGGTGGACCCCTTTGCAACCCAACCCATGTTCCAGGGAACTGTCTTACTAAAATTGGGCCTGGGTGGGCATAGAGACAGTATACCCCACGGGCATTGTGAACCCACTCTGTGCCAGATTTTTGACCAGGTGTGGTGTGAGAGGTGGAGTAAAGATAAGAGAGATTTTGTATCTGTAAGTCTATCAGACTGTCAGATGTGCAACTTCTCTTGATTGGATTGTTGAGTCAGTGCAGCTAGTTAATAAGATCAGAAAAGCAATCTGATGGATTGAATTTGACCCAGTAATCCAGATTAAGTAGAAAGACTGGTTGTATGTAGGCAGAGTAGGGAGAAGGAAAGAATGGTTTAAATTAGTTAAAAGTGTGGACAGGATGGGAAGGAGCTAAAACACGGTACAAACTAGTTTTATGTGAAGACACATGGAAAGGGAATAAAACAAACCTGGTGAACATGACCATGTATTCTTGATAAAGAGATTCATCTTATGAGCTATTCCTGACGGCATGACTTTCCATGAGTGGAATGTTGGTCTGACATCCTGTAGACCGGATAGTTGATTTGGAGGGGGCAAGGGGAAGTGAGGAAAGGATTAGGAATTACTGCCCTCCCTGATGAACCCCATAAAATATGCTTAAATGTCAACATTGTGATAGCAATTTTGTTTATAATGGTAATATAACTGCTGTGATGGGCCTAGGTTGATACTTCTCAGTTCTGCAGGTAGTAATGATGATGGCGTTGATGACAACAGCAACCACCCTTTGTTGAACATCTACTGTATAATTTCTCTCTTGTCTCCTGACAACCTATGATGTAGCAGTCATGGACTTTATTTTATGGCTAAGTCTTCTGTGGCTCACATGTTAATTTCCTTGTCACATGTCTGGCAGTGCAAAGGCGTGTGAGTCAAGTATGGGTGTTTGGGTGCCTCCTATGACACTGGAAAGCTTTACTGACCTTGGGTGAATGATGAAAAATGTCTCTAAGCCTGGGTGTTTTTCCATTTGTAAAATGAGACTTGTGAGAAAGAATCTGCCAGTCACGTAGTAGGTGATCGGCAAATGTGAGCTGCTGCTGCTGCTGTTGATGTTGTTCTCTCCTCTTCTTCCTCTAACAATAGTCCCTGTTGTTGTTGTGGTTATTACTAATGATGATGGGGCTAGGAGTCACATGCAGACCTATCCGACGATGAGTATTATCTTTTCTTTGGGAACCACACAACCTTATGGGAACAAGGCATAGTAGGTTGCCAGGGGAGACTGCTCACTTATTTACCCCTTTGTCTCTTGTGTGCCTCCTGCCACTTCAGATGTCCAGAATAGTGCTTTGGAAATGCATCTGCCCAGAGTCCAGAAAGCCAATTGCCAATTCTTTCTCTAGCCCACCACAAAGAGACCACTCACTAGATGAAATTGAACCTGATGTGTCAACATCGCCACCATGCTGGTGCCGAAGAAAGGATGCTGATTTGTAGCCAGACAGTTCCGTGCCACCTTCCTCACCCAGACCTCTGCCTCCAGAGTCCAGCGGTCACCTCTTCCTCTCTAACAAAAACCATGGGCCTGTTTTGAAGCAAGGGAGTGATGGTCATTAACCATCTGTTCTGGGCTTCTGGTTAATATACACTTCCTAGGGAGGCAGTGGACTCCTTAACTGTGTCTGATTAAAACAGCTTAGGGCGACCCAAATATAGCCCAAATGTGTTAGGTAAGGTCTTTCTGGTCTCAGGCAGCAGATGAAACCCACTCTGGTAGTGCACAGAGTGAGGAAAATATACTGGAAGACTTTAGAGGTACCTCATGGAACTCAAGAATGAAAATGCAGCTGGGCATCTACGGTGGTACAGAGAGCTCACGGATGAACACTGCTGTTGCTCTGCATTGCATAGCAGGTTGCAGCCTTCTTTGCTTCCGAGATCTGGCTCCTTACTGCTCCTCTGTGGTGAAGATGGCACACCCAGCTACCTGCATATTTGTGCACAGGGTCAGCCTCATGGGAACTTTCTCTGATTCCTTTCCCAGTCTAAATGCCGAGGAAGTGTCTCTCATTGCCTTGTCCTGGCCAGGTCTTCACCACTGATAAACTTGATGGAATTGCATACAAATATCAAGAAAAATCAATGTAAACCCTAGGTTGGATTGTGGAAATGCTTATTAAACTGATAAAGAATCACACAGAATTATGTACCCAGTGGGATGACAACTCCTTAAATCTATGTGTATCGTTAAAGTGAGAAGAGGCCACAGTGAAATGTATTAAATGGCTTGTATTCTGGAAAACTTGGTTTATTTTGTGGTTATTGCGATCATGAATAATAATAATTGGCATCTGTGTGCCACATTGTGGAGTTTAAAGTGCAGGCTCCCTGGGAGAGGGGCACTCTTCATATTTGTAAGTAAACTGAGGTTGTGAGTCGTCATGGGCCCTGCTCAGCAGCTGCAGGGTCAGACTAGGCCTCTCGCTCTCTCAGCTGCACTATGTTGTGTCTCATGTTGTAAAGTTGGCCAGCGAAAGAAAATTTTAAATTCAACTCTGTATGTAGTAGGACTCCTCGAGTTTGGTGATTGCAGGAGCAGTGGGAAGGTTATCTTTTATCGTGATCAAGACACGGACCCCTCCTATGTCAGATCTGGTATAAGAAACATACAGAAAACTGTTACTAACCTTAACTGTTTCAAATATTAAAGTGGTGCCAAACAGTCCTAGGGATGTCTCAGTGTCCTATTACAAATGATTTTGCATAAAGGGAGCATTCTCATGATTTCCAGGGTTTGCAATACCAACTTATCTAAGCTATCTGACTGGAGATGCTACCGTCAGTCTGAAAGCTCTGTTATGGTCCTAAACACGATCCACTTCTTTAAGTAGGGATTAGATGACCAAATATTGGTTCAGTGAATGAGCATGGCCAATTCTTCTAAACATGCTATAGTCTCCTGGTCTAGGGCATTGCATTATTTTCTGACATGGAAGAAGGAAGATACTGTGTCACATGTCAAACACATATTGAGGATAATTGTAATTTTTCAGAGACTAAGAAGGGAGGGAAAATCCAAATCTTAGTCTGTTGTAATTCTTGCTTTTACAGAGGGTGGGTGATCTAGTTCAAAGGCCAGAACACATCCTGCAAAAGGGGTTGTGACAGCCTGGCACCTGTGGGAACTCAGGAAGGCCCTCCTCCGTTCTGTGCGGGACGGTCCTGCTAGTCAAAGATGATTGGGGAGCTCATAATGCTAATGATGTGTAAATGCATTTTCAGCTATTTTATTAAGCTGGCCTTTCCAGGTTCATTATCATTAATATTTATGCTTGGGATATGTTCCTCCAGAGATTCTGCAAATAGCTCTCCTATTCAGGTAAAATTTATAGCAAATTGACTAAGGGGAGGCACCCGTGAGCACAGGCTTGCACTTCTCATAGGAAATGAAAGCTTTACTTTTGGCTTGGTGTGGTCTGGATTGTCAGTCTGTAGGTCCAGGCATCCTTTAGATGGAACTAATTAACTACACTGATATGAATTAAGGGGAATATCAATGTCTGTGTGCTGGAAGGCAAGGAAGGTGTTGCAGACTCCCTGAGATCACATCCTTCTCCGTTGTCTTTGGCTCTAATTCTACATTCGCTGCTGCCACAGTCTCAATCTCCAGCAAAGGGTTCCCATTTCCTCTGGATGCAAAGGTGCGGCGATGACCCCTGCAGAGTTCCCTGCTCAGTGGGGTGGAAAGGTGTGCCTTCTTGCAAGAGTCCACACAGAGTCCTGGCACTTGCAACTGTGTCATCTGCACCTGCCACATCTCAAATGGGGCTTGTCATTTCTGGCAGGGCCAGGAGGAAGGAAGTGGCTTTACCACTCAGCCATGCATTTGCTGATGAGCCCTGGGTGGGCTGAGGAGCTGTGGGGAGATGACAGACTTGGGTATAGGATCAGAGATTATCTCTGGTACATTTTAAAACAATGGGTTCATCTGTACTCCTGAAAACATTTTTTTTGGGAGGGTATGGAGGGGTTTCACAAGAGTATGAGCCCCTAATAAGATGACAAACACCAATTCCACAGGCATGACCAGTCTAAAACAAACCCACATACCTGACTCCTGAAAGTCACCTAATCCCAGGCTCAGGGAAATCCTCACCTGTGAAAGCAGGGGGTTGAGTAGATCAGCTCTATGGTCCTTTCCTTCAATAATGGTTCTCCTTGCTGTTTGGATTCTAATAAGATCTCATTTATGTGGGAAACTGTCCACAGATGCTGAAGCTGTCCCTGAGTGAGTGGGCTTTGTAAATAGTACCCAGACCTCATGGGGCCCTGGGGATCATACCACCTGGAGGTGGAGAGGAGAGAGAATCAGGGGTTCTAAAAACAGTCCAAAAAAATTAGAAATGCAATAAGCAAATGCAACATGTGATCTTTGACAGGTTCCTGGGTTTAGAATAAAACAGCTATAAAGGACATTATTGCGACCATGGGGGAAATTTGAATGTGATTGCATATTAGATGATACTGCGTTACTCTTAAATTTCTTAAGTATGAAATTGGTGTTATGGTCATGGATATTTATGTAGTACACACAGTTGAAGCAAAGGAAAATATGAAGAGTTGGGGAGTGTGGGTGAAGCTTATATAGGTATTCATTGTGCTGTTTTTTGTTTTTTTTTTAACTGCAAGTTCAAAGTTTCTTAAAATAAAAAGTGTGGGAGATTGCCTTGCAGTCAAGTGTGCTGTAGTGTAGATCCTCCCTTCCTAGTCTCCCTGCTCCCCGTTATTCCTTGTGCATGTTGAGCGCCCCTCATGCCTGCTGTCCTTTCAGTTCTTTTTCTCCTTTGTCTGTTCTCCCAGGAGACAAAGGCAGCAGCCTCCTTGTAAGTGTAGGCCTCAGCTGGCCTGGTGGTGTGGAGAGTCTCAGGACTGTTCCCGGAGCCTGTATTTGTGTCTTGGCCACTCTCATCAGCCACTCTCAACAGCAGAGGCAGCAGAAGCTAATGCTGTTGGAGCTCACTTGGCGCAGGCACCTCCTCTGCACCAGCACAGCCGATTCTCACAAACCGACCTTGGGTAGTTCTCTTATCATTCCCTTTCACAGACAAGGCTCCAGAGCTTGCACTGCTTACAAATGGCAGAGCAAGGATATTGAAAAACCCAGGACGGATGCCTCCCAAGTCTTCCTTCTTAACCGTCATTGAGTGGATTTCAGCCTGGAGTCACACTGCCATGACCTGGAGGGCATTTTCAAAATAGACACTTTTGGGTGCCCCTCTCAGGAGTCCTGAGTTTGGCAGCGGGGCTGAGATGTCTGTCTGTATGGGCCTAGCTGTTTGACTGCTGCCTCCATTCTTTCTCTGAGTCTTTGGGGAGTTCCATCTGTGACCTGACCTGTCTCTTCTCCCATCCTCACTTGGAGAGTGAACTCCTTTAACAGAGAGGCTTGCCTCAACCCTTCCGTTCTGCTCAGACCACTGTTTACGTTGGCCATGGCAGCTGGTAGGATGCAAGCTGAGGGCTTGGAGTAGTTGAACTAATAAACTTGCCACGCACTATTCCCTCCTCTCCGCTTGCAGAGGAGTAGTAGTGGGAACTCAGGTGTAGCCCCCTGTAGATCCCTGTCGGGGAGACTTGTTCCTCCTGACTCCTCTGGGGAAGAGAGGACAGAGGCACCCAGAAGAAGAATAGCCTTCAGCTGTATCCACAGTGTTTCATTTGTTATTTTGGGGATGAATCTAAGGGGAATTAGGGTGAGTGAAAAAGTCAATACCCAAAGACTATATGCTGTGCCTTTCCATTTATGTAGCGTTCATGATATAATGAAATTATAGAAATGGGGGACAGATTAGTGGGTGCCGGGAGCCACGGGTTTCAGGCATAGATGCTACACAAGGGTATCATAAGGAGCCCTGGAGGGGCTGGAAATGTTTCTAGATGGAGTCAGTGTCAGTTTCCTGGTTGTGATATTGTACTGTGGTTTTGCATAGGTGCTGCCTTCTGGAGAAATTGGGCAGAGGGCGTAAGTGTCAGTGTCACATGAGTCTTGTTTTAAAAATAAAGAGCTTTGCCCTCTGCTAGCCTTAGCAGTGTTATTTCAGTAGATCTGCCTGTTCTGCTTCCTACTTTGTCTCTGGTGAATCCTCTCAGCTCCCACACCTCTGGCCTGTACCCCAGTACTTCTACGTAAGAATAAATAAAATCTTAAAAAAAAATACAAGATTGGGAAATTTGAACAATCTAGATTTTTGATGATATAGTGACTATATATGGTTATATATTTTCTTAAGGATAACAATTATAATACTTACAAGTAAAATAATGTGGTTTCTAGGATTTGCTTTAAAACATTCTATAGTGGCGATAACATGTAAGAGTGCAGATGAGCTCACTTGTACTATTCTCCTTACAGATTATCTTGAAATTTTTTCCAGAGTATCAACTTTAAAAATAAAACTCAATTACAAAAACAAAACAAAACAAAACAAACAAAAAAAAAGCTTAATTAAAAAAAGGGAGGCGATAATGCAGATGTGGCACAACATGAACATCTATTCTCTTCGGTTTTGGGTACATGGAAATATGTTATATTTGTTGTATGACTTTCATTATTTTCTGAATGCTTGAAATGTATATAAACAAAACCCTCTGGAGTTATCTAGACAAATGTCGAAATAGGCACTCTTGCCCAAGACCCACTCCTAGGCCTTCAGGCCCATGTGAGAGCTTTGCAAGGACTGGGAGGAAGGGCTTAGCTCTGATGCTGGCCCAGACTGCCTTCACCTTTTATAGACCTCATGTAACTAAGGAAGGCATCCAGTTCTCCTTGAGCGTTGGGACTTCCTATTTCCCTCGTCACTCCTGGTGAAAGTCTTTGGCATGTTAACAATGTGGGCAAAATGATAGTATACTGATTCTGGGAGATAGTTACTTCTAGACTAGAGACACCGCTGCACGAAAGGCCACTTTCTCACCCGTATCCTTCCTTCACTTGGTGTATTAGAATAAAGGAGACAGACGTAGCAGAATCTATGAAACAGCTAAATCACAACTTTTAATACATTCAAAGGGACAAAATGAAGACATATAGGATAGTTTTAATATGACAGTATGTCCAAAAAGATCAGGTAGATTGTAATACAATCTTAGTAATCGTTAGAGTTGGGTGTTTTCAATCCAGCATCCCAAGACGCAACTGGCTGCAGTGGGTCTATTCACAAGGATTCTGAATGACAATCAGGAGATATTCCTTATCTGTGGAGCAATAGGGACAAAAATCAATGCACTCTAAAAATTCAATTTCATAAATAAGTATTTCGGCTAATTTGCTTTTTTCTCTTCAAGAGCTATGTGGACCTAGTGTAGACAAAGTTTCCCACCTTGGTCACACATGGCACTTTTTGTTGGGATTTCAAAAATACCCCTGCCTGGGTCCCAGCCTCAGAGCTTCTGATTTCATCCATCTGAGGTAGAGCCCCAGACATCAATCAGGTTTTGGTCTGATGCACTCTTTTTTTTTTTTTTTTTTTGGTAAAGATTTCCAGGAGATTCTAATGTACAGCCAGGGTGAGAAGATTTTACAGATGTATAAAGGAGTTTGTTTGTTCTGGGCTAGATTTAGGAGCATGAGTCTATTTTTTCATTGACATGTATCAACAAAGAAGTGTTTCTGTGGCTGCTGTCTTTGGTAGGATGGGTGGATGTGCTTTTCCCCCCAGGGGGTGTATAAGACTCCACAGGCCTTTGATCCACCCCCTAAGTTATCCCTTTGGGCATAATGAGTTCACCTAAACTGAGACCCACAGCTCCTCTGTTATTTGAAAGGGGGCAAAATACAACTTCGTCCATGGTCAATTCACTAATATTCCAACAGAATTTTCTGGTTGGAATTTTTCAGATTCAGACTTCTTCATTTTGCATTTGAGAATATTGTGTCATGTGGCTTATTAAAATATTGATTCCCCATTCTTTAAAACAAAACTTTCATCCAGCAAAGTAGGAGGAGGCTTTGCATTTGAAATGTAATGCCAGATTACCTGGTGCTACCATGATTTCATGTTTCTTTGATCTGATCCTAAGAAAAGTCAGGTCGTTCTGTGGGTCGATATCACGGACTGTGCTCTTGGTTTTCATAGTCAGCTGGTGAAGAAGACCTGCATATTGAACTGTTGTTGAGTTGTCCAAGGTTGTTCGGATCGGAATGCCTATTATGAGATTTAATTTGGGGTGAAAATTTTTTCCTACTATAAAAAAGTAATTTGCACATTGTTGAAATATTGGAAAATACTGATCCTTGAACAGATGAAGGAAAAAATGATGGTAGATGTCACTCTTTGGTAACAACTTTATTTCCTTCCCATCTTTTTGTCTCCACATGATTTTAAAATATAGTTGTATAAATAAAGGGTCACCCATTTAATTGGTGAGCAGTGGTAGTGGTGCAGCAGGTTGAGTGCAGCGTTGTGAAGCTGTTCGCAGCCTCTGCAGCGTGGGTTCGATTCCCGGCTGGCCAGGGAGAAACCCACATGGGGCAGCAGAACTCTCCTGCCTCACCCGCTGCTCCCCTTAGCAGTGTATTTTGGTCCTTCTACCTGTTCTGCTCCCTGCTCTGTCTCTGGTGAATTCTCTTGCCCTCCCACGCATCTGACCTGTAACCCAGTGCTTGTATAAAAATAAATAAATAAATAAAAAGGTAAATCCTCTTAAAAAAAAACTTCATTTGAATGATAGCATACAAGTTGACTTCATTGGGGCCATTGTCATCAACATTATTTAATGGCTGTATACCTTACTAGTTTATGGATATATCATAATATAATCACCCTATTGTTGGATTGTTAGGTATTATGTATATGTGGTTTGTGTGTGTATAAATGTATTCATTTATGAGCATTTTGGAAGTTATTTGATAATTTCAGTAATTACTGAATTTGATAAATTCAGTAATAAGTTAACATATTACTATAATACAAAATGCATTCCCTCAAACATCTTGTCTACAAAAAGTCAGCCTTGAAATACTTAGTCTGTGTGTGACATGATGCTAGTTTTCTCCCCCGAAATTACAAATAGAAAGGGGTATGACCGCATATGCTAGGGAGTATATCAGATAGAACTTTCAAAACATTTTTGTAACTCCCCACACTGTATTTTGCAAACCTTCAATTGCATGTCAGAAAAATTGTATATAGCAGCAAAGACGTTGTAGTTTTACTGGGTATTCCCTGGTTTGTACTCATTCTTGGTTTAAGCATTATTAAATTTGGCTATTTGTGTGCTATATTGTTCCATTACAGGAGTTTAAACAGAACCTATTAATTTAACTGGAAAAATTTAGCCAGACAAATATGCAAGCGTAATGCAATTCACTTCAAATCAATCTAGCCCAATTCAGATCACCCAGCCCAGCACTCAGTGCTTATTGTGTAATGGGTGTGCTAGGTATTTTACATGGATTGTATTTAATCTGAGATGGCCTGAACGTTATTTTGAGAACTACCAGACATCCAGGGAATTAGAGAGAGTTGACTTGCAAATGTGCCTTTTATTTAGGAGGATATATGAAGATGAATTTGGGATTGCTGTCAGATTCCTCAAAGGAGTCTCAGGGTGGCTCTTGGCTTGCCCTGGGAGAATGTAGCTCCAGAAACCATAATGCATGATGAGCACTTTTAGAACAGTATTACAAACTGGGGATTTTATCCATATGTTTAATTCTTTGTGAGTCTCAATTTTAACTTTGAAACAGACTAATTTATTTTTCTTTAATGAAAACTATTATCTCCAGAACAGTCCTTATTAAACAAGAGGACAATATTTACAGGAAAACTTATTCAGTTTATCAGAAATATGAAACTAAATCCTTGATAATTTCTGAATTAGTATTTGTTGGCTACCTTTCTCCTAGAAGTCAGTTACCTTTCATACTCGATGAAACATTACAAGGCATGTGTCTTTAACAAGTAGGCAACTGAAAAGTAGCAAGCACGCAACCTTTTAAGAGCACTTTTTGATGCAGTTTTATTTTGTGTCCTAAATAGTGACTACCTTGAAAGCCTGCATTGCTCAGTGTCAAAATAAGAAATACAACCAGAATAAATTATTTAAAAATGGATGACAAGATTATGAATCAGATGCACAGGCCTGTTTAGTTAGTCTATTCATGATCCAAGTCAATAAATAAAACAGCTAGCCTTTCTGAATAATAAGTGCATATTGTAGAAATCCTTGGAGTTTTTCTATCAGTTATAGACATTTCAAAAAATCAATCAACAGATATTTATTGAGCTTTTTGCTTGGTACTATGTGAGGTAGTTACAAAATAATTTATTAAGAAGTAATGTTAGCACTTGGTATACAATTCATCCATTGTCCTCTTCTAAGAGGTAACCACTGCTTCCAGTTTCTTGGGTATCCTATCAGAGGTATTCTGTCCACTCAACCCTGTTTGTGTTTGTATTCTTTCACTGTAACCATTCTCTATTATGTCCTTTATTTTTTTTTTTTAATTTAATATACTTGGGAGAATTTCAGTACACAAAAGGCTAAGATCATTCATGCTAATGGATGCTTGGTAATACACAAAACTAATATATCCTCCTGATGAGCATTTAGGCTGTGCCTAGACTCTGACTTTTATAGATAAGGCTACAGAGTATGTCCTTGTTTGTGCCATTTATATGTGTAGGATAAATTCCTAAAATGGAACTCCTAGAACAAAGAGTATGAATTTGATATTGTAGAATATATGGCACTACTTTAAAATACAACTCTTTATGTTCCTAGTAAGCTGGTACTTGTCAGCTGTACATTTCTACTTTGTTTGATAGATTGTGTTTCAAAAATGAAAGGATTTGGCTAGATGACTGATAAAATTTAATGCAATTCAAATGGTGATTTGTTAGAAATGTCAAGAATATTTAAAATTAAGGACCTACAGAAATCAAGTTTAAATTCATAAGACTACATGATAGACATGACTGCCTGAGAACATGTTACACATTTTATATATTTATATATAATTTATATTCCTCAATATCTAATTCAATGATCATTGCTGTAATACTGTAAACAACAAGTGGTTTTCTAAGTAGGAAACCAATGTTGACAAAGAATCTACTCTAATAAAAATCCATACCACTTGCATTGGGATAAATTGATATCAACTTTATTATCAAGAATAGGAATCTGTGTTTCAATATTGGTGAAATCAAAAGACACTGTTTAATATAGCATATGGTGAGATCTGAATGTATAAACATGGTAGAATACCTGACTACAAATGAAGTCTGAAATTGCTAAAATGATTTGCCTAGAATTAGTAGACTAATACCACTAGTAGAGAACAAAAACACATAAATACCATCTTAGTTAAATACTGAATTTTCAGTATTAAATTTCTCAGGACTTCTGAAGGCTGTAAATGTATATTATGATAAATGGCACCTTCATCTAACATTGAGTATGCTCTTGAAATGAAGTAGTTTATTACAGTTTGGTAACACAGTATATCATAAGCTATTATTAAACATCCTTTCTATGCACTCTGGTTATTAACAATCTGACCATAAAAATCGGCCCCTCATTTATAATTTTGGAAAAAAGGTTAATTCAGCTTTCTGAAAAGTGCTCTAAATCCAAACACAACCTTATCCGGTGGAGATGAAATAGAGGAAGCTAGTAGGTATTAAAAATATTTTGTTGCCTTTGGGTAACAGAAGTGCTAATTGTGAAATCGCAGGAAGATAAAGTAAAAATCACTTTTAATCCCACCATAACATATCCCTCCCTTTTCTTCTATATGTAAGTATGTGTGTGTGTGTGCCTGGTTCTGTCTGTCCATATACACATGTATGCATGCATGTATGTATAACATAGTTATAGATAACTATATATAACTATATAGAATGTTATATATAACATATATAATGCATATATCATATAGTTATATAATTTAAACTCTCCCTTACTACTGGATAGATTTACTTATTTGCCTGTTTATTTATTGCCATTATATATAGTGTCTCAGTGAGTTGTTTTTGGACCTAAATCTTAATTATTCCTTAAGATAAATTCCTAGGGGTGGAATTTCAGATCAAAAGGTGTGGTTATTTTTCAGACCTCTGATGCATATTGCCAGGATATGGCCTTTAAATTAAAATGTTTCAAAGCAACACAGTCGATGAGTTGTCCTGGGAATCACAGGTGAATGTCTGCCCTGAACCTCAGAATCTGACCTTATTTGGAAATAGGAAATCTTCCTTGAAGATGTAATTGGTTAAGATGAGGTCACACTGTTTTTGGTGGGCCCTAATCCAGGAATTGGGATCATTCTAAGAAAAGAAAACAGACAGCTAGAAGAGAATGCTATGTAACAAAGGAGGTAGAGGTTGGAGTGATATGTCTTACAAGCCAAGGAATGCCAAGAATTGCTAGAAACCACCAAGAGCTGGGAGAGAGGCAAAGGAGCATCTCTTGTAGAGCCTTCAAAGAAAGTTTGGCTTTGCTGACACCTAGATTTCAGCTTCCAGCCTCCACAATGAAGAGAGAATACATTTCTAATCCTCAAAGCCACCAAGTGGGTGGTTCTTTGTCATAGTTGCCAAAGGAAATAAATACAGCCCCTCTATGAAAAGGCAAGCAGATAGCCCAACTTAGGGGGTGTGATAGTTCATGCAGATAGTTGAATCTTAAATCAATTCATCCAGAACTAGTGCTGGATTACTTCCTGGGAATATTAGGCATAGCTCTTAACTTACCTGGCTGATCTTCAATCCTCTCCCTCCTGATTACTTAGGCTGGCTGAATGTATTATGTTTTTTAGCATTGAATTACTTTTATTACCTTACAAAACAGTCAAATGTTTTATCTATAAAAATCAAAAGCTCCCACATTCTCAGAACTATTTAATTATAATTCTATTAAATGTTGGGTATTGTGCCAGATACTTGACAATTATTATTTCATTTAATTATCACAACCCTCAGTAAAGTAGGTTATTTCCCATTTTTAAAGATGAAGGATTGAAGTTTAGAGTTTTAACAGACTTTCATTTAGTAGTCGCTCAATAAATATTTATTGATGGATTTACTCCAAAATGATTAGCTGTGAAGTTTTGTTGCCAAGCACTAAGTTGGCAATGTGCCAAATTCATGGTTGCACTGAGTTATGTGAAATAGCTACTGTTATTTCAGTGAATGCTCTGGGATTTGTGGCACCTCTTGCCCTTAAAAATGCCTGAAGTAGCAATAAAACTGGCAGGAGTCTTTAAGAGGTTGCGTTCCACCATAGTTGAGTATAGAGCAGATGCCAGAGAAAATGCTGCACAGGTTGTTAATCGGGATGGTGGAGGAAGAGCAACCTTCTGATATCTAAGTCTACAGATTTCATAGGTAGAAATGTATTGATTTCTCATATAGTATATCCACAAAGAATATACTATAAGTAATATGCAACTTAGTTCTCAAGGATGTTTTTATTAAATATGGAAAAGAAATAATTTTATTTAAAATGAAGACTGAAACACTGTAACTTTTACATAAATGTTAAAACAAAAAATAAACTGCTAATGATATAGTCACTATTCTCAATAAATATGGTTTTATGGGTATTCCCAAAATATTACATGAGATTTACCAAGGCCTTAAAAATTATACAACCTATAGTGTTTCTTGGTAATCTATAGACAATTCTAAACATGTCTCATTCATTCTGCTCTCAGCAGAATACTTGGCTGTTAACAGATACTCAGTAGATGTCTAATAAGTAAACAAGGTAGCTATACAGCTAAAGTATCCAACGATGTGTTTTTGATTTCACATTCTGAGAGGTTTGTCTTAAGGTGTGCCATAACAGAGTGGTTCTTGGTTGGTTTGTGTGTATCAAGAAGGCATCCTGGATTAAAGTTACCTTCTGCGTTTACAACCATTGTTCCAATAACCCCTTTATGGCTCTGGATCCTCTTTAGGGTTTCTTCCACCTCTGCCTGGAAGAGATCAGGATGGCAATTAGCCAATAGGATCTTGACGGAGACCTCAATCCTAAACAGAATAATGCTTAGAAAGACACCTACACCCCTTTCTCCTTAACCTAAGGTACTGGATGCTGTAATCTTTTTGGAAGAGAATTTTGAAATTGTTAAGTCTTCTGGGTTCACGTGTGTGTTAAGACCCTTACATATAGTCCTGACCAATCTCTCAGCTTGAACTCCTCTAGAGACAGAGCTTACAGCTCATTCCATTTTTATCTGTCTTTATTTGCTGGAACAGTGTTCTTGATAGTGAATAGAAATCTTTTCCCCAATATCTTTTACTTACTGATCTTTCTGTCTTCATATGAAAATGCCATTTCTGCATGAGTTCTTTAAATATTTATAGAGCATTTCTTCTCTCTTTCTAAAAGTATCCTTTAATCAGAAATCTTATTCCCAGTCTAAAGATTTTCTAATTGGGAGTTCAGATGGTTAAATTCAGGACATTCTGTGAAAAAAAAAAAAAAAAAAAACACGAAAAACCCCCAACATGCTCCAGGGTATTCTCTTGGTAACTATAGCCTGGGCCATGAATGGTCATGGTTGTAACCCCATTTTTGGGTTTTAAACTAGCTTTGTGCATGAATCTTATGCATAGACTGTAATGTACTAGTTTTTTCTATACACATGTTAAATTTAAGGATAATCTCTTCTCAAACCTGCATATTGTTCATAATTGAGTAATCACTGGATATTCTGACTTCAAACAGAATTCTGCAGTCTTCTTCATGATGGTTTGTGATTTTTTCTCTTCCAAAATCATACAGTTGAACATTTGTTACTTTAGACAGAAAAAGTTTTCTTTCGCACCACATGTGGACAGGAACAATTACTTCCTTTTTTTTTTCCTTGCCACAGCAGCAGGTGTTTTCTGGATTTTAGGCATTTATGTACCAGAGACATGATTTTTTCCAGTCTGAATATTACCTATTTTATCTAGTATGCCCTTTAAATTATGTCACTGCTAAAAACTTGAATAAATGCATTTTCAGAGAATCTGTACATCACTACCACAAACGGAAACCTGGTATTATGTCATAAACAGAAATAACCATAAAACCAAACAAAAGGAAGAGAGACTATATTCACTGTATTTTAATGAAAAGTGCTGAGCCTGAATCTGATTTGCGGGTGAAAAATCAAAATTACCAGATTACAGATTAACAAATAGTGACAGGTGCTTTCTCCTGGATACAGGCTAACGGCTGAAAAAAAAAAAAATGGAAGGGAAATAACTTTCTCAGATGTGCTTCACTCTGGTATTTAGTATTTCTAGACCATTTACATTTTTGCCATCTTTAAGACAGACAACCACTGCCCTTGTTGATGTTCTCTCTTTTTTAACTCTCTCCTAAAAGGCTCTCTGTCCTTCCTTTCCTGCTTTTCTGGCTTCCTCTTTTCCTGATTCCTGAACCCTCCTAATACAATCTCTTAATCCCCATCACCACTTTCATGCTTTTTCATTGTTTTTTTGAAACACTTTTGCTTTTTTTCCCCCAAACTTTCCCCACCTCTATTGGCCCTTTCTTCCCCATTTTTCTTTTATCCTCCTTATTTTAGTAACGACTTTAGCTCTCCTCCCATCCCCTCTTTTCTCTTTGTTTTCCTTCCTTCTTTTCAATAACTCTGCCTTCTCCCCTTTGTCCATTCCCTTGCACTCCCTATCCTGTCCGTCCTTGCCTCTCAGGATGCTTTGCTTCCTCTCAGTTTCAAACTCTCTTTGCTGTGGATATCTCTCATCCTCCGCAGGATCTTACATCCCGCCAATCTCTGTGCCCTCTTTCTCAATACCGCCTCCACCCCCCCCTCCCCCAAGAATCTCCCATTCCAGGCCTCCCTGGTGGGGCAAGGGGTTAAGCACCGCACTGTGAAGCAATCCGCAGCCTCTGCAGCGCGAGCTCGATCCCTGGTGGGCCAGGGAGCTACCCACATGGCGCAGCAGACCTCTCCTGTCTTGCCGCTGCTCCCCTCAGCAGTGTATTTCATCAGTCTGCCTGTTCTGCTCCCCAGTCTCTCTGGTGAATCCTCACACCCCCTGCACCTCTGGCCTGTACCCCAGCTCTTGTATGCATAAATAAACCTTAAAAAACAAACAAACAAAAAAACCCCCCAAAACGCCCACTCCAGGAAAGCAACCCACCTCCCTCAATACCTTCCAGGTCTTCTACCCCTCCCCCACCCCCTTCAAGACACCCTTTCTTCTCCCTGCGACCCCAGAACCGCCAGAAATGGGTCGGTCTCAGACCGTCAGTGAGGATCCCCTTTAGTGGGCGCCCCGGAGACAAGGGTATCAGAAGGAAACCCCAGATTTACCATGGCGCGGGCAGCGAGACTCTGGGCTCAGTCCCGAGCCAGCGCTGCTAGGAGGTGCCAACAATGTTTCCACCGTTGCTAGGAGACAGGGGAGGAAGTGACCTTCCGGAAGCCAGGGCGCCGGCGCCTGCGTCCTGCAGGTGGGGCCGCTGCCGGCGGAGCTCTTCCGCCCTGAGCAGACGCGCTCGAGGCCTCCGGGCCTCCGTAGGCGGGGCTTGGGGGCGTGGGCCCCGCCCGCTCACCTGGGGCGCTCGCTTCCCGGGGGGTAACCGGGCCGGGAGTTGGGGCGGGGGAGGGGTGGTTGTAGGCCCCTCTGGGTCTTTCCTTGGTCCGTTTATCCCTTCATTCCTGAATGAGGAAGTAACAACCACTTCCTCATTCGAGAGCAATTTCTTGACTACCAGGCTTTCCTCTGGGTCCGCGGTTGTGCGTTCTAACTGGGGAGACAAACAAAATGGGACTAATGAAGCTGTACTAGCAAAGTGTGATGAATGCTGGGGATTGGGGTAGAGGGCAGCAAGTGAACAGGACAGGAGTCCATCAGACCCCAGTCTTTGGCCACTGCAGTTATTTGTAAAGAGACTCAGCTGCCATGTGACACTCGGGGTGCTCTCTACAGCTCTGCCCTGTGCAGTGTTGATAGGTGTGGTCACCCCAAGACAGTTTTTTAAAATTACATCGTTGCTTATGTTTGTACAGCAGTTGCTCTCTTTCCTCAGGTGTAATCCCGTAAATTCTCCCATCACCCCATTACCTGTGAACCATCACCATCACCATCACCTCTGGTGCTCTCCCCTCCCCTGTTGTAGGCCTCAGATCTATGGCCAGCTGGCAAGGTTTGTCTTCTTGACCTTTTGTTTGGTGGTTCTGTATTTCACATATAAGTGAAACCGCTTGATAATAGTCTTTTTCCTTCTTAGACTATTTCGCTTTGCATAATCCCTTTCAACACCATCCATATTGCCACAAATGGCATGAGTTTGTCGTTTTTCATGGCTGAGTAGTAGTCCATTGTGTATATATACCACATTTGTTAAAAATAAACTGTTACACCATTGAACACTGTAATCATATCTATATATGTTAATTTATGGCCTACATCCCAAAAGCACTAGGGCATGTTCCATGTTACTTCTTAAACTCTCATCAAGTTGTTCAGTCAGTTGACTTGCTGGTTACCAATATTTTTTTTTTTTTTTTTTTTTTTATAGAGGCATGTTTTTATTTATTTATTTATTTTGCTTGCTTGTTTTGTTTATACATGCACTGGGTACAGTCAGAAGCGCGGGAGAGTGAGAGAATTCACCAGAGCCAGAGCGGGGAGCAGAACAGGCAGAAGGACCGAAGTACACTGCTGAGGGGAGCAGCGGGCGGCAGGAGAGGTCTGCGCACCATGTGGGACCCTCCTCCGGTGGCCGGGGAGCAGCCGGGGATTGAACCGGCGCCGCCGAGGCCGCGGGCAGCTTCGCAACCCAGCGCTCAACCGCTGCGCCACCGGGGAGGCCCTACCAATATTTTTGTTTAATCCATTAGATTCTTTATTTTTTGGTCATTATTGGCTAACACTTCTGAGTTACTGAAAAATTACTTGTGGTGGTGCTGGAGAGTACAACTTGCCAAAGCAGTGCATTCCACTGGGTAGTCAAGGAACCAAAGGAGGAAACTGTCATTAAAAGTAAGTGAGGGATGGTGACAAATCACGTGATCTTTTGAAAGGTGTTGGTAATATCTTTGTAGCCTCAGAGAAAGAAACCAAGTCTTGTGTGAAGTGAAACAGGACATTTGTGACTGGAGCTGTAATAAAGCCCTGGGGGTTGAAGAGGGCAAATATTGATTATTAAACAAAAGTTGTAAATTGGGAGGGCATCTCCATAGAGACCATGCTATAATGGCTCCCTCTACTACTGATTCAGTTTGTGCTTCCATTATAAGCAGTAAGCACACTTACTGCTAGGAATGTCAACTTATTGCAAGGCCCTTGTCAGGGACACTCAACAGCAATTTTGAACTCATGGTGCTTTTGGACTAAGATCAGTTTCATCTCAGTGTGTATCATTTTGTGATGTTATATACAAAACTGTCAGTAGCTCTAATTCTGCTTAAAATTTTTTCTTTTGTGTATGGGGTGGTGATGCTGGCATTGTCATTTTTCCTAAGAAACATATACTTCTCAAAAAGCCATCTTGCAATAGTTAAGTAATCTCCCTGTCATCTAATACATGGAGCTCCAGTGAAATAATTTGGAATAGACAGCTAAGCTTATGGAAGAGAGTGTGTGTGTGTGTGTACACGTACAGAGCTGACTCTTCAATGATTGCTCATATCTACCATTTTCCAGTAATTTATGGTGTTATTGGCTGCACTGTATAAAAACTGCTTCTTGGGTGCTCTGGGAGTTTCTGATCAAGAAGATTCCTACTTGACTAGTGTTGCTATTTGTTTTGTTTATAATAATAAGTGGCAGTGCACCATATCTGTTATGTCAATCAACTTTAATGAAGGAAAGGACTGCATATGCATGGAGTGTGAATCCCCTCGTTTCTGGAGTCAGGGTGTCAAACTCATTCAATAGCTGACAGCTGTGATTAGAGCAAAGAAAGACTCCAGCATGAAAGGCACTGACAAGAGTACCCAACTGCTTAAAAAGTAATAAGAAGTAGCCAAACTGACTTCCAACCGACACTCAAGTTTGACTCACTGTGCACAGGAAATCAATGAGGAGAATATGAGCCATTTTCTCCTTATTGATTTTCACTTCTAATTGTTCCTTGGAGGTCGCTTGGTTTAATTTTTATGCCTTTTTTTTGGGACTATAATGAATATCCAGAGCTGTGCTACATAAAGCATCTCAGTAGTGTCTGACATATTCCCTGTTCTGTTCTGGGTGTGAAGCATGGTGAACATGAGACAAGCAGGCTTGGGTTCTTGAGTAATGACCTTTTGCTTAGTTCCTGGTGTGCAGCTTAGTTCCTGGTAGGAATCTTGCTTCATGTTAGACCATGTACCTCCATGAGGCAGAATGGAGGGGGTGGGGTAGGGTCCCGTGTCTGCTGACCCTTTACTCACTCCGTGGTATGCAACTGTATCACTCACTTCTTGGTATGTAGCCATGCCATATATGACCATGTACAGCTGCCAATGCAGACCCACCCAGAACTTTGTAAAAACTGAAAGTGTATATAAGCCCCTGACTTTCAACAAATGGGGTTCATCCTTTGGATGCTAATCCACTGAGTCAGCATCAGTGTAGTAAACCTGCTTCTTGTTAGCCCTGGTGTCCGAGTTTGTGCCATGTAACAGGTACACGTGGGTCTTTCCCTTCCCCTTCTCTTCTCCCAGCCCCTCACCATTCCTTTTGATCCATAGTAAATGCTAAATAACTATGAGCTTGAGTGAAAGATTTATTGAATAATATTTTTTGCAAGTACTCTGAAAGGACCCCAGAAGTTTGATCCATGTGAAGACTAAGTTTGTCATTCTTCACATTTAATTTTATTAAAGGGAGGTCACTTTCTTTTTGGGTCTCTTTCTCTGATAATTTGCTGCTGTGCTATGTCTAGCCTGAAGAAATCCAGGTAACTTCATCATCTTCAGTTTTCTTGTGGGATTTTCTCTCCCACCCCTTATAGCCATTTTTGGCATTCTTGCTAGTTAGAGAATGCTGAAAACTAGGCCATAGACGGTATTTCATCTCCATTTCTCATAAGATAAATTCAACTCAAACAAAATTTGGAGTTATATGAAGTAAAGGTTAATATTTGTAGGTGTGCTTTCTTGAGTGAAATAAATTCTCAGAGCTTTCGTTTCTTCATTTATTAAATAGTAAGGATCATATCTACCTTAACATGTTGATGTGGTTTAAATGTTATTTGCCTTTCTTGCTCTAGGTGTACATGAATCTTTTAACCATGTCTCTTTCTTGGGTCGTTTCCTTCCTCCAGTCCTTCCATCTCTTCCCTTATTCCTTTTTCTCCCCTCTTTCCCTCCTTCTTATATTTCTTTATTTCTAGGCTTTACCTCCTGATTTGCCTCCCCCATTTCTTTCCTTTCCCTCTTTTAAACTCTGTCTCCTTTTCAACCTACCTTTCTGTGATTTCTCTAAGAAAAATGCCCAGGATTTTCTTTGTTGTCTTTCTCACTAAAGGACTTCTTTCCCTTTCTTCTTTTTGTTCCTTCGCTTCATTATTCACTTAGAATATTCATCTAATATAATTCACCTATCTCTAATCTTTTTTCCTTTTAAACTTCTAGTTCTGACAAGCAGTTTGCACCTTAGTGTATACACTCATTAGATATTCTCAGTATCTTAAGGTTGAGGGAAAACTGTAATTATTTCCTGGTCTGTTAATTTTGTTCAAAAAAGGAATGGTAGAAAGAATTAATAAATTCTCTTCTTTTTCTGATAATGTAGTCCCAGGGTCTCTGACCTATTTTTTTTTAAGTTCTCTTACCTGTAAAGTTCCAAAATTACTTTCATTGGTTGGCATAACACACACACACACACACACGTTAGGTACACAAAACAAAAGTTAGGTCAGTGAGTTACTAACATTTAGTGCATAAAGCAAAATGTACAGTTGGTGAATTACCACAAGGTAAACTCCTGTGTTACCTCCAACCACATCAAGAAATAGAACACCTCCCATATTCCTGAAGCTTCCCCGTGGCCATTCCCAAGCATTATCCACACACTATTTGGCCTGAAACAACTAAAATATTTATTATCTGAAGAAATTTGCTGGCCCCTGTCTGGTACAATTAAGCACTGGGCAGGTTCACCACTGATTTGGGCAGATGGGTAAAGAAAGTCTTCGATAGATTGTACAGGCCTTTAATGCTCTCTCAGGGAACTAAGTATATAGGCACACCCTCAGGCATGTAGGCAAGCAAGGAGGCAGGCAGAGGCTGGGCAGGGTCAGGTTGAGTGGCTCAGGAGGCATCTGATGCTCCCAGCACCCCATGAATCCCCGAGCCCTTTCTTGCTTCTCTGTGACCTCAGTCTCAGTCTTGCCTCAGAGTGGGCCTTCTTGGGTGATGCTACTGCTGCCTTTAGTGCTCCCCTCGATACACAGGTGTGAGCATTTACACATGTGCACACCCATGCTCTTTGGGCCCATCAAAGGCCCCACACCCACGCCTCTCAGCCCCAGGCATCCATGCTAGCCACAGGAGGGCATAAAGAAGCCTGATAATTTAATTTACCCTATAACCTGGTTATTCCTCCTCTCTTTAGTTTTCAAAATATGTTTGTTAAAGCAAACATTATACCATTGCTCAGGGATTTTAAAGTATGTAAATTGAATATGTAAAATAACTACAACATCAAGGGGACTTATCTGAGGTAAGGATCTCTTACATTCCACTTGAGGTATTCAAGTACTGATTCGAAGTAGACAGTGAAAAATGAGGCGTGTAATTCCTAGGGCAACCACTACACATGTATACAAGTAAATATAGTGAGACCACACAGTATATAAAACAGAGTATTAAAAAGTGTTCAAACAATATGAAAGGAAAATGGGCAATCAGTGGAAGTGAAAACAAATGGAAAAATCTGAAAACATAGTTGTAGAATTAAATCCTGATATATCAATGATTACATTAAATGTAAATAGTCTAAGCACACCAATTAAAATACAGAGATTGTCAGAATTAGTTTAAAAAAAATCAGTAATTTCTGTTTCTGGAAAGATGGAGTAGATGTACTTTTCCCTATTCCTGTCACTAAATATAATTAAAAACCCTAGAAATTATACAAGTATAAGAAGACTCAAAGGAGATAATCACTCAGATTGCTCAGGGATCTTGGGACTTAAGGAATGACATGATTGTAAATTACCTGGGTTTTCTTTTTGCCTCGTGTATTTAATACTTGGAGCTGAAGAAATTGGTAACCCAGACATGCTGACAGACACAGAAATTTTAAAATGTCCCAATAAAAGCTAATACTTTAGCCAAAGAAACAGGAAAGGGTCAGCCAATAAGATAGGAAATCTTAAAAAATAACCACTTGATTATAGCCAAAAACCTCAGAAAAAGACCAGTGAAAGTCAAATGGAGAGCACAGAAGTCTGTGCTCTCACCTTGCTATAACTCTCCCCATTGCCCACCAGGGTATTGTTAGAAAGCTGAGGAGGGATTTGGCCATCTAGCTGAGTGTTAACTAGTTATCCCCTTCCCTTGCACACAGCTGTAGCAGTGTCAGTGTTGTTCACGCGGGGAGCTTGGATTGCGTACCTTGTTCTCTAGCATGTGAATCATTACATTAAATACACACAGTCAAAAGAAACCTATAGAAAGACAGAGATCAAAGTAGATTAAAAAACATGACCTAGGGGCCTCCCTGGTGGTGCAAGGGGTTAAGTCTGAGCATTATGAAACTATCGGCAGCCACTGAAGCATGAGTTTGATCCCTGGCCAGGGAGGTGACCCGCATGGCACAGCAGACCTCTCCTGTTTTGTCTACTGCTCCCCTCAGCAGTATATTTCAGTAGATCTGCCTGTTTTGTTCCTCACTCTGTCTCTGGTGAATATTCTTACCCCCCACATCTCTGGCCTGCACCTCAGCTCTTGTATGCATAAATAAATCTTTAAAAAAAATGACCTAATTATATGTTATCTATAAATAACTAACTTAAATAACATAGGCATGTAGAAAATTTAAAAAATGGAAAAGGATATGTCATTTAAACATTAATGGAAAGAAAGTAAGTGTGGTTATATTAATATTAAATAGCCTTTAGACCAAAGAAAATCACCACCTACAGAGAGAAACATTATATAATAATAAAATGGTCAACGTACCAAGAAGAGATAGCAAGACTAAAAATGTATGCACTAAAAAATAGAGCTGCAAACTTTATAAAGCTAAAAGTGATAGAATTGAAAGAAGTAGAGAAAAGATATTCAACATCCTTAGCCATTAAGGAAATGCAAATTAATATGACAACAAGATAGCTCTACACATCGATTAGAATGGCTAAATAAAAAATAGTGACAATACCAAGTGCTGCTGATGGGGAGAAACTGGATTACTCATACATTGCAGCTTTATTTTGTGGGTTTTTTTCTTTGATAAATTTGACATGTGATATTTATAAATTTAAGGTATAGAACATATTATTTTGACACATATAATATGATTGCCATATTTATCAAAGTTCATTTTTATTGCATATTTTCAATGTCTGTATATATTGTAGTGTTTGTTAGCTATCATTTGGGTATTTACTGCTCATCACATGTATAACTTTTTAAAAAAATATTTATTTATGCATACAAGAGCTGGGGTACAGGCCAGAGGTGTGGGGGGTGGGGTGGGGTGAGAGGATTCACCAGAGACAGAGTGGGAACAGAACAGGCAGATTGACCAAAGTACACTGCTGAGGGAAGCAGTGGACAAGTCAGGAGAGGTCTGCTGTGCCATATGGGTTGCTCCCTGGCTGCCTGGGAATTGAACTCGTGCTTCAGTGTCTGTGGATAGCTTCATAGGCTGCGTCTTAGCCCTTGCACCACTAGGGAGACCCTACATGTATAACTCTTAAACTGGTTACTCTCACTCCCCAGCCCCCATTCCCTGGTAATCACCATTTTACTACTGTTTTTTTTTTTTTTTTTTTTTTTACTGGTTTGATTTTCTTTTTTTTTTTTTTTTTTTGGATTCCACATAATAGTGATATCATGAGGTACTTGACTTTTTCTGTCTGACATCTTCACTTAGCATAATGTGCTCAGGTTTCATCCATATTGTCACAAATGGCAGGATATTTCTTTCTTTCTCATGGCTGAATAATCTGCCGTTGTGTACACATAACACATCTTTAAAATCTATTCATTGTTTTGGGGCATTTGTTTTCATATCTTAGCTATTGTGAGTAATGCTGAGATAAAACACGGGTGTGCATACATCTCAACAAACTCCTATGTTCATTTATTTGGGTATATACCCAGAAGTGGATTTGCTGCATTGTATAGTTTTAATTTTTGGAGAAACCTCCATGTCATTTTCTATGATAATTGGACCAATTTTCATTCTCATCAACATTGTTTATGGGTTATATTATATCATGGGTTCCTGATTTACCACAGCCTTTCTAGCACCTGTCTCTCATCTTCTTCTTTTTTTTTTAAGATTTATTTATTTATTTATTTATTTATTTGTTTGTTTATTTATTTATTTATTTATACAAGCACTGGGTACAGTCAGAAGTGCGGGAGGGTGAGAATTCACCAGAGCCAGAGCGGAGAACAGAACAGGCAGACTGATGAAATACACTGCTAAGGGGAGCAGTGGGCGAGACAGGAGAGGTCTGTCTGCTGCACCATGTGGGACCCTCGCCGGTGGCCGGGGATTGAACCGGCGCTGCAGAGGCTGCCGGCAGTCTCGCAGCCCAGTGCTCAACCGCTGCACCACTGGGGAGGCTCTGTCTCTCATCTTCTTGACGATAGCCATTCCAGCAGGTGTGAGGTGGTATTTTATTGTGGTTTAACTTGCATTTCCTGATCACCAGTTGTGATGAGCTTCTTTTCATGTGACTGCTGGTCTTTTTTGGTGTCCTCTAGAAATATGTCTATTTAATTCTGAGCATTTTAAAATTGGATTTAAAAAATTAAGTTGTAAAGAAAAAATATGAGAACATTTGAATAATCAGAGATATACTATGTGCATAGACAACATTTTAAAGACAGCAAATCCCTTTATATCAATCAATAAAAAATATAAGTGGCATTAGTACTTTATATATTTTGATTATTAATCCTTTATCTCATATGTGATTTTCAAAATTTTCCTACCATTTTGTAGTGTGTCATTTTACTTTGTTAATTTTTTTTCTGTTCAGAAAGCAGCTTTTTTTATGTTTGATGTAGTCCCATGTCCCATTGCTTTTGTCATTTGTGCTTTTGGCATCAAATCCAAAAGGGGTTATTTTCTTTGTGTTTATCCTGGTAGGGGTTCATTTTGCCTCTTGACACTGAGACCTGATGTCTTTTGTCAGTTGTGGAAAATTCTGATCCTGTGTTTTGCCAGTTTTTAGTAATTTATAAAACATTTTTACAAATGAAGACTATGAACTTTAAGGAAATTGCCTGAAAATGTTTACTTATCACACTCTGCATGCATATCCGCATCTACACAACTGTAAGTGTAAAAGAAACACAACTGTTTATGCTCTTTTACCTTTATTGCACCCTTCCTCTCAAGATCCTCTCAAGATCAATCAAAAGCTAATTTATTTCCCACAAATTATACCTGTGTGAGAATGTAAGCCAGGGGATACCCTCTCCAGACCTTTAAAAACTAAAGATAATGGCTATTGGATAATTCGGTAATCTGCGACTCTCCTATGACCACGGAATCATCTCGTATTTTTGTTAGCTGGGCATGGTTTCCAAATACCTTGATGTGCTTCGTCTCAGCTGTTCTCACAACAGCCTCTTGAGTTTGGCAGGCTTAGTTCTGTTTTGCGGGTATGATTAATAAACAAGTCATTACAGAGCTGTGCAATAGGTTTTCTCATGGGTTGTGTTTGAGTTGCAGTTCAGTTGGTACACACAGGAAGGCAACTTGACCAATTGTAAGGGGGTCCTGGATGGCTTCCTGGAGTAGGTAACATCCAAACTGTTATAAAGGAGAACTAGACACTCGTTAAGTTAATAGGTGTGGAGGTAGAATAGAGGGAAAAGCATTTGAAAAAAATATGTATTGAAAAAATATGTAGATGTTTCAAAAAACTAAAATTATTGCAGTTTGGTATGGCTTTAGCTATGGTCTTAAAATACAGAATGGGAAAAGAAATTTCTCTAGGTAAAAACCTAGTATTCCTTTGGTAAATTGGGTGCAAGAACATTACCTGAAATTTTGAGAATTGACATGAATGAGCCACTGCCCCCTCAAGGCCTTTGCTAGTGGAATTCAGGAGGAATCTGACTTCAAAGTGCAAGTTAACTCCTTGTATGAAAAATGTGAATCAGTTAGTTCTCACCGAAGCAGAGCCCGCCCTCCAGTGGCCACGGAGGTGAGTACGCCTCAGGTGCCTCCAGGGCCCAACCCTCCTGAATGGGCATGTTTGCATGTTTGCCATCAGATAAGGTGAGGTTTCCGTCAGCTGAGAGTCAGCAAAGTTGGCTGAAATTCTGAACCCAAATAACAGAAGAGAGAATGAGTGTTACAAAAATGGGAAATACTTTGTTACTCGTTTTCAACCCCATCCCCAGAATGTTGATTCTGTTTTGGCCAGAGGAAGGGATAATGCATCTGCTGCTGCAAACAATTTTAATGACAGAAAGGCTATTTCTTTCTCAACTCCTCTGAGTAATTGCTGGACAGTAGTTCAGGAATATGACTTTGAATGTTACCAAATGTTACCAGTTCACTTAGGCACTCACATGTCTGCGAACAGGACAGAGCGAGAAGGGGACAGTCAGCCCTGGCTCTTGCTGTAATGTCCCCTGGTCTGGGAAGCAACAGCTCACAGCAAGTACCCTCTTCCCCTCCAGGAGGAAAATTGGGGTTCTCCTCCCAGTCACATTGTAATTTTGAGAACATTCAACTTCCCTAAGCTATTTCATAACAGTTTCAGAGATTTAAAAGATACTAAATAATGTGGATAGAATTGAAAATGCTTTAAATGACATGAAGATGCTGGAACTTTCTTCCTGAATAGAAAGAAAGAGGCAAGTTGAACAAAATGACCCTGTGTTACTCTCCGGGACCCTCTAGGTGGTGCTGCTGTGACAGCTATTGACTAGATATTTTTTCAAGCCCTTAACTATCAAACCAAATACTTAACTTATTAAATGTCTTATATTTATGGTTAATTGCTTGTATGATACTATTGATAATTTATGCCATCGCATTTACATTATGTCCTCTTTTAAGAATGAGTGTGTACATATATCACACAACGGAGTTATCTTAAGAGGTGGAATACAGGTTATTTAATAAAATCAAAGATGTTTATGTGCGACCAAATTTTTCCATGCACATTAAAACCAGGTATGACGTTAGTTCTTGTTTATCCCTACTTGCCCTTGACAATGTAGGAAGGATCTTTTATTTTTTTTTTACATTGCAAATGCTAAATTAATGTTTATTCTGTCTTTCCCCTCTCTCTACTTGTTGGAGATGAGATGACAAACTGGATTTAGGTTTTTTAAAATCCTAGTCAGACATTGCTGCTTATCTCCCCTAATAAAAAGAGTGAGGGCCTCCCCAGTGGCGCAGCGGTTGCGCACTGGGTTGCAAAGCTGCACGCAGCCTCTGCAGCACCGGTTCGATCCCCGGCTGCTGGTTAGGGTCCCACATGATGCCAGACCTCTCCTGCGGTGCCCGCTGCTCGCCTCAGCAGTGTATTACATCAGTCTGCCTGTTCTGTTCTCAACTCTGGCTCTGGTGAATTCTCTCACCCTCCTGTGCTTCTGACTGTACCCAGTGCTTGTATAAATAAATAAATCTTAAAAAAAAAAGAGAGGTTATTTTTCTTTATTTCTGACAATGTCTTGACACACACATATATATATGTAAAAATCACTACTTTATCTCAAAAGCATATTGGTTTTCAGGATGGTTCTATTGAAATGCAGGAATGGTATGAAAAATAGTGTTTTATAATTGCTTGACTCTTAATCAAGATTTTATTAAAATCAATATTTGATATGCTGCTCAATTTAATTAAATTAAACCATAGAGAAATGAGCAATAAATGAGTTTGGAAATCAATCACAGGATAAAGTATGTTTCTTTTAATTAGTTTAACATATGAAATGTTGGGTTAAGCAATTGCTGACCACAAAAGGAACCAAAAATGAAGTCACTGTCTTTGTTTATATAATATACTCTGTGCCTGGTGCTGTGCTAGATATGTCTATTAAGTGGCTTCATTTATTTTGAAACAAAATCTTGTTTCAAGAGGTCTGTCTCCTGCCTTGATAATTCTGGCCCAGCTTGGTGTCAGTATGCGTGTCCCGGGTTACTTGGCCATCAGTGGCAGAGGTAGATCTTAACACCGTGATCAAGCTTTCTCCACGACTGTGGCTTGCTCACAAATAGGAAGAAAACCCTCAATTTGATTGTGATTAATTTTAAAGAAGGATGATTGTGGTAACTTAAAAAAAAAAAGTTTTGCTTTTATAGACAAGTAGTAGGTGAAGCGGGGCGGGCACTGATACCGTATCAAAAAGCAAAATGACTTAGCAGCTCTGAACACATGAACTGCCAAAAAAAAAAGGGGGGGTGTTATGTTTAGGGTAGACACTGAATATAGTTATTTGCTATATAATTTGTGCTTATGGAGAGTGGCAGAGATTTATGGCTTTCGTAAAAATGTGTTCTAATTGGGATTAGCTAATGAAAAAGTGGTGGAACTGCAGAGAGAGAGAGCAGGAAAGTGTGATTTCAGTTGAGGTGTTTCTTCTCTCATGGGATGCTAACAAAAGGGCTAGTGTTACGCACTGGGGCAAGAACCATACTTTTAATTAGGCCTTCAGAGTTCGTGCCTGCTTTTTTGGGCCTAAGTATTCTCAGTCATCCAAGGCATCAACTCTAGGAAATAATGATATACTTGTTAAATACCTTCGGCGAGGAGAACAAAGCTGCAGCTTCCTAAAAATCTTCCTCATTTTTATTCAGTCCTTGTTCAGAGGAATGAAAATTGAAAAAACGAAAACAATCATCATGACCACATAATTGGGCAACTTCTCGCATCTGCGAATGATTTTTCTTTCAAGTTACTGCTTCCTTTACTTCAGTCATTCACCTATCACATTCATGCTTTTTGACATCTCCCCAGACCTCTTGTGTTACTCAAAGTGGCTTATTTGTATTTTTTTAATTTTTAAATTTTTTTTTCAAGATTTATTTATTTATTTATCCATACAAGCACTGGTACAGTCAGAAGCGCAGGAGGGTGAGAGGATTCCCCAGAGCCAGAGAGGGGAACAGAACAGGCAGACTGACGAAATACACTGCTGAGGGGAGCAGTGGGCGTGGCCAGTCTGTCGCGCCATGTGGGACCCTCGCCGGTGTCTGGGGATCGAACTGACACTGCCGAGGCTGTGGGCAGCTTTGCAGCCCAGTGCTCAACCGCTGTGCCACCAGGGGAGGCCCCAAAGTGGCTTTTTTTTAAAACTTAAAATTAAATACATTTATTTTAGAAGGAAGCTTTGTTTGGTGATCATAAGTGGAAAGGTGGAGCCGCTTCCTCTAAGGAGGATGTAAGTGAAAACCAAGAATGATTAAATCAAAACACTTGACAGAAATTTTAACTCCAGGAGAGTGTTCTGAAGTCATCAAGTCATATTTGACCCAAACTGAGATTCCTCTTTGATTATATTTGAAGAGTAAAAATAAGAATTGAAATGGGAATACTTTTCTCATTATGTGAATCAATTTTATCCACTTCACTCAAGTCTGTATACCACGTGAAGTCATGTGTGCCTCCAGAGGTGTCTCTTCCAAATTCGTTGAGCAGCAGCCTGTGTACCTGTGCTGCTCACGTGGGCTTTCTCTACTTTCCAGCTCCTCCCACCCAGAGCAGTTGAATCTTGATCTCTACCCATCTGAAGCTTCTCCCCTTAGGACCATTCATCGAGACACTCCTGTTAAGAGCCACACCTGGAGGACGGATTACGAAGGGGATATTTTCTGTTATTGGTTAACTTGACTTTTCTCCATAGGCGCTCTTTGAGATCAAATTTCTAAAAATAGCTAAGTAAATGTCATGAAAAATGTGTGTTTTTACCATCCCTGACCATCATACTCCCAGTTCCCCTCTCCAGAAACAATCATCCCCATCATGTTGTACGTATTCTTCTGCAGAGATCCTGTATATGTGTAAGTTTATGTGAACTATATACCACTCCTTAAATTTCACATGGCAGGAGGCACAGACAGAAGTGCTATTCTGCACTTTATTTTCTTAACCAACATACATGTTTTTGGATGTAGATTCGTATTTATATATAGCTCTAGGCACTCTTGAATACTACATGAAAGGACTTTATGCTTGTAATGAGTCCACTTTTGTTGGAAGCTTGGATTATTACCCTTTCTTCTACAAACAGTGCTATTATATCCTTGCATAACTGTCATTGACCTTCTGGAGACCATTAAGAAATAAATGCAGTGTTGGACA